>NC_089767.1:18114508-18187008 GCF_040412425.1 Macrobrachium rosenbergii | reverse complement strand
TCAGTTTAAAATAACCGACTCCGAAAGCCAGACACAGGTGGCGTTTTAAAACAATTTGACTCGAAAGCTGTGTCGTTACCAGGTAGTAGGTGCAATAGTATACTTGAGCACAATCAAAATGTTTTAATAAAACACAAAGTCCAAAATCCCAGTGAAATTTTGCATTAGCAAATAAACAGCAAACTTGTGTATTAGTCTCTTTGGTTTATATCTATGTCCACATAATGACTCAAATAACTTTTAGGAAACGGAGGTAGAAATAAGTACATATATATACATATGCATATATATGTGTGTGTATTTATATATGTAACTTTTAAGAAACGTATATATATATATATATATATATATATATATATATATATATATATATATATATATATATATATATATACTTTTCCCCAAGCTGGTATTAAAGTGATGCCAAACTGCTCTTCCGATTTAACAATTGTGTGTGTATATATATATATATATATATATATATATATATATATATATATATATATATATATATATATATATATATCTATCTATATATATGTACATTATATATATATATATATATATATATATATATATATATATTATATATATATATATATATATATATATATATATATATATATATATTCTAAATACAGAAAACAATAATTTAGCATCACTTCCATGCCAGCTTGGGAAAGGGTAGAAATAAGTTCTTATCCCTCAGTTTTACTCTTCGTAAGACCCCAATTTCCTGTGGGCCATTCTCAAAGTGTCTGATGGAAAACCCCGTCACTGTAAATTACAGAAAACTGTCGAAGTGTACCGAAAATTGTTATATATAAAACACTGGTTACGTAACGGTTACGTAAGGAAGTCAAAGGAGCCGAGTTCCTCCAACTCATAATTTTAAAGTGAATCTATAAGATCATAAAAATGCCAAACTAATCAAATTAATTCAACTACAAATTGTTCCTTGACAAAGTTGTTTGTTGGAATTTCTTCTTTGCTGACGTATCGCTTTTTATTTTTTCTCGGGTTTTAAGAAACCACGGTAAATGGTCGTAATTACTGTGCTGGGAAAATAATAATAAAAAATCTGCCTGTTGGATATAGAAAATTGAAGAGGTGCGCCATAAAGTGATATATGATACTCGTTACGTAAGAAATTTATAGACGACGCTCCTTTACTCATAATTCCAAACGGATCCTACAAGAACACAGGAATGACAAACTGGTTGAATCAATTTACTGATACATATCAAATTGTAAGGATTCTATTTTCAATTTTGGGGGTTTTGTGTGTGTGTTTTTTTTTTTTTTTTTTTGTGGTGATCTGCTATTTTCTAAGACATTTTTTTCACATTTCTTTCTTCCTTCATGAATATTCCATGAGCCTTCCTGCTTGCAATAAATATCTCTATCTACTATACATTTCAGTCTCTGAGATCATGCTACCACAATCTCTTTTTCTTCTTCTCCTTCTTCTCATTCTTATTCTTCAGTTCTTAGTACTTATCGGAAAATCTTCCTCTAGCACCCACCAACCTACTCAAGGTTTGGTCGTCGCTGTGTGGCTCAGTTGAGAGCTTTCAGAACTTTCTTAAACGAAGTTCTTCCAACCTTTTTCGATGACGGTTACGTAGGCCGAGAGGATAAATTGCAACGATAAGTATGAGAGGCTGTGAAGGGAGATAGCTGGAAGAAGCAATCGCACGTAGAGAGAGAGAGAGAGAGAGAGAGAGAGAGAGAGAGAGAGAGAGAGAGAGAGGGAGTGATCGAGGTCGATAACAGGCAGGAACAAACATTATCTGATTTATTTTTTATTGAACTGATGAACTGAATATAGAATTTAGGCCAAATGTCAAGCGCTGGGACCTATGAAGTCATTCAGCGCTGAAACGGAAATTGAAAGTAAAAACGTTTGAAAGGTGTAACAGGAGGAAAACCTCGCAGTTGCACTATGAATCAATTGTTAGAAGAGGGGTGGTCATTCATAACTAAAAGTAAGATGGAAGAAAGAGAATAGAGAGAAAGGAGGTATAGGAAAAGTAAGATAAAGAGAAAAGAAAGGAGGTTGCAGTTCAGGGACCGAAAGCACGCTGCAAAGAACCTTAAGTAATGCCTACAGTGCACCGCATGAGGTGCACTGACGGCACTACCTCCCTACGGGGGATTTCTTTTTTATTTTCTATGTGGACTGAGCTGACCTTAAGCCATCACAGGGTCTTGCTCCTAGAGTAGCCCGTAATAAAAGATAGTAATAACTGCAGTAAATCTGTATTGTCTCCACGGATTTTCTTACTATACAATCTTTTCCATCCGCGAGTAATAATCGCACTATTGATGGAAAATAGTCATCCTAACTGTCTCGGCCATTCATGTACAGTACTTGTACAGTTGGACTAAGGCAGTGGCCACGCTGGGCGTATGTGGGGTTTTCCTTTGCTATAATATTTTTGTTGGCTTCAACAATACAAATATTCGTTGTACGGCTTGACCTTTAGTGGAAATAATAAGACAGCAATCGCCATCAAAATCATCATCATAATCATCTAAGCCACAATGGAATGTGAGACACAACAGGTGTATGTTTCAGATAAACCGAGTGCATCTTTGATGGACTGAAGAAAAAGGCCATAGGAAGGAAATGAGAGATCATGCCCAAATCTCAAGAGAATGCTACACTGCATTACTTTGGTGTTTATAACTTGCTTCTTATATGTAATAAGGCTTCAACATAAGAGTTCCAGAGTAGCTTTAACGTATCCAAAAAGTTATTGGATGAGATTTCATCTTCAAGTTACTCCATGTGACACCCCATACTTCACACACATGCCTATATCTGACCAGTACAAGGGAGAGTGAGGATATACCCATAAGAGACTGGCACGAGCAAGCTTGCATCCCGGAGAAAGGAGAGGACAAGACAGGAGGGTTGGAGGAGCGCATATGCCTACTCAACCTTTCATCAAGATCCTCTTCTAGCCTACTGGAAGGCTCTGTGAAAAGTATGCTGCACGAACATGTGTAGCACTGAAATCACGTATATATGGATCTAAATGAACTCCCCTAATACAGCAACATTTTCAGTGGGTTTGATGGTTTATTGCTTGTGAGTTGCAGTTTTCTGCCATTCTTGCTCCAGTTTATGATATGAAGAAGTCACCTACAAAAAGTTAATGAAGAATGTCCAGGAAGGGTAGAGGGATGATAGATGGTATCGTATTTAATACACGAGAAAACAAGGCCACAGTCTGCACGCTACCCTGGGGAACCCCTTCCTCCAGACATTTTCTATTAGACAAAGTACTGCCAACCTTAAGCCAAATGAAGCGGAAAACCCAAAATTATTTGAATAAGTAACAGTAATTCCTGTCTCATTCTGAAATCATTGACAGTTCTAAGGATCCCATACTTCCGGGAAGTGTCGTATGCATTTTTGAGGCAAAAATATCTTGTTATATACAGTAGTGTTGCTCAAAAACAAATGCTTCACATGTAGAAGAATCTAGATGTGTCCATACATCATTTGTTGAATGCTTTCTTCTATAGCCGCATTGGATTGGCAACAAAATATATACCTCACTTTCCCAAGTGCAACACCAGTACTGAATTGACCATCTTCTCCATGATTTTACATACATAACATACGGTGGTAACTTACTGCTGGAAGCTGATCCTTGCTTGGTTTTAAAAAAGCTAAAATAATAACCAGTTCCCATACTGTTGTGTAACTGTTGTCTCGCCATATTTTATTCATAATGTTTAACCTAACTTAGAAGGCTTTGGTATCCTTTGACATGCTCTAATGAATTAGTTCCGATCTGTTAAAATTATTTTCTTACTTTATAAAAAAAAAACTTATTAGAATAAAAAAAAATATCAAATTCAAAAGTGTAAATCCCACCTTATGAATCGGGAATTCCGTGTAAAGATTGGTTAAATTGGCAGATGCTCGCTGAATTCACAATACATAGCAAGTTAATTTGGCACTTATGTATTTTAAACGAACGAATGAAACCGTGAAATTTAGGCCAGATGGCCCGAGGCTGGGGACGAATAAGCCATTCAGGGTCATCATCGCAATGTAGAGATGAAAGATTTTTTATTGAAAAAAAAAAACTTTATCAAAAACTCACACAGATTCTCAAATACCAAAGCATAAAAATTATACATATTTACACATTCATGCATTTTAAAAAACAGCTATATTTAAAATCAACTGTTTAAATTTTTTTGAAAATATCGTTTTTTTCGCATTCCATTGTTTGTTATACACCAAGGTCCTTTAAATATCCTAAGAGTATATTTAAAGGGCCTTGGTTATATCTCTTCATTCTGCTCGTATGTACCTGTATTATGATTTCCTTTAAAAAATTAAGAGATAATTTTTTTCAAAATCCTTTTCAAGTGAGAGACCAATATGTAAATGAAGATTCATTCACCTAACTCTGCCGCACTTTTATGATACGTGCAGTGCATATGAGTCTACCACTTGAAAAACATGCTATGAGCCATTATTTAAATTCCACGTAAATCGTAACTGAAAACCGAAAATTTTCAAATCGAGATAACATCGTTCTTTAACGCTATGACCTTACATTTTTTTTCTTATAGAAGCTAATGCCATGTACATTACGCCTACGTAACAAATTTCTGAATCACGATTATTACTCTTTTAAATATCAAAAATGTGTAAATAATGTCTTTTTTTGCACAAATTCCATCGTTTAAACACTAAAATGTGTTTTACCACATTTTTATGGTATAAAATTCCCAAGATATTGATTCAAATGCCTACTTTATGTTGTTTTGCAATGTTATATGATGATGATAAAAAAATTTCGCATGATACCCGCCCCTAAATTTTTTTTAACAAAATTCCCAGTCATTTCCAAATACATTGTCACACACAGTTAATAAACACCAATAAACATGGATAAACATGGCATGGAGCATGTTAATAGTAATCCTACCAAACATGTGAATAATGATCAACAACAAAGATAATGGTAATTAAAGCAAACAATTTTTCAGAAATAGTTATTATGGTCACAGACACCAAATAAACATTGTTATCAATGTTAATAATAATCATAAAAAACTGTGAATAATGGTTAATGATGAAGATGATGGTGATTAATGCAAAATTATAAAAGAAAACAAAAATACCCAAAATAATAACATGTCATACATAGTTATTAAACTTTGATAAACATGGAGTATACTAATAATAATCCCTAAACACTTTGAATAATAATTACTGACGAAGATAATAGTGATTCGTGCATAAAAATAATTACTAATGGATGAAATGGCATGAAAAATGGATAATGGCAAAAAATGGTTGTACTCACCAAAATTTGGGGAGTTCTTGTCTTGTTTATTATTTTTTTAGAGTAGACAGTTGCACTAATCCGTAGATAGGCATCAACAAGGTCATCAACAAGGAGTGAGGGGAAGCTGGCAATGTTAAAAGACGAGGGCATAGCATGGTCTGCTGTAAGACCATGGCAACACAAACTCAGACGTCGTCACAGAATTTGGCAGTCTTCATGGCACTGGGAGCCATTGATATTTTTTCACCAAGTGCCTTTTGTTATTGTTGATGGTGACAGACATCTGTTCCAGCTTGCATTCCTGAGCCACTCACAGGTGTTGCTGGCACCCTTCTTCAGTGTGACTGAAAATCTTGTCATATTTTAACTTCACCACGGCAACATCAGAGTGACTTATATCCACCTGGGCGTAATCGAGGAAGTTTTCGTATTGCGCTCTGATGCTGAGGTGGGGCTCCAAATATTGCCATTTTGGGGTGTATTGAAGGGCATAGTGTTGGGTGCATTACCCTCAGGTCTTTCATTGCTTTACTTTCCTCAGACAACTTTTCCATAGCAACTTGAGTCATCACAGCAGTTATTAAATAAATTGAGAGGAAGGCAGCCTTGTAGTTTGTTATACCCTTGCCATTAAGGGTAACGCTGTAGCTCAATGCCCACTTCTTCTTGCTTTCTTCGGCCTTAGGTCGCCTTCTAATGACGTACTTCCTGCGAATATTTTTTGGGGGGTATGCTGTCTGCAAGGTGCTGTGCACTATTGACCAGTATGCCTTGAAGATCACATTAATTGCCCCAACCCCCACTTTGGAAAAACACTCGAATCTTGCAACTGCACGGGGATAGACCTCCTTACTGGAATAGTTTCCTTGGTAATAATCTCTTGAACTAAGCTTTGGTAGAGTAAGCAAAGGTTCTTTTTGTCTTTTAGCAACATCAGTCTCTTCAATAGAAGGTTCCACGTGTTAGGACTACCGCTGGTGATGGCACTGGCACCGACTTCAAAAGTCATGTGGGTGGCACACTTGGCCACACGTGGGGGGTTGCTAGAGGAACAACGAGAAGGATCATCCCTTTTTGCGTTGCTATGACTGCTATAAGCCTAGGGATAGACCCACTCGTCATCTTAGGTGTCACTGTCACTGTCGTCGTATTACTAACATCTTTTTCTCATTCTTTTCACTATAGGAATGGAATGGAATGGAATGGAATATGTGATTTAGGCATAAAGCCAAGCGCTGGGACCCATAGGGTCATTTAGCTCCTCCTCACTATACAAGTCTTCCTCTTATCTTTTCCTTCTTGTCTTTACCACTGCTTTCCTTTGTCATCCTCCACTGTTAACACTCCCTCCTCTATAACAACACTATACCCAAGATCTGTTACCGGGAGAGGCTTATCAGCATCACTATAACCAACGTTTAAACACGAAACATCATCCAAAATTGCTTGACCTTCACCTTACGATGTAAGCCACCGACACTTAAATTTAAAAGATATTTCCCTTTTAGTTTTTTTTCACTATCTGGGACTGCCTGACCACACAAATGCACTTTCATAGAATCTACATAGTCTATAAGTTATTATAGCAGTAATAATAGTGCTCTATGATTAATAATACCGCCGACAATAGAGATAAAGTTATTCATTTACGGATTGGTCCAAGCTTTGTCTGACCGGCGACCGGCAACCGCAACGATAACAAAAGAACGTGTTGGCTAGTAATAGTAGTAGTAATTGCGAAGACTCTCATGGACACGGCTCCCTCGCGCGTTCTATTTTAAGTTTGGTTGTGCTTATTTAAGAATATTTTTCTATAGTACCATATATTTTCGATAAATTTTTAGTCGTCTCTTTAGACAGATCTGTGAACAGTAAGATTTTAGCCATTAGTTCTTCTTTATCTTCCTTTTATGGCTGCTGCACGACTCTAGATCTGGTCCTAATGTTGGTGTATGCTGGGAAATAAAGTCAGATATGCTATAAGACAAACTTTCGCTCACTTCTTCACTGTATAACAATTTATTTTCATTCCCCTTTAATTTTTTCCTGTCACTTAGGTCTAGCATGTTCTGCTAATCAGTAATGTTTTTGTTCGGTGTTGCCATACCAGTTTTGATCTCGATTTTCCTTAATACCGTACAGATTTTCAATGTTGACTTCATTTATTTCTCTTTCCCATGCTTTTTGTCGTAGTATTTCATCATTTTTTATGCTTTCTCCAACCCATACAATTTTGCTTAAATTTAAGATTAACTCTTTCATGTGCTGCATTTTGCAAATTAGCGGTGTTTTCTTGTTTACGCATTGGCCTAAGGTTATCTCATAGCGGAGAATACTCCTGTTACTGTTGTAAAACACAATTTACTGTGTACCATGAGTATTAGCCTGTAAATTTGGTTATCTGTTTTTTTATTCGTCAATTTATTTGCTTTTTGCTGACCTTCAATGTTTATATGGCATAAATACACGGTGGCATTGCTAGTTCCTTCCAATGCAGCTTCCCTACCATCACCCTGCTGCAACTTTTACTTGGGACTCAGATAGCCTTGTTTGTTATCCGTTTTCCGTTGATCCAGGCCATTTTCTGTTGTTGTCTGAAGCATTCAATTGTGTTATTGAATAAAACTTAGTATTTTATCTATTTTACTATTTGTATTCCTTGAATCTTACTGCATGTATTCTTCGTCGTCTACCCCGTAGGGATTATTGCTGTCAGTGCACCTCACGTGGTGCACTGTAGACATTACTGGAGAGTGGTTGCAGCATCCTTTCGGACCCTAGGTGCGTTCACTTTTTAGCCTTTTACTCAACCCCCTCTTATTAAGTATTGCTGAGACATAGTATTGTTGTATCATTTGTGTATTTCTTTGCAACCATTCCAGTAGGGTAGCAGTGCCATCAGTGAACCTCACGTGGTACACTACTGTATAGGCATTACTAAAGGGTATTTACAGCATTCCTTTGGCCCCTAGTTGCATCCACTTTTCAGCCTTTTATTTTACCTCCATTCTTGCTTCTTGTTTTCAGTTTCGCTGTCCAACACCTCTAACAGTTGCTTCTTGGTGCAGTTGTGGGATTTTCTCCCAGTTCTACCTTTAGATCATTGTACTTCATATCTTCTATTTTCCGGCTCTTTATTTTGTTGTCCAACCACTCCAACTTCCCCCTTTTACTGAAAAAAGCTCTGAATGGCCGAAAGTGACCCATTGCTTGGTTTGACAGCCTAAATTTCATAGATCAGTTAATCTTTGCAACTGCATTTATAATTTCTACGTGTAATCTATTTCATCATGATCTCAAAAGGTTTCATTCAATCCACTTAGTCAAAACCTTTCTAGAAATCTGTTAATAATAATAATAATAATAATAATAATAAATAATAATAATAATAATAATAATAATAATAATAATAATAATAATAATAATAATAATAATAGGTTCTATTGAATATTATTGCTGCTTCAGCTGCATTTATTTTGTAGAAGACTTTTTTCTATTTTCCTTATTGCGGACTTCTCTTCAGTGGAGTTTAACCTGCTCGCCTATATTTGTCATTTCATGGGGGAAAAGTCAAAATCAATGCTTCTTTATATATTCTAATGAAATGACAAATAAAATTAAGATCCACTGAAGAGAAGTGGGAGGAAAATAGAAAAAGTTAAATAGCAATAATATTAATAAACCAGAGGGTCTGTTGCCAAATAATAATAATAATAATAATAATAATAAACCCTTTAGTTGCTATAGAGAGATAAACAATGTATAATAAATACAGCACATAAAATTAAATAATGGATAATAGTTATAATAATAAAAGCTGTAATAACCCGTTAATAATAATAATAATAATAATAATTACCGTTAGAGGTGGTATCTTTATAATAATAACTTACTGTTAATTATCTTTACAGACGGAATCTTAATATTAACTACAGGCTATTAATCACCGTTAGAGACGGAATTCATTTGTGGTTTTGTTAAAAAAGAAGGGAGAACAGAAATCACAATAATAATAGAAGGGCCATCTGGATGCCATTGAGTTTATATTGCAGTTTCTCAATTTCTCGCATGAGTGCCTTTGTAGGAGCAGATATCACAGCTGTCCAAAGTTCATTTATTCCTCGACGTTTCGGTAGTATTCTCTAACATTTACTAAAAGGCTCGAATGAAGCCAGGAATTGTCGTTTGAGATTAAATCAGCCTTGTGTTGGCACGGGCTCTTACTCCTAGAGCAGGGGTACAAATGAACCATATTTATACCCGCAAGTAGGCTTACAGAAATTTTAGGCGATATTTTTTATTTGCTGTCAAAAAGGTGGGTGGGGCGGTGGTCTTGCTATTGGCTGGGAGTGGAATGATACTTCAGCCAGCACTCCCTTCAGTCAGAACATCCTGGGTCTCCAGTGCTAATTAGATGATCTTCAAGTTCTGGAGAGAGAGCAAACTAGAAATTAAACATCGTCTTTGGTCTGCAAGTTGCTTTTTGAATTGGTAGGCATGGCAGTAGTTAGTCCTTGAATTGCCAGGGTTGACACAAAAACCATGCAGTTTCTACCAAGATAGTGGCCATACCAAGATAGTGGCGGACGAGTGCTCTCTCTCTCTCTCTATCTCTCTCTCTCTCTCGAGAGAGAGAGAGAGAGAGAGAGAGAGAGAGAGAGAGAGAGAGAGAGAGAGAGAGAGAGAGAGAGAGCACATAGTCGTCCGCCACTATCTTGGTGGAAACTGCATGGTTTTTGTGTCAACCCTGGCAATTCAAGGACTAACTACTGCCATGCCTACCAATTCAAAAAGCAACTTGCAGACCAAAGACGATGTTTAATTTCTAGTCTCTCTCCAGAACTTGAAGATCATCTAATTAGCACTGGAGACCCAGGATGTTCTGACATGGTATCATTTCCCAGCCAATAGCAAGACCACTGGCCACCTTTTTGACAGCAATAAAAAAATATCGCCTAAAATTTCTAGCCATGTATAACCAATCATTTGTCCGTGCCAACACAAGGCTGATTTAATCTCAAACGACAATTCCTGGCTTCAGAGCCTTTTAGTAAATGTTAAGAATACGAAACGTCGAGGAATAAATTAATTTCTAGATATTGTTCTAGACACTCTAGTTTGTTCTAGAACTTAAGCACTGTACTTCTTCAGCATATTAGTGAATTCTTCGTCAGTAGGGCATGGCCATTTTTAATCCATTAGTTGCTAGGGTGTTTATATGAGAACCATGCTGACTTACCAGGTTAAGATACCCATACACAAGAGCGTAGGACACATCTGAACTTTGTTGATGGGATCTGACCCATTTTGATATACCATACAAACGGAGATGTCGTTACAAAACCAGAAATGCTGTTAGGACTGAAGGACAGGTAACATGAGTGATATATGAGCTGGTGTACTGTCACTGGCTGCTGGGCCTGATGGCTAAAGCTGGGTTCAGCGGTGATGCTTGGAAGCTAACAGCCTGAAGTGCTGCAAAAACGGCTGTCCTTTACCAGATTTATCTATAAGTGTGCTGACTTTCATAACACTGACTTAAGCTGTTATGCTGGTATGGAAAATCTTGGATACGCTTGTGGCAACAATTTAAATGCATTATAATGCATAAAAGACTTTATCTGATGGTGGGAATATACATGCATGCATAATCTAAATATTGATAAATGATTCTCCTTCTTGATTGATATATCTCAACATTGCCTATGAAATCTCTCCAGGGCCTGAGGCAACATTATTAGAAGGTGGACAAGCCAAATCAAACTCATTTTCAGTAAACAGTTGATTATAGGATTCTATCTTATTTGTTGTAATATCTAGTCATTTTTGTTCCTTTCTTTGTCAGTAACGATATCCTTGAATGACTTTGGACTCGAGTGATACACCTTCAGAGTGTTTAGCCAAAGTATTGCTTCTGATTTCGGAGGCACTATTTATACACTGGTCCTTTACATTTCATATGGGGATGGCTTCGGTATGAATTCCCCCGCTATTTTCTTTAATTTCCTCCAAACAGCAGATGATGGAGTTCTACTGTACACTGAAGATACATAAGTCACCATGATTGACATTCAGCAGCCTTCTGTAGGTCAGAACTGGGCTCTACGTTTCTTGCTTATAACAATATTTTCTTCACTATGGTGTCAGCAGCATCTAGTCGGTGATTTTCACGTTAGTCTGCACAGGACAAGGAACTGTTCGTCGTCTGGATATACCTGCAGATTTGGGAATACAACTTGTACCCACGGTGTGTGGAGTTCCATTAAATATGTCAGTTCCATTAGCTACTGTCTGGAGCTCTCCTTCAATGTCATTCAACTCCTAAAACTTTAGCCAGTGTGCTTTTCAAGGATTCATCTTCGTGACTTTGGTAATGGTGGATCATTATTGGTCGTAATAATTAGAACAAGTGCAAAGTCACTTGTACGCCAGTCATCTACCATTTGCCAATTAAAATCAATTAGGCAGCTGGAACTTGTGTTTGAAATATCAATAGTTGATAGACTGCCTGTTTGAATCTGGAAATGAGCAGGTTGGCCCATGTTTAGTTAATATTCTCATTTCCTAGTATTATGTTACCATTCTTATTTGATAGACATCACTCAACGAGAGGAATTTGCCACATATTAATATCTCTATATAGGGAGAATAGTTAGGGGAATTGATGAATCAACTCTGCTGCTTCACCACGCGATATATTATAATTCCAAGCTGGGTAAGTGAACACACAGGATATTGCCTTCCAGGATAAACTTGCATTGCTACTGCATGAAGAGAAATAACGGAATATCGTGGCACGCATATTAAACACATCCACCATGACATCATCTTTGTGGGTCGTATGGAGTCCTATAACCAACACGTTCCCTAGGAGATGGGTTATTGCTGTCTCTCTTGCTCTCCAGTAGACAGATGACTGAGGGTAGAAGTTCTTCAACCAAAAAGTTAAGCTCTTCGTCTTTTGCCCTCAGAGCCTGACAATCCCTTTGGGGAATAGAGGAGAAAGTTACCGATTATTTTCTGAAATACTTCTGAAGCAGGGTCTTTCCATTTCTAGAATTGTGGTGGTTATTGTCTACTGTTTCAGTCAAATATGTGGCTTTCCAGTTGTGTTGCTTTCTTTGAAGCATGCAGAGGAGCTGGATGGATCTCAAAATCTTCATATGTGTTGAAGTTACATGATGTCACTTTTTCATCTGGGTGGACACAGTATTTCATTAGTGTTGCTACATGGCAGAACACTGTAGGTGTTACATAGCTATTTTCGAGTGTCTGAATAAGAAATGAAGATTTACCAGAACTAGATTTATTCACCATGACTGGTGCATTTGGTAACTTTGTGCTTGTAAGAATCTCCCCTAGATCAAGCAAACACATTGTATGAGAAATTACTTTAAGGCTGATGCTCGAAGAAGGAAAGACTGGATGGGGTTGACAATGTTTTGGTCTCAGTGGAGGCTGGAAAAGCCTAATGAGGCAGTTCTCCTGCCTTCTCATGCTGCTGATTTTTCTTAAAGGGCAGCCCTTTCATCGTAAGAGGTCAACAAACTGATCTGAGTATAATGGCTGTTCCTTGTTGTAAATTTCCTCTTGGTTGATTACTTTTGTATAGTCTTTGGTCTTCCTTAAAAGTCTTATAGCATATGCAACGATCGTGTCCTGTGCTGGATTTGTTGATGGTTGCTTCTTCTATTTTGTACTGTTGGCAGTTCCTGTCACTGGGTTTATAATTTATGTTATGATTCAAGCAATCTTAATCATCAGTTTAAGAATAAGTGTTACAGAGCCGTTCATTTTAACGTATGCGAGGAGATTACCGAAACTAAAACAACAGTAACATTTCATCGGCTCCTGTTTAAATGGTAAAACTTCTATGTTCATTTGTATGGTAAAGGACACCAGGGCTTTCAAAAGAAAGTTGACTATTGAAGGCCCAGGGACCTCCATACACTTCACGAAAGTCATACGGATCCCTACTAAATGCAATATCCCTCCCATAGCTGAAATCTAGACACGGTTTAAATTCTACTGTCATTTCACATTTCTTCTTAATACAGTCCTGATACATCTCCCTACGGTGTTAGCCACTCGAGCCTTCCTTCTCCACGGAATTCTATTTTGGCATCTATGTGTTCTAAGGCCTGCGATTTCATCTCTCTCTCTACGATGTGACGTCATCTATTTCTCTGCCTATTACTTCTACCCTCCGTGGTCATATCACAAGCTTTCTTAACCAGAGCATCATCATCCTGGGAATGATACCACCTCACCCTACTTTCCCTGGCTTTATCTGTTATTTTACAGACATCCTCCCTTTATTCTATTTGTTCACCTTCAATTCTTTCCAGCAATGACATTCCCTGAATCCAGTTTAACATCCTCATCTCTCTCATTCAAGGGCTCCCTCCTCTAACCTTCCCATTGCCCCATGTTTCTTCACCATACAGAAGCATTGGTCTGATCAGTTTAATGGACCTTAGCCCTAAGTATCAAAGAGATCTTCTTATCAAAGTTCACCTCTAAAACCTCTCGTAATTTAGCCCAAGCTGTTTTAATTCTCTGCAGCATATCCATCTCACGTCCAATCTCTTTGCTTATGACAAAACCCAAGTACTTCAAAATATTTGTTTGCTTTAATTCCTCACCAGTTCTAATACTTATACACAGGTCCTCTCTTCCCTCACTATTGTCGAATTTGAAAATATAAAGCGCTGAACCTAGTATTTAACTTTGTTTAGATGCTCGTGCAATTCCTTCCAAAATGAGAAATGTCCCCAGCTCTAATAAACTTTTTTTTATGCAGGAATTTGCACACTAAAATAATTTACATTGGATCCTTTGTTGTTGCAACTGGTTATACTAGTAGGTATGTTTTCTTGGGAGGGCATAATTAACTAAAAGTTATTTTCATTAATCCAGTTTGCAGGCCAGTAATTATTCAAACCATTTGGTACTCTTTCTTTCACATACAGTACCCATTCTGTATGTGGTGCAGATTTTACTATTCATAATGCTCAAAATGCCTCATTAGCTTTCACGTGGCTTTTAGATGAAATTTACTCATATTTTCCTTTTTGGCTTTTAATATTCATTCTCATTCCATTATATTACCATATGGTTTAAATGAATTATTCAGTAGTACCTCAATATCGGTCTCCAAAGGAATACAGTAAAACAGAGAATCCTTAGTTGTTTGTATTGCTCATATCAACAGGCTGTTCATTACTGATTCTATCTGCTTTTATCAGGCTATTCCATTCCGTGTTACCAGCACACCTGTTACCAACAGAACAGTTGTGTTGGTAACACGAAATGGAATAGTTTGATAAAAGCAGATAGAACCAGTAATGAACAACCTGTTGATATGAGCAATACAAACAACAAAGGATTCGTCCTTCCAAAGCTGCTCCTGTGTCCTGACGGGGGGCCTGGGTCTCTTTTGCCATTCCTTCATTAAATATGGTCATGGCCCCACATTACTGTCCCAAGTGGTTGTCAAAGGGTCCAGGTGTGCTAAATTCGTTTGACCAGTGGTCATCATATTGTTAAAAAAAAAAAAAGGCAAATTTTGAAAAGTTATTAAACTTTCATGAAGTTTATTCCTCCACTAACGTAGCACAGGCAAGAGGTAACTCCCAAATGCCCATTCCCTACCCCACCCCAAAGGTGGAGGGGCTATATCATATGTAATTAAGAGGCCCAAGTTTAAGCAAACCCACTTACTGAAAGCAAGTATTGCAAGAGTATAATTATCCCCAATCTAATTATTAGGATTGGATGGCCTGACAAAATGCCAAAAGACCTCACTTCAGAATGAGCCCACCCTGGAATCTATGGGTCAGTCCTAAAGGATAATTCCTTCTTTTAGGTACTAACACAAGTATTTGTGTTGATATCTTAAGCTCTAACATCATTAGATTGTAGACAACCCCACCAACACTGTAACTGTTAGCTGCAGATATGAAAACCTATCCCAGCCAAGATACCCTTTCTTAGTAGTCAGGTCAGCAGAGAGTTAGAGATGCTGTACAGAAAGATAATGATAAGAAAAATAACTGAAGTAAAAGATTTTAAAGGCATAATTATGGTAAAACCATGCAGTTACATAATGAAGTCACAGAGAGGTTGAACAGTAATATGGGAGATAGCGGAGAAATATTTAGGAGACTGAAGTAATAATGAGAGAGAAAGTGTATACTGTAATAGTTTTAGATTTGAACCAAGAAACAGAGATTCCCCAAGTTCAAGAGACCTGCAGCTATCGGATGGCATCAACAGAATATAAACACTCCAAGTTGAAGCCATGTGACTTTGTCAGACAATGTATTCTGACTGAGAGGACTCCCATCCGTAACATGCAAAGCTTGCCACCTTTTATACAGAAACATCTCTAGGTCCTAAAGAATACATGTAGCAAATTTGATGCATTAGTCAGCTGTCACAATTTCATGTGATAAAATTTTTGGGTGAAGATATGTACTGATCAATTTCACCCTTCTAATTTTAAGCTGTTTGAAATCATATTAAAGACAATTTCATTTCATTATTTAAAGATCACTAAAGTGAGGGACAGAAAAAATTAGGGTAGTGGACAGCAAAAACAAAAGTTAACATTGTAAGGAGTAATTTCACACAAACTGGGAAAAAGGAATTCTAATACTTCTGTAAAGTACTCCAACCACACATAAGAATTCCTCTTGAGAGTAAGTTAATAATGAGGGAAAAGTTATTTTGTCAATAACTTTTTATTCTCTACAGATATAATAATATGGTTAAGCTGAAAAGAAAGGATAATTTAAAGGTGTATCTGATATGGCATCTTTATTTCGTATCAAAACCTTTAATTAATCCAACACATTCATATGAAATATTTCATACATTTACATAAAAATTATTTTCAACCCTCATAAAGCACAATTTTTACGTGGAAAATTACCTACCAACAAAGATAAAACAATGATAACACAGGGTTGACAGCTCTGTTGCAAATACTTTAGCTTTGAGCTTAGGTTACAAATCATGTGCTACAAAGATACATTTTAAGGAGAAATTATCTCAAAAGAGTCATCATCAACGCTTGTCTTGGCACGAACATTCCATATGTGACAATGCAACAACACGCAAGCAAAATTTTGCTAATATGTGTATATATATATATATATGTTATAACAGCATAGGGTGTTCTACATTTAATAGGCAATTTACACAAGGTACATACATACATTCATGAGCATTCATATAAAGTAGAGTATTGTTAGCACCGCTGGGTACTCCTGAATAACGTGGATCACGATTATCTGAACAAAAAACTGAAAGATGTCAAAATAAACTTTAGTCCAAGAAAGCTGGATGCTAAAACAGGAACCAAATGATTGCTGTTAACAAGTTATCAGGATAACTGAATAAATGACTATAACAAATACAAGTCAAAGGAATTTCTATCAAACAGGGAAATAAGTACTGGTCATATGTAACATAAACGTAGTCTGGTACAAATAGCAGAAATAACATCACCTAATTATCCTAACCACTATAAAATAGCATTACACCTTTTAAAATAAAGGATCTCGTACTAAGAATTGTAGTGTCATTTTGTATTTCGTTTTATTCGAGATAAACCGTAAAAAAATCTTCAGTTTCAATTGAAAAGGGGGAATTTTGAGAACTGCAATAAACAAAATTGAGAACACATTACACCAATTGCAAGTGAAAAAACAGGGTAATTTTTCCTTCTAAATATACCTATCACCCTCCTCATTCATACACATATTAGACAATAAGATATACAAAATTACATAACATCCAGTTTCAACATTGGATTTAAGAAAATAGTCAAAGCAAAAGTCACGACAAAAGAAGAGACTTTAAGCACAATTCAAAAAGATGATGGGTAACCAGTCAGAATGTTTGTATTGCAATTAATATTAAATATAATAAAAGTAGGAGAATAGGCAATAAACACAAATCCAACAGCAAAAGCAAAGGTCACTAAGGAAGAAGAGACTTAAAGCATATTTTAAAAACATGATGGGTAACCAGTCACAATGTTTTTATTATAATATATAATAAATATAATTAAAGAAGAATATGTACATAATACTGTAACCACAAATCCAACAGCCAAAGCAAAGGAGATTAGACAATGAACACAAATCCAACATACATCATAAGCCTAAGATCTGGATACATGACTATACATGGGGGGGAGGAGATCTGTCACTCTCTTAGAAAAGGACCTCTATTATAAGTAACGTGTGGTTTCTTATCCACACTTATATTTTTCATCCACAGCAGATCCTTTTCTCTGGAAATCATTCTGATAATAATTAAAACCTCATAATACATTAGATTCCTAAACAAATAAGTGATTCGATACTAAGCAAAAAAAAATAAAAAAAACTTACATAAGGCATTAAAACCTTTCTGAAATATAAAACTCCACATTTTTCATTACTATTATTGTTATGAGAATTAATTTATGAGACTGCCAATCCACATACTTTTAGCTCAAATATACATTATATACTTTATTTAGCCTAAAACTGAGACAATGGGCAATATGACAGCACAGTAACAAAAGTTATTGCAATATAAATGCTGATATGCTAACGAAACAGAATACAATGGAGCACAGAGAATAAAATTCATCCATTAAATAATATTCATAAGAAATATGCAGTTAATACACAAAAGAAGCAATCAATCATTTTGCAAAATAAAAAAACTGCAACAAACATGAGATTCAGACTCTAAAATCATACAGTTCATTTTCCCAAGTTTTCACAAGAAAAGCCGATTACATACGTTATAAACTTAATATGACCCTATGACAGTTTTGAAACTTCTTGTAAAGTTCCAGAAGATCACTTTTATTGAGGCATAGAAATGGCATGCAAACACACCATCATGCCACTAAATTATATATTGGAGCTTTATACAATTCATAATGTCAAAAGTAGTCACTAACACTGTTTTGCTAATACTACTGTGAGCTGTAATTAACCATCTCCTCTTTAAAGTAATAACTCCTACAAATGACCAAAGTTACCACCATGCAACCAGTACTATATGAGTTTTTTTTTGTTTTTTCCTAAGATCAACTGACACTAACAGTACAATTACAAATTAAAAATAAAACTATTACACAGTAAATTAAGTGGACTGATAACCTCAAAATCTTACCTTCTCCAGCAAATTATATTTTCCCTGCTCTAACACAAAGCATTAAGTAGGAAAGCCACCTTCTTTTCATATTTTGCTAAACCACGCAACCCTAATTACACATGAACAACATAAGCTAAAGGAACTATAAGCTGCTTTAACCCTTAATGGACGGGCACCATCATAAGAGTATCTATAACAGGTTTTGAGTGATGGACAGGCTAATTCATATGAGTATTAATATTACACGCCATACGATTTGGATGAATTTAGCATGAAATATGTTCATAGCAATTGTCAGTAAATGACTTATGGTAGTTGTAGTAGCTCAGCACAGGACAGAGGGGGATTAGTGTGCCTTGAGACTTGATGGGGGAATGTACTGCCTTTTTCTACTTCATGATGTCTTTTTATTTACTTGCTCATAAATATACCAAGGGATTGCTGTTGGTTTTAGTCCTTATCTTTTATAATAGTATGTCAGTTATAACTGTAATTTTGCACACAAAAGTGCAAAGAAATATTAGAAAAAACATGTATACCTCACAAAAAGTTACTGCATCTCCACATCTCAGTAAATCTCGTAAATATTTTACAACAAACATGCTCAGAAACTGTAACTGATTTTAGTTCTTACGTGTTATGATATTGTGTGAGCTGTAACTATAATTTTACAAAATAAAATAAAATAAATCATTAGAAAAACATGTATGACTTGGTAAAATTTGCATATTTTTGCAAGTGTCTCATAAAAGAGGCCCCATACAGGGTTGTAAACAGTCACTTTCAACTTCCTGTGAAAGGTAGGGGAAAATTTTTAGAATTTTTTTATTACGCAATGTGCATTTGCATAATATCTCCCTCTTTCCATTGATGTGTTTTTTCTTAAACTGGCCAACCTTAAAGTTTGCCCAGTCTGGGGGTGTGTTTAGTATACTGTATATTTAGCCCATCCCTTAAGGGTTAAAGCTACCATCATGTAACCAGTAATTAAGTTTTTTGGTTTTCCTCCTAGGATCATCTGATGCCAAAAGTAAAATTACAAAAAACTCAGATCCAAAATAAAAATACAACTATTACTTAATAAAACAAAATGTGAAATGACAATCTTACAATCTTGAATGAAGACAGCAATTGATAAATAAATTCCCTGTTACCTTCTCAAGTAAATTATATTTTTCCTACTCTGATACCAAGCATCGAAAAGGCAAACTGCCTATCTTGTTTTACTTTGCTAAGCCACATATGAGACTAATTACTTACACACAACAACATAAATTTAAGGGCATACAAGCCGGTTGAATCTTAAAGCTACAATGGATACAGCAATATCTTGAAAACCCTATTTCTAGATTTATTACTTTTAAAAATGCATCATATCATACTTTTGAACATTTCTCCATTTCATACTAATACCTTATCAAAATACTCTTATAAAGCTTTCATAAAATTCCAATGAAGTTACCTCCCATAAAGCCAAACAAATTTAAGCTGTCCTAATCAAGCAAAGCATGATGAAAAGAAACAATATGTTTAGATAACATTTAACAAGAACTACATTACATTCCATAACTTATCACAGCCTATGGCCAGAAGGACTAGAAACAGAGTAGTTATAGCAGCTATATATATATGTTACATTTAAAATCTACTACAGTATATCTAATAAGTGGCAAACCTTGTCTTTGTCCTCTCAACACCATAATACATAAGAAAAAAATATATGTGAATGGGTAAGCATGGCACCTGGGAGTTAAGAGAAGAGCGTGGGGTAGCAACCTCATCTTTTAACACTTGCTGAGAACAGACAGCTTTACCATTCTGGCAGACCCAAAACCCAAAGAAGGAAAAGGTGAATGGAAAAAAAAAATATGTATATAAATAAACTGTGCACATTTAAAGTCTTTTCTTTCACCACAATATTTTCAAGGGACAGTGCCAGAAGGATAGAGATTTCCAGTCTTAAGAGATGGGGTTGCTAAACCCAAACTCAATTTTTTGACTCCCAAGTAGAGCTGGTACCCGTTTACAGCTGGCCCAACTGGTGGGTGACAGGCTCGGATAGAACCATGGACCTCATGCATAAGACCCAAAGGTTCTACAGGTGAGCTACAACATGTACACATACATGCACACACACACACACTCACATCCCACACACACACCATTAAGACTATCCCCTAAAAGGGTGGGGCTCCAGTTGGAAAACAATATCCAGTAATAGTTACTGTTATGTTCATATTTCAGATGCTGAACCATGGATAAACCCATGCAAGAAACTTCCACAAATTAACTGCTTCATACCCCACACATCACGCCAAACTCACTTCCATTCACTGCACAATTCACTTTGTAGGTCCTACTTCCTTCCTAACACTTTTCAGTAGTCTATCCATATGGCCAAACCACCTCAAAACACTGACATACATTTCCACGTGCAACAACCTTTTTACCAACTCTACCATGTATTTCCAGATTTCTTAGCTTTTCAGTTCTTCATACACAACATATTACAAGCAAAAAATTCATCTCAACAGCTTCTACCTTTTATTTTAATTCACAATCAACAACCCCATTTTATCTGAGGAAAAAGAGCATAATGTTATCAATTCAGCTCACCATATACTATTAAAAAGCCTAAGCTAGACCTCCACCACACAATGCACGATGGAATAGGGAGCCACCACAAGAACTTTATATTTTTTTTGGTTTCATGGCATCTTAATAAGGATGCAGGCCAAAATCTGAGTTTATAAAACAACTGCCTCACAGAAAAAGTAATTAAAACATTCTATGAAAAAAAAGATACGTTCTGCAAAAGAAATGTTACCTCAATGACCCATCATCTTTTTAGAGAGAGCACACATGACCAGAGTAAAGTTTCTGACAAAACAGATTTTCCCTATCACTTTATGAATTGAAAAATGCAAGCATAATTAACTTTTCTTCCCTCCAAGGTTACAGTTCCTTGGTAAGCTCTGAATCAAGAGGTCTTCTTGGCCAAAATGTCATTTCCTGAAGCTTTGTGCTTGCTGCTTGGAGCTTTTGCAGTTTGGCCAATGTTGGCCTCAGGTTGAGAGAGATCCATTCTTTCACAGTATGCTCATCAAATGTATTACTCAATGCCTTTTCTGCATCTACCACTAACTGAGTGAAATCAAAAAGAAGCATAGAGAGATCCTGAAGACCTTGTTCTACATGCTGGGGGCTAGCAAAGTTGTGCTCAATATTATAATCAGTGACCCATCCAGTAACATGTGGATTATGCATCATACTATCAATGTCTTTCTTGAGAATGTAAAGTTTTTGGGACATCTCATATACATCACTTCCAGGGAAGTCACATTTATTGGCATACTCTAAATACTTCAGATCTAAATTAAGGAATGAATTACACTTAAGCAGACTACCAACTTTTCCAAGAGCAGCATGGTCTGCTTTCCTCTCATTGATATACATCAGATTCACAGCAAGTGAAGGAATAGCTTGTGGTAAAAGTTCACATAAGACAGCAAAGTGATCAAATCTCTGCCACCCAGTCAGTGTAATTCCTCTGAAAGGGATAGTGCTCTTATACATATCAAAAACTTCCATCCATTCTTTGTGGTTGGTTAGACGTTCATTTATATCAGTTATATAGCTTTCAGGAGAAGCTGCACCTTTAAAAGCACTTGCTAACCATATACCATTAAATGCTATTGAATACTTTTCCCATATGTCAGACCTTAAGTCAACCATAATTCCCTTGCTGTACTTCCATACCATTATTTCAACTAAGTTACCAATGCCAGCATCCTGAATGGCACGCAAAGGAACTTTGCGAAATTCATCATCCCACATGATAGGCTGTATATCGTAAGTGTCCTTGACATACCTTGCTACTTTTTTAATATGATGCAAAAACAAGTCACTCTTTCCATACCTCTGATGGATCAAGTATTGCTGACATCGAGGACATTCTCCTAAATTATAAACTTCATCTGACCCAATGTGCAACCAGTTGATCCCAGGATGCATTTCTAAAATCTGATCAATCATCATCATTATCAGGGGCATGGTCTTATTATGAGTGGGACAGATAACCTGAGGATAGTTTGGAACCTCCCGCACTTCTGCAAATTCTTTCAACTTCAATACATGTTCCATGTGACCAAACGTCTGGACTAGAGGTATGACTTCTAAATTACTTTTACGAGCTATTTCCATTATATCAGCAATATCTCCTTTAGCATAAGCATTTTGAGCTGACAAAAATTCAAGCTTGCCCCAATATGGAAACATGTCCTCATACTCCATAAGTAAACCTGTAGCCCCTAAAGAACTAAGGAGTGGGAAGAGTTTTTTGAGGTATTCAATCTTAGGAGGTGCTCCTTTCAAATCAAGGTGAACAATTTTGTGCTTGAGCTGGTTTTCCATCACAGCATTATTTCGAAGGGCCAAGTCTTGGCCTTCCATGTCACGAACCCTACCAAGGCCATCTAACAGACCTGGAGTTTTATGCAAAATAACACCCAGAGGATCATGATCCATTTTGCGCTTCAACTGCTTGTGCGCTGTCATCTTCTGAATGTTAGCCAAGATCCTGCTTTCATACTCCTTTTGCTTTCTTACATGATCTGGGCTTTGAGTCATCAGTTCATCATCATCTGAATGAGCTTTCCTAGTTTTGACAATATCACTTATAGGCTCTGGTATTATATGTTTAGGTTCTTCATATGGAGCCGACAGGTATAACACAAATATCACAACAACAGAAAGCAGGCAAAAAAACAGTAACCTAGTGCTCCTTCTTGGAATCATTATTGCTATAATAACTTCTCCAAGGTAAAAAAACAACCAATAGCTGCCTCACAGTGTTAAAGATCCTTCGGTAAATTTTTGTCATTCATTTTCACAGGTCTTCTACACAGGTTTGTTGTCATTAGCAGTGCTAGGTTGAATAGCAGTCAGCATTAACATCTACCCAAATACTGAAGTCTTCACCAAACCTGAAAAGAAAACAGCTAATTAGAAATTGAAAATTCAAGATGTTTAATTTTTTCCTAGATTTATAAACCTGAAGCACTCTTATATGGATGTACCTTCAGTGAAAGCTGCTGCAGTTACTGATGCTAAGGAACAAGGTAGCTAACTAGCAGCAACAGAGAGCAGGGGGGTGGGGACTCACTTACTCACCCAAATGTCTGCATCACTGTTACTTCTGGCAACAGACAAATAAGTAGGAAAAATGCAAATTCAGTATCCTGACTTTGCAATTTGTTCCCATTAGAATACAAACCTGTCTTTTATCTGAAGATTCTCTTTTGGTGACAAGAACTGTCTGAAGAATATAAATGGTGTTGGTTTTCCCACCCAGAAATGACAGTGTCCAGGTCACATATGTGAGCTCTGAGGGTTGACTGCTATAACCACCTGCTTCACTTGGCATACATGACATCAAGGCTGACAAGGGCCCTGTGCCAGAGTTTGCCTTCCGTGAAGCCTTGCTCTGGAAATTTCCCCACTCCCTTGCTAGGATTGTTAAAATGTTAAAAGAGGTGAAGGGAGTCAAATCCACAAACTAAAAATGAAAGTCAGAGAAGATACTTTGGTGTGCTACTCACCTGCATTTGGCCAGACCAGCATGTGCAACATCATCACTTACTGGAGAGAGAGAGAGAGAGAGAGAGAGAGAGAGAGAGAGAGAGAGAGAGAGAGAGAGAGAGAGAGAGAGAGAGAGAGAGAGTCCAATGGAAATTGGGCAAATACACAATATGCTGATTAGCCACCAATGATCTTAAAGAAATGGAGTCCAAGAACTTGTGGGCAACATCCCTGAGGTAGGAGGAGGTAAAGGTGGTCTAAAGGCATCAGCCATCTATCCTCAGTGCCTGAAGAACTGAAAATTTCTACTTAAACACCAAGGAAGGAGCACTACCCCTGACCTCAAGAGCCATCTCCTGGGGTATGGAGCTGTCACCCTATGCCAGTGACTTATACGCCAGCTTGATGATCCTCAAAAGATAAAATGATTTGGTGCTCTTGAATAACTCCCTCTTGTGCCTAGCAGTTTTAAGTCGTCAATACTTAGGCCTAAGATGTGAAGTGTTGTGCAAGTAGTACCAAAAAACTCTTGCCTTGTCTGATACACATCAGGTGTGGACTTATAAGCAGTACAGGACTTCTCATGCAAACCTACAAGAAAAGCTTCTCTCTCTCACATGAGTTGCAAGATAGTCTCCAGGCATAAACTGCATGTCAATTCACAAACTGGAGGCAGCAGAGATGTGGTTACTGAAAAGCAAGGGCCTCAAGAATAACTCTCAGTTTGTGGCCAATGAGAAGCCACTAGGGTTACCCTGAGACCCAGTGTGACCAACAGGCAAAGTGAATGAAACATGCAGACGCTGAGGTTATCCCATGGATGCTAAAAAGCAACCTCCACTGCACCCCTTAGACCCAGAATGGGAGAGCACAGAAACCAGGGACTTCCTGTTTAACCTAGTGGTGACTAGGTCAATTACAAGTGTTCATCACACCTCGAAAGGACTTTCTCCCACAAGCCTATACAGGAACCATTCCAATTGTACAAAATGTCATGAAGTGTATCTGGCTGATGGCCTGATGATTTTATCAACATGCCCCAACCTTATCTCAATGCATTTGAGAACAGAAGCACCTCATGAGGTGGGAGGTTAACAGAACTCCCACAAGGAGATTCCCATTATCAAACCACCTATCAAGATCACCCTTCCCCTTCTGGTTGAGGGACAAGAAGTCTTGGAGGATTGAAAGCATGTGGCCAATGCCACTTCAGACACCACTGAAGCAAACTCAGAAGCAAAGACAGATAACCAAGAATGATGTACCAAATTCAAGTACGTTACTCCTGTTGAGACAGGAACTGCAAATACATTTCCCTGAACTTGCTGACATACTTTGTCTACTATTTAGGCTGAAGGTCCAACTTTTCCCATTTTATCAATCCCAAGATTGTGAAAAGGCCCAAGCAGACAACAGGGTGAACAATCACCTAAACACCTGTGGTACTTCTGAAAATCCTGAGGGATGGGTATCTGGACACATCCTTCAGATCTACTGAACGGCATGAAGTTGCCTTCTCGATAAAGTCAACGAGAAACATGGGATTTCCATCCTGTATGGAACTGAATGGTCAGCAGAGACTCTGATGACTAGCCTCCAGCCACTGGTTAACTTCTCAACCACAGTAAGCTGACCCTTGAAGCCTCAAGAGTAGTCTACAATAGATGCAAGCCTGTACTTCTCCTGCATTGTCTGTACTTCTGCAGACAAGGTGAGAGACTTGGATATTTCTGAAGAATAGGCTGGGAACATGATAAGTCGGAGAGCACTGTTCCTTAGAGGGTAGCCTGTAACTATCCCAAAAGTCTTAGAATACCCAAGGGTCTGCTTACCTCTGCCTTCAATGTCATATTCCTCATTGGCATGATGGCCTTCGCCACATCACAGCAGTGGGAGAGACTTGCTAGTTTCAATGTACTCATCCCTTCTTCCAATTGCCTATCTTTCGGATCTAAGCTTAAGAGGAACACTGAAAGGTCTGGAAAAGGTCCTAATCCTACAATAAGAGGAAAAGAATGGGTGCTCAACCAGACTTTAGAAAATTCCTGACCACTACTCATGTCCAATGTTGATGGTGCAGCCGCCCCGTAAATGCTTTGGAATATAAAGTTTAGGCCAAAGGCCAAGCACTGGGACCTATGAGGTCATTCAGTGCTGAAAGGGAAATTGATAGTAAAAAGGTTTGGAAGGTGTAACAGGAGAAAAACCTTGCAGTTACACTATGAAACAATATTGTCAGGAGAGGGTGGAAAGTAAGATGGAAGAAAGAGAACACAAATGGAGGCAGAGTAAAGGAATGAAAAGGGCTGCAGCTAAGGACTGAAGGGACACTGCAAAGAACTTCAAGTAATGCCCAAAGTGGACCGCACAAGGTGCAGGGCCCTACCCCCCACCTTAGGAACTTTAAATTTTTGGCTGCAGTTCCCTTTGCAGACCCTGGCTTTAAATGAAGCTGCCTGGTGGATACTGGAGTCATAAACACCGTAACACTCTTCTCCAAAGCTGCTACAACCTTATCGTTGGATAGACTGGTCTCAGCCAAAACCCATCTTGAGAACAGCCTACAAATGGCATTGCAGCACCTGAAGATCAGGTTCACCCACAAGTCTGGAGACTAGTGTGACAGGAAAGATAATGCCCTTCAACCTGGCACCGGCAACTTCGAAAGGTCAAATCCCAATGATTCTTGGGATAGAGCCATGGTAACCAATTCCATGGTTCCTGCTTCTGCAGCTGAGAAAGCAATGTCTTTTGCAGGAGCCACTCTAAGGGAGGGTTGTTCGTCAGTCTGCCAGAAGATGAGCCCACTTTGAGGGGGCAGGTCTCTGTGTCCCATGGAGTTTGTATCTTCATTGACATCAGAAGAAGAAAAGGTATTTAGAAGAGTGAGTATACTATAGGCAAGCAGGTTCTCCACTCTGGGGGTCAGGAAATTTACCTCCCAAGCTATAACACATGTAAACAGAGACTAGGGAAGCCAAAATGATGGTGAAGCCTCCAGGGTGAAAGCCAGTGTGCTCAATGGAGGACACCAAGTGGTGAGGAGCCCTGGTCACTTCCCAGGGCCACTGCACTCATATGTAAGCCCTATGATCTCTCAGTGCCCTCCAACTCAGCCTGTAGAGGTTCCATTGGCAAGGGACCTTCAGGCCTTACAGGATTTGCCACTAAATGAGAAGGAACCAAAGCAGGGGGAGAAAATGTATCAGTCTGACCCTGTGCCTGCTACAGAGACCTTAACAAAGAGTGCTTGGAAAGAGTTCTGGACACTGGACACTGCGTCATAATCCAAGGGTGTCAAGGGAGAATCCATCCTGTGCTTCTGCCTGCCCAGAGACAGAAGATTTGGGGATGAAGAGGAAGAAAAGGAGGACAAAACATACCTACGTTTCTTCAACCTCTCATGACCATGGGCCTCTCCAACCTCTCCCAAGTCCACCACATACAGAGTCAAGGCAGGCATCCCCAAAGAAACAGGAGTTATCAAAGCAGTAGTGTCCTCTGAGACACAGACAGGAACGAGCTCTTGCCCATAGCCAAGTGACCCTAGAGGGCAATATAGGACCAATGCACCATTAACCCAGGAGGAGGCCACACAGTTTTCAGCAACTCCTGAATTGTTGGTACAGCAGAAACAGAAGTGGAAATGGGAGAAGGGTTAATGGAAGTCCAAGGAACTGCCATTACACTGTCCAACATTTCATCCTCAGTGCATCCAGGTCAGACATATTCTGGCCAAACAGTACCCTACTTAGACCAAGCACAGGGAACAAGCAGGCACAGAAGCTGAAGCAGGGTCAGTGTAGATGAGCACTGAAGCCTAGTGGGGGAGAATGTAGCTGTATTATCCTATGAAAATACCAACAGCTCTTCTTTGACTTCTTCCTCTTCCATTGGGCAGGCAAAGAAAACAGGCAACAGCTCATAGATGCAAACAATACTGACTTCTGCAAAAAGAACTAACACAATGAGGGGGTCAACCTTCACAGGTGACATAAAGCACCCACACATCCTTTCATGCACCGAACACCTGAGGTGATAGCCATATAAATATCTGCGCTAACTGGACTTGCTTATAGGTGAAGAATCAGGCATTGTAATGTGTAAAACATGCAAACACATTACTACAAGACAAGCCATAGTCACCAACATAAAGTCAGAAACAGGAAAAATCTATTAAATAATAGCTGCCATGACAGAAGTCCAGCAGCAGTGAAGGCATCTGTGGGACAGGAATTGCCAAAGCAGTGACGTCTTCTAAGACTGGGACAAGATTAAGCTATTGCCCATAGCCAAGTGATCCTGAAAAGCAACAGAAGTCCAATCCCCCTTTAACCCAGGAAGAGGCCACACAGTTTTCAGCAACTCTTGAACTTTTGGCATAGCAAAAACAGGAGCGGTGGAAATCGAAGAAGGGTCAATGGAAGTACCAAGAATAGCGTTAAACAACTGTCCAACATTCCATCCTCAAAGCATCCAGATCAGCTATCATTTAGCCATACAAAACCCTCCTCAGACCAAGCATAGGAAACAGGCAGGCACAGTCACAAAAGCTGAAGCTACATCAGAGTAGAGGATCACTGTTGAAAGCTGGTGGAGGAGAAGTTAGCTGTTATCCTAGGAATATGCAAGCAGCACATTCTTTGGCAACCAAGACAGACACTAGCAGCTCACAGAACAACCAATGGTGGCTTATAAAAAAAAAAAAAAAAAAAAAAGAGGCATCAATGTTCACAGGTGCCCACACCTCCTCTCATACACTGAACACCTGTGGAGATCTCCCTGAACATCTGCACTAACCAAACTTGCTCACAGATGAAGCCTCACTCACCATAACACATGTACAATAGGCAAATGCATTACCAGAAGACAAAGTAAAGTCATCAACAAAAAGTCAAGACTCACTTACCATAACACATGTACAATAGGCAAATGCATTACCAGAAGACAAAGTAAAGTCATCAACAAAAAGTCAAGACTCACTTACCATAACACATGTACAATAGGCAAATGCATTACCAGAAGACAAAGTAAAGTCATCAACAAAAAGTCAGACGCAGGAGAAATCTATTAAACAACAGCTGCCATGACAGAGTCCAGCATCAGTGAAGACATCTGTATAACAGTGGACACTGACACTTGAGTGAGTGGGTGGGTACCCAACTCACTTACCACTACTTAACTATCTTGTTACCAAACTACAACAACCAGACCAGCATTTGCTAAGGGTATATCTATATAAAAGAAAACATTTGTATCCTCATAGGAACAAATGTGCATATTCTAAATCAGTCCAGTACAAATTAAGTATTACCATGAATTTTAAAACATAAAAATGATTCCATACTAATACAACCTGGTGAACAAGTGAGCAAAGTCTAAATAACTTCACTACAAATAAACTATTAACATGAATTTCAAAACCTAAAAATGGCTCCATACTACTGTAATTCAACCTGCAGCCTTAAGCTGAGGCCAATTTCAACATCATAAGAGCTAACCATTTTTAACGGTTTTCATTAAGAGATAACTTTAAAACATCTATATAAGAACTTGAGAATCATATTAAAATTTACATTATTAACATTCAGTAGTATGCAAACAGATGTTCAGTTTCCTTGCATGAAGACTGGAGGAGTCATTTTTATTGGCTGTTTAGTGAAAGACCTCTACCATTTGGGATCATCTTAAGGGATAGATGAAGACCTAGACATAACAGGAGTTCAGGCAAAATGAGCAAAGGATAAAGAAGTGTGGAGATAACTAATTTTACATGTCTAACCCCTTAAGGGGAAAAGCAGATGTAGGTTATATACGACAAATATCCATTAAGGATATGGAAGTAGGCGTCAAGTAACAATAATTTTGTAGGTTCAGATCAGAGGTAAGAACCTTCATTCTCTTCAAGCCTTTGTATGTTCTTTAGTCTGCATGTTAACCTCACCTTGACCAAGTGACCTTAAAGAGCTTAATATAGACTCCTGAATGTGTGGCCAATGGAGTAGTGTTGCTGTTCTTCTTCATGATGGTATATACGGGCAGTCCCCAGTTAACGGTGGGGTTCCATTCCCGGCTGAGTAATACTAACTGAAAACCTGTGATAATAGCACTAATAACCTGCTTAACGGCACCATTAACCGGATATCGGCAACGCTAACTGGAGATCTCGTCGCCATTATGCAGAGGTTGGCGCCGAAAGTCCAGTTAACAGTGTTGCTAGACAAGCGCCATAAAACAGGATTGCCGTTAACCGATGCCACCGGTATGCAGGGACTGCCTGTGCTGTGTCTCTTAGAATGGTGACCATACAGTATAGTTAGGGTCATGTTAACTGATGGCTTTGTTGAAAAATAAACTTTGTTTAGGGAACATATTTTCACAAAAAATCCTCTATTTAATGCAAACCCATCAGTTTTCTAATGCTTATCCTGTGTGTTCAGAACTCATCATGCACACTACACGAGACGAATATTAAAAGAACAGGACACAAGGCAGTTTTCTTTTTCCTTCCCAGCCTTTGATTATAATGGTTATCAGGAAATGCAGTGTGCACTTAGGGAGACAGGAAATTGTCTACATTTTGGTGACAAAGTCTCCATGAGTCTGAAGAAAGAAGGGAAACAGTCTTCAACATTACCTTCTTAATGAATCTTTGCCGCAGGGGCTCAACAACCCTATACGTTGATCTGTGAGAATGGGAAGATATGCGCACTTCACCTGTTACAGGTACAGTAAACCGCCAGTGTTCATGGGGGATAGGTACCACAACCCCCCCGCAAATAGCTAAAATCTGCAAATGCTTTACACGCCCAAATGCTTATAACTGTATACTGTATTTAAACAGGTCTGACACCAAAGACTACATGTAAAAACATTTATGACTGCCTATTTAATGGTTCAAACACCAAATGTATACCTTAAACTATCATCCTACAGCAAATATACCTTAAGCTATCATCTTGAAACACTTTAAAATAATTTCAAAGTCATCTTACAGCATTACCCTTATAAATATATGGCTTACCAGTAAGTGTGAAAGCTAAACTCAAGTCCCCCCTACATTCAATCAGAGCCATTTTCTCTCATAGAGTACTGAGGCTGTCTCATTTTCCTTTTACAGAACAGGGGAAACACTAGGAAAAACACTAGGAAGTCACAAATTCAGTATGTACTTGAATACACTGATGAAAAAAACACATTTTATGATAATATGCTGTGTTTACTTTTTAATATTAATATCTGAAAATGAGTAAATCATGCTTTTATTATAAAAAAATGATTTAGTCATGAAAATAACATCAAATTACACTACATTCAATCAGAGCCATTTTCTCTTGTAGAGTATTGAGGCTGTACCATTTTCTTTTTACAGAACAAGGGAAACACTGCAGTTCACAATTCAGTACAGTACAGTATGTACAGTACTTAAATGCATAAAATAAAATACATTTTATGATATTATGCTGTGTTTACTTTAACATTAAAATATCTGAAAATTAGTAAATCATGTTTTTAACATAAAAAAAAAGTGTATTTAGTCATGGAAATAGCATCAAAACGCACTAATCACTGGATATTTCTTGATGAAAAAGTCCATGAATTGCCAAATTTCTTGCAAATAATTTGAGGATATGTTCCACAGAAAAATTTGCGAATCAGTGAAGCCGCGAATTGTGAGACTGTGAATAGTGGGGGTTGACTTAGCTTGTGTTTTGTCAACAATTAAAGGCAAGGGAGAGTTTATGTAGAGGTGCACATCTACACAATTGCAATGCATGCCCAGAATGGGTATGTTCATGGCTCACAGAGGACTGAAAGCCTCTCATAACAGAAGAGTCGTGAAAGTGACCACAAGCTCCTGTGGCTAGAATCAAAGTCCTGCTTAGGAATACCATAATCACTAAATCCTGCCGAGCTACTGGAGGGCATGAGACTAAAGACTTCATATGCAGTATACCACCGGTATTCATAGGGGTTTAGGGACCACAACGACTCACAAATAGCTAAAATTCGTGAATACTTGCGATTCCCCCTCTAAAAATGCTTATAACTGCCTATTTTAATTGTTAAACACCAAATATACCTTAAACTATCATCCTAAAACACTTTAATATAATTTCAGAATCATCTTACAACATTACCCTCAAAAATATATGGCTTACAGCTACGAGTGAACACTCCTACAACTGTTGTTCTTACCAAAGGCAAAAACTAATAAGTTACCCCTATATCCAGGCACATACATTTTCTTTCATAGTATTCATGCCTTACCATTTTCTTGTAAGGAAGATGGGGGTAACATTGGTACATCGTTTGGCAAACATTTTTTAAGAAGAAAAAATTGTATTGAAATTTGCTGCTTATGTTAATGAACCAAACAAAAACTTCTTTCAGTTTTCTTCTGATGATGGAAAGAGAAACCCACAAGATTCCTGTGTATAACTTGTTTACTTGTAAATATTTACATGTTACTTTTAAACTCGAGTACTTTCAGGTCCTAACTGTGACCCTTTTTCAAGAGATCAGCTTATGGGATCTTCTGAGGTAAATCCTTTGTTTCCTTCTATCACTTTAATCTGTCTGATGAGTGCCCCTTCCACTACCCTCCTATGTCTGATGTTATTGCTTTTGTATATAAGCCTACTGTTTTTAAAATCCATCCTATGTTCCTTTTCCCAACAATGCCTAGCTATAGCACTCCCCTGCGAGTTGAGCTGTACTGCCCTCCTGCATTCTTGGATTCTAGTCCTTATTCCCCTACCTGTTTCACCCACATATTTGTCTCCACAATTGTTGCAATTAATTATGTATACTCCCCCTATATCATCTGCATAAATTGGAAGGAGAAGACAGTAATGCAGATGATATAGGGGGAGTATACATAATTAAGTGCAACAATTGTGGAGACAAATATGTGGGTGAAACAGGTAGGGGAATGAGGACTAGAATCCAAGAATGCAGGAGGACAGTACAGCTCAACTCACAGAGGAGTGCTATAGCTAGGCATTGTTGGGAAAAGGACCATAGGATGGATTTTCAAAACAGTAGGCTTATATACAAAAGCAATAACATCAGTCATAGGAGGGTAGTGGAAGGGGCACTCATCAGACAGACTAAAGTGATAGAAGGAAACAAAGGACAGACTAAAGTGATAGAAGGAAACAAAGGATTTACCTCAGAAGATCCCATAAGCCGATCTTTAATATTAAAAGAAGCTAAGATCGACCCTTCTGACCTGGAGGTTAGGTCTCCTGCCCAACAGACCGATGGTAACTACTCACATACCACAAGGGTTAATACCACTGACCATCAGATCAGGATATCAAACCGTCAGGAGGAGATTAACAACTCTCAAGAGAATGGAAACCAGGACAGCCATCATATAAATGACAGCACAGGGAGAAGAAGTTCCAGAAGATTGCTGGGCCTTGAACCAGCCTGACTACCTCATCTCTTGAAAAAGGGTCATAGTTAGGACCTGAAAGTACTCAAGTTTAAAAGTAACATGTAAATATTTACAAGTAAACAAGTTATACACAGGAATCTTGTGGGTTTCTCTTTATATTATTAATATTAATATTTGATTAGTAAATAATTTTTTTATTATAAAAAATAATGCAAGTTTTTTACTTGAGTTAGCAAAACCAGCTTCTTTGTTTTAGCTTATGTGCCAATTGGAATAGTTTCAGTCTGCATTTGTAGACTTGGAAAGTATTCCTGTTGAGTGTGCTGCATTTACTTTTGTCTTATAACCCGATTTTTCATGATAAAACAATTAAATTTCAGGTATTACTTTTCCTTTGTACTGTATTCTTTCACAAAGCTGGAAAACATGCTAACTGTATGTATTTAGCTGAACCTGAGTATACAGTGAATCTGGATTTATGTTCCACAGAAAAATTCACGAATAGGTGAATCCGCGAATCCTGAAACGTGAATAGTTGGGGGTCGACTGTACTGAGGATTGGCACCTCTGAAATCTATTTCTGTCTGCCTCGAAGTCCTTTCTCAAATTACAGGAATGGCTAAAGTCAGGAGACACAACCAAAGACAGTGGGTCATGTAAGAAGTATGGCAAGGGGGAGTCTAGCAGCAACTTGAAGAGTGGAAACACCTATATGCACTTTACTAAAGGAGATTTGAAGATAGGAGTAGCCTGTGTCTCTATAAAAACCAAAGTGTTCTGAAAATAGCATTTCAATGACAAGATTGAGAAGCCTAGGCAAAACTTTCCAAGGTTGCACGAATTACCAGAGAAGTAGTGAGGGCCCCCAAGAGGTAGTAGTCCACTCATTAGACATTAACTGGTGCAAAGGGAATACTTGCAGTGATAGTGCCACCTGAAGTAGTAGGACTCAATCGGCCCCACAGACGCAAAAACAGAGGTCTGTAAAGCACGGAGACCTTAGTAGAAGTAGTAATCATTGCTACGGCCCCAGGAGAGGATAATCTCCAGTGGTGGGAAGGGCTATCATCATCAGGGCCTGAGGGAGGAGCTAAATCCTAAACTAAGTCCTCCAAAAGCTTATATAGGCTTTTCTCCAAATGTTTTTATCCAAAACTTTTCAACTTTGTGCTTGCTAGGGACTTTGAGGCGGTGGCTGACACTGAAGGATCTTACAAGACTAAGAGAATGAACACAAGTCCCTAAAATGATATTTTAATAATAAAATAAAGTTTGTTCATACTTACCTGGCAGATATATATATAGCTGTATTAAAAAGTCCGACAGAATTTCAAAACTCACGGCACACGCAGTGGGCCAGGTGGTTAGTACCCATTCCCGCCGCTGGGAGGCGGTATCAGGAACCATTCCCATTTTCTATTAAGATTTTCTAGTGCCACTGTCTCCTGAGGGGAGGAGGGTGGGCACTATGATTAGAAACATATCTTACAGTTTGTAAAGTATGAACAAACTTTATTTTATTATTAAAATATCATTTTGTTCATGAGACTTACCTGTCAGATATATATATACTGAATCCCACCATTGGAGGTGGGAAGAGACAGAATAGATTTAGGAAACAAATATATGTAGGCGATTGGCCTTGGTTTCATACCTGTTAGCATAGCTGATTTACAGTGAAACTGTCACCCAAGCCTGCTTCTGCTTTACTAGAGTCTCCAGCAAGGTAGTGACCTATATAGCTGGTGAGTTCTAGATGATCTGTCCAAGATGGGCGTGACCACAATGGGACTAGATCATAAGACCATACTGTGAGGGCAAAAAGGAGCAACGACCAACCACCTGACCGAGCCTATCTAATTAATAAAACTTAGTATAAGCTAAAGACTGGGACGTCCACCTCCATCATCTTAACAACCATAAAAACACAAAATCAAGAATAAAAAATACTTCCTAACCTCTAAAGGATAGGAAGAGTATTGCTCTCTGCCCCCAAGAATAGCGGAAACATATGGTCCCTAGCGAGTAGCAGTTTTATATGTCGTCTTCACGTCTCTGCAAGAAATGTGAAGCGAACACCGAATTTAAATAAAAGGTGGTACCCAGAAGATCGCTTTGGACATGTTCTTCTGGAAAGCCACCGAGTTCACGATAGCTCTCACTAAGTGAGCCTTGACTTTCAGGAGTCTCATGTCGCTGTCTTGGCAGGTAGAATGAGCCTCCCTGAACGTACTTCTTAAAAAAGAATGTCAGAGCATTCTTGCACATCGGAAAGTCCGGCCTTTGACAGAACACCACAAATTGTCTGACGGGCCTCTGGGCCTCCTTTCGTCCTATCTAAGAAGAAATTGAGAGCCCTGACAGGGCACAGGACTCTCTCTTATTCTTGCAGAAGAATTTCTGCTATATCCTTGATCTCAAAACTCTTGGGCCATCTTTTAGAAGGATTCTCGTTCTTGGCTAGAAACATAGGGCTAAGGGAGCATAAGGCCTTATGCCCTCTAAAGTCTATGTGCTTGTTGATGGCTTGAACTTCACTAACTCTCTTTCGTTGTCGCCAGAGCAGTTAGGAAAAAGCCTTCCTTGTCACATTCCTGGGCGATCCGAATGATTGTGTTCGAATGTAACCGACTTCAAAAATTCTAGGACGATATCCAGGTTCTAGGAAGGCGTCCACGGATGAGGTACCTTAGAAGTCTCAAAGGACCTCAAGAGATCAGAAGATCTTTATTGTCGGTTAAGTCTAAAACTCTATGTCTGAAGACTGCCGAGAGCACATTTCAATGTCCTTTAATTGTCAAGACTGCCAGCTTTTCCTTCTCCCCAAGATGAAGAAGGAAGTCTGCTATCTAATGCACAGAGATCGAGGTTGAGGAAAATCCCTTGCTTCTGCATGATTTCCTGAAATTGGCCCACTAAGATTGGTACACCAAATTGGAGGAGGGTCTCCTGGCGCCTGGCGATAGTTTGCCACTGCTCATGAAAAACCCCTCGCTCTCGCCAATTTCAGTGATAGTCTGAACGCAGTCAGACTCAGATATTGGGAGGTTTTGTGGTACCTTTAAAGTGGGGCTGTCTGAGCAGATCGGTTCTGAGAAGCGCTCTTGGGAAGTCCACCAGGAAGGTCATGACCTCTGTGAACCACCCTGCCGCTGGCCAAAGGGGGTGATCAACATCATTGGCGTCCCTTCTGGCGCTGCGAACTTCCTGATGACCGCCCCAGAATCTTGAAGGGAGGAAAGGCGTAAAGATCCAATCCCTTCCAATCCCAGACAGGGGCATCTATACAAAAACTGCTCCTGGATCTAAGTACGGGAGAGCAGTATAGAGGAAGCCTCCTTGTCCTGGATGTCGTAAAGAGATCCACTTGGTGGGACTTCCTCATAATCTCCACAGCTCCTGACACACCTACTCATGAAGGGTCCACTCGGTCGGCGGAAGATGAAGCTGACCGACTGAGTAAAGGTCCAAATGGACATTCTCCACTCCTGCCACGAACCTTGTAAGGATCGTGATACCCCCTGCATGCGCCCAAAGCAAGGAAATCCTACGCCAGTACAAACAGGGGACTGGGAGTGAGTTCCTCCCTGTTTCTCAAAAGGTATGCCAGGGCTGTGGTGTTGTCCGAGTTTACCTTCATCACTCGGCCTGAAGCTTGGCTCTCGAAGAAAAAGCAGGGCCAGCAGAATCGCCTAAACTCTTTGAGATTGACAAGGACACCTGTTACCCTCTCCAGGTGCCTGACACTCTTCCCTCCCCCTAGTGTTGCTCCTCATCCCTCCCTGGTATACGCGTCTGGGGAAAACAACACTAGATCGGGCTCTGATGGTGCAGAGAAAACCTCTTCTGCCAACTTTGAGGGACGAGCCACCACCTCAGGAGATCCTTGACTATGGAGAGATCCTCAGGGACTCCTTTAGATCCTCCTAGTTTATCTAGTTTTCCGCCAGGAAAAACTGGAGGGTCTGAGATGCAGTCTTCCCAGGGAAACCAACTTCTCCAGCGAGGAAATGGTCCCCAGCAAACTCAACCATTCCCTCACCGGGCATGTTTCCTTCCCCAGGTAGGATGGGACTTTTCCCAAAGCATTGCTGCCGTTCCTGGGACGGAAAAGCTTGAAAAGCCACTGAATCCATCTGAATCCCAGAACACTATGGACTTTCGGGATCAGATGGGACTTCACCCACTTTTACTAAAAGTCCTAGGGATGTCAACTTCAAAGTCGATTTCAGGTCCTCCAGACATTTTGACTGTGAAGAGGCTCGAAAGAGCCAATCGTTCAGGTAAAGCGAGATCAAATATGCCCGCTAAGTGAAGCCATCTCGCCACATTCTTCATGATGATCGTGAAGATTATAGGGCTGTGCTTAGATAAGCAAAGAGCTCTGAATTGGAAGTACTTCATCGTCCCGATACAAACCTCAGGAACTTCCTCGACTGGGGATGTATGGGGACGTGAAAGGAGGTGTCCCGAAGGTCCAGCGAGACAACCAATCTCCTGGTCTAAATGCTCCTAGAACAGACTAGGACGTCTCCATCGTGAACTTCCCTTCGCCATGAAGCGGTTCAGTCCGCTGACATCTAGGACTGATCTCCATCCTTCCGACTGCTTTGGAACTAGGAACAGTCGGCAGAAGAATCCCGGGAGTCCAGCTCCAGGACTAGCTCCACAGCTTTTTCTCGAGCATTTGCACTAATAACTCGAAAAGGGGCTGTTGCTTCTCTCGATGGTAGAAGGGCGACAAATCCCTGGGTGGCAATGCACAGATGTGGCGTGTCGAGAAAGGGGATCTTGCATCCTCTCGATAATTAGGAGGGACCAGGAGTCCTTCATAGTGCATACAGAGTGAGGATCTAGTTTAAGTCTTGGTAGCCTCACCTCAACACTTTCTGCACAACATACTCTGAAGCTGGCAGAACTAGATCCAGACATCATTCAAAGAGCAATCAAAATCAAATCCAAAAACAGTCCACAAAAGCGTATGCCAACTCACAATCCAATCACGATGCAGCCGTGATAAAACCAAAAGTCAAATCGAATACTTAAGTGAAAAATAACAAGTTTTTTAAATCCAAAGACGGAGGTACTGAAAACAGATGTTGACAGTACCGGCGACAGAGAAAAATCTGAATAGAAAACGGAATGGTTCTGATACCCGCCTCCCAGCGGCGGGAATGGGTACTAACCACCTGGCCCACTGCGTGTGCCGTGAGTTTTTGAAATTCTGTCGGACTTGGAGAATACAGTATATATATATCTGACAGGTAAGTCTCATGAACAAAATGGAAATTTACTATAGTTATTGGGCCTCTTGCTAATATATATACTGCAGCTCTTTGTGCTGGAGTCCAGTTCCTGAAAAATGATATTTTAATGATAAAATAAGGTTTGTTCATACTTACCTGTTGCAGATATATATATAGCTGTATTTCTCCGAAATCTCGACAGAAAATTTCAAAACTCATGGTCACGCTAATATATGGTCAGGTGTGATACGACTCATTCCCGCCGCTGGGAGGCGGGAACCTGGAATCCATTCCCATTAACAACTAATCATATTTTCTAGTGCCACTGTCTCAAGAGGGGAGGCGGGAGGGCACTAAAAGTAAACAACAGGTAAGTATGAACAAACCTTATTTTATCATTAAAATATCATTTTTTCATGACACTTACCTGTTGTATATATATAGCTGATTGCCACATTGAGGAGGTGGGAAGAGACAGAATAGGGATTTATGGAAAAAATAAATCAGGCTAAGAAAAACGTCTTAACTTTGGTTCCTTACCTGTTAGCATAGCTGTTTTGAGGTTATCTGTCACCCAAGCCTGCTTCTGCTTATCCAGAGTCTCCAGCAAGGTAGGGAGGTTATAAAGCTGGAGAGATCAGATGACCTGTCCAAGGGCGTGACACAATCAGACCAGATCATGTTACCATACTCAGGGAGAAGGAGCAACGACCAACCACCTGATCGCCCCATCTAAGGTAAAAAACCACAGCATAGGCTAAAAAATTGGGATGTCCACTCCATGGCCACCTAACAACCAGAAATAAACAACAACAAGATTAAAAATACTACCTAAGGAAAAGGATAGGATGAGTATTGCCTTCTTCTCCCAACATTGTGTCAGACGGAAATAAAGGGTCCCAGCTAAGAGCAGTCTTCAAATGTCGTCTTGGACATCTCAAGATAATGCGAGGCAAAAACACTGAATTATCTCTCCAAAGGTTGAACCAAGAATATCATTCAGAGACATATTCTTTTTGAAAGCCAAAGAAGTCGCGATAGCTCTAACTTCATGAGCTTTCACTTTCAGAAGTCTCATGTCACCTTCTAAGGCAGGAGGAATGAGCCCTCCTGAATCAGTTCTTCAAAAAGAATGCAATCCCATTTTTGGACATGGGAAGTTCAGGTCTCTTCAGTTGAACACCACAGATTGTCCGATGAGCCTCTTAGTATTCTTGGTCCTGGCAGATAGAACTTAAGAGCCCTGACAGGACACAAGACTCTTTCTGACTCTTGCCAAGGAGTATTTCCGTCAAACCTTTGATTTCAAAAAGATTTGGGCCAAGGGGTTTGAAGGATTTTCGTTCTTGGCTAAGAACAAAGGATTTAGGAAGCATACAGCATTAGGACCCCTAAAGCCAATATGTTTGTCCATAGCCTGCACTTCACTAATCCTCTTAGCTGTCGCCAGTGCCAAGAGAAAGACAGTTTTCTTAGTCACGATTCTTGAGGGAAGCAAGAACAGAGGTTCAAAAGTATTAGACATAAGAAACTTCAGGACAACATCCAGATTCCAAGAAGGTGTCCTAAGTTGATTTGAATTTTGACAGTCTCAAAGGATCTCAGTAGTTCTGCAAGATCCTTGTTGTCCGAGGAAAGTTCAGGCCTCTGTGCCTAAAAACTGCCGATAACATACTTCTATACCCCTTAATAGTCGCTGACTGCCAATTTATTCTTATGCCTAAGATACAAAAGAAAGTCAGCTATTTGGGTACAGAGGTCGTAGAAGTGGAAACTCCTTTACTCCTGCACCATCTTCTAAAAACAGACCACTTGAACTGGTAGACCGCATTCGAAGAAGGTCTCCTGGCATTGCCATTGCCTTTGCCACACTCTTCGAAAAAGCCTCTTGCTCTGGCCAACTTTGAGATAGTCTGAACGCAGTCAGACTCAGAGCTGAGAGGTTTTGTGGAACTTTCTGCTGTGCGGCTGCTTGAGAAGGTCCACCCTCAATGGCAACCTTCTTGGAAAGTCCACTAGGAAAGACAGGGTCTCTGGAAACCAATGATCTGCTGGCCAGAAGGGGGCTATTAGAGTCATCCTTGCTCCTTCTGTGTGCTGCAAACTTTTTATCACTTCTCCCAGGATCTTGAAGGGAGGGAATGCGTAAAGGAAGAGGCCTTTCCAGTCCCAGAGGAGGCATCCATGGCTAACGCTCCTGGGTCTAGGACAGGAGAGCAATAAAGGGGGAGTCTTGCCGGTCCTGGACGTGGCAAAGAGGTCCACAGAGGTCCACTAGAGGACGTTCCCAAATTCTCCACAGGCTCTAAACATACTTTCTTGTGAAGAGTCCACTGGTCGGTATGAGCTGATTTTGCCGACTGAGAAGGTCTGCTCGGATATTCTCCCTCCCGCAATGAACCTCGTGAGAATAGTGACCCTCTATGAGCATGAGTCCAGAGCAGGATCTCCTCGCAAGGATGAACAGAGGAAGGAGATCGAGTGCCCCCTATTTTTTGAGGTACGCTAGAGCTGTGGTATTGTCCGAAGTGACTTGGACAATTCTGCCTGCAACTTGGGCTTCAAGAATTGAAGAGCCAGAAAGATAGCCTTCAATTCCTTGAGATTTATGTGCCAGTACACCTGTTCCCCTCTCCAGGTGCCTGACACTTCCTCCCTCCTAGTGTTGCTCCCCATCCTTCCCTGGACGTCTGAAGCGCCGGAAAACAACATCAGGTCGGGGCTCTGTCTCAGCGAAGAGAAACCCCTTCTGCAAGCTTGGGGTCGAACCACCACTTCAGATGATCCTTGACAAAAGGAGATATCGTCAAAATCTCTTCCAGATTCTCCTTTTCCCTCCAGATCTCCTGCCAAGAAAAACTGAAGTGGTCTGAGATGGAGCCTCCCCAGAAACAAACTTCTCCAGCGATGAAATGGTCCCCAGCAAACTCATCCATTCCCTCACAGAACAATGTTTCTTTCCCATCAGGACGAAACTTTGCAGCAAAGCATTTTGATCCTTTCGGGATGGAAAAGCCTGAAAAGCCACTGAATCCATCTGAATCCCCAGATAGACGATGGACTCTTGAGATCAGATGGGACTTTTTTGAAGATTTACAAGAAGTCCCAGGGACTTCGTCAGAGAATTCAGTCCTTTGAAAGTCAGGTCCTCCAGACACTTCTCCGAGAAGAGGCTCGTATGAGCCAGTCGTCTAAGGTAGAATGAACACCCGCCAGGTGAAGCCATTTCGCAAGCGTTTTTCATGATCACCGTGAAAGATCATGGGGGCGGTGCACAACCGAAGCAGAGAGCTCTGAACTGGAAGACCCTGTCCCCAGCACAAATCTCAGGTACTTCCTTGATTGAGGATGAATGGGAACATGGAAGTACGCATCCTGTAAGTCCAGAGAGACCATCCAGTCCCCTGGTCTTAAAGCCCCTAGAACCGACTGAGTGGTTTCCATCTTGAATCTGTCCTTGAAGCAAATAAAACGATTCAAGGCGCTTTACATCTAGGACGGTCTCCATCCTCCCGACTGTTTTGGAACTAAGAAAAGCCTGTTGTAGAACCCCGGAGAATCCAACTTCAGAACTTGTTCCACGGCTCTCTTTTCTAACAACTGCTCCAGGAGGTCCAAAAGAATCTGTTGAGTCCCTCGGTGGTAAGACGGCGACAGATCCTGGGCGAAGACTTTGCAAGGGGTGGAAACATGAGAAAGGGGATCTTGTAACCTTTCTCTATGACAGTTAGTGACCAGGGTTCTGCCCTTTTGTTCTCCAGGCTGCAAAACGAAAAAAGCCTGGCTCCTACAGGTGTCTGGAGGTGAAAGAAGTCACTTTTTTCCCTAGGTTTAGAGGGGGCCGCTCCTCTGGTGAAACCTCTTCCTCTTTGAGACGATCTAGAGGAAGAAGTTCCTCCATTTAAAGGGCTTCTTCTTCCTGGAGGACAAAACTGAAGCAGAAGAAGAAGAAGAAGGAGCTGGAGGACGTCTAGAAGAATGAGCCAACAGATCTTGCGTGGCCTTCTCCTTAAGACTAGCGGAAATGTCCCGAATCAAGGACTGGGGGAACAGATGGTTGGACAAAGGAGCGAACAATAATTCTGCCCTTTCGAAGGAGAGACAGACTTAGCAGTGAAGTCACAAAACAAGGCCCTCTTCTTTAAGAGGCCCGTAGCAAAAGTGAGGCGCCAGTTCTTCAGATCCATCCCTAACTGCCTTGTCCATACAGTTAAGGACACTAGAGAGCTCCCCCCCAAGGTAAAGAGTCCGACTTTCACTATCTTAAGATCTAAGGCTCCCAAGCACCAGTCCAAAAAATTAAACACCTCCATGGTGCGGAAGAGACCTTTGAGATGATGGTCAGTCTCTGACAAGGTCCAAGAAACCTTAGCAGTAGGCAGATGAGACCTTCTGGAGGGCCGACAAGACTGGTAAAATCCCCCTTGAGAAGAGGAAGGAACTCTAGGGCTGAGATCTTCTCCCGTCTCATACCACATACCAGCCTTGCCTGAAAGTTTAGACGGAGGCAAAGCAGAAAGAGGTCTTGCCATGGGACTTCGTTCCTCCATCCACACGTTGACTTTCTTGAAAGCCCTCTTGGTCGCCAACAGACAGAAGTCATCTTCAAAAACCTAGAGGAAGGAGCTTTGGAGGAAGCTAGCTGAGAAGGAGGAGAAAGAGGAGCGAAGGTTTAAACTTGTCCCGAACAAGTCCTTCAAAAAGTTTAAAACTTGATAATCAGAAGAAGAGGAAGCAGACGAGAGCATCGACTTCAGCAGGATCCGAATGGGCAGACACCTCTCCGCCACAGCCGGAGAAGCAACCGAGTCACCCAACACTTTAGGGAAAAGGCCTTGAGGTCCAAACGAAGAAGGATCTTCTTTTCTCAGATGAAACGGAATGCTCCAACGCCCTGAAGAGCAACCAAGGAACGCGTCCTGAGGCGTCCTGAAGAGCGTCGACAGGCGTCACGAGCAAAAACCGGAAGATCCTGTAGCCAAAGCGTCCTGAAGAAACTACGGTAGCGTCACTAGGAAGAACATTGCGGCGCCCTGATGACGTGTTGGCGACGCGGCGCGCCAGCAAGAGAGCTAACAGGGCGACAAGGCGACGACACAGGAGAAGGAGCGCGACGAAAGCGGAGCAGGAGAAGGAGACTTCCTTGATCTCTTGACAGGCAAAGTCAAGTCCTTGCGACGACGAGGAGCAGAGTCCTTCTCTGCAATAAGAGAAGGAACTGTGAAGCTGCATCTCCAACAAAATCTTCTTAGAAGGAGAAGAATCATGTCCAGGAGAGACAATCCTTATGGGAAGACGATGGGCGAGGGGACGCCTTCTTCTTCCTCACTTGGGATCCAACAAGAAAAGTTCTTCCCTAACAGAGAGGATCTGGCGCTCGAAACATCCTCATCAGATCCAGAATGCCTGAAGACTTCTTCTGCGGTGGAAAAGCTTCAAAATAACTACAAGACGGAAGAAGAACGACGAGAAGTCCTCTTGAACACAGCTCCTCTTGAGAGGACGAGAGTCCTTCAGAATTCCACCTAGACTTGCGGGGAGGACGCCTCGGAGGACGAAACAGCAGTCCTTGAGAATGCGCATCGCTTTACGATCTCTGGCAGCCTGGCCTGGGACAACAGGACCTGTTAGAGGGAGCAACGCCAGATCGGTGGGAAGCCCCGTAACCTTCTTGCGGCTTTCGACATGCCTTCTCCCTGAGTCCTGGGAGTCTGACAGCGGTCCAGGCCTAGAAGCATTATGGGGCCGATCTGTCGCCCCCTCCACAACACTGGGGGAGCACTACACTTCACAGCACTTTGGAGAGATGTCACTTTGTTCTCGAGAAAAGAGCGGATAGAACCATGATCTGCGCCAGGTCTGAACCCTCCACAGACACAATATCAGGGCCCGAAGGCAAAACCACAGGGACAGGTGCAGGGGTAACGTTAGGATTATCAGGAGAAATAACCTGACTCTACACACACTCTGGGAGGAAGACTCCCTAACCCTGTCACGCTCCAACTTCTTAACATACGAATCTGATAAGACTTCCAGCAATCATCCGACAAAGGTTCACACTCATTACATCGATCATCTATAAGACAAACATGCCCCCTACACTCAAACAAAGAAGAGTGAGGGTCTATGTTAGACCGAGAGCCTCACCTTACAATCACTCATACAACATATCGGAAATTTGAGAACTAGAACCAGACATAGTTAAAAAGGTCAAGCAAAATCCAACAACAGTCCTGAAAAAGCGTGTGCCAATCCACAGTCCAAGAATCAAACCAAAGTCAAGAAAATACTTAAGTGGGAATAAGCAAGTTAACGAAATCCAGAGGCGGAGGTACTGTAACAGATGTTAACGGCCGGCGACAGAGAAAATCTGAATAGAAAATGGAAATGGTTCCCGATTCCGCCTCCCAGAGGGCGGGAATGAGTACTAACCACCTGACCATATATTAGCGTGGACCGCCAGTTTTGAATTTTCTGTCGGATTTCGAGAAATACAGCTATATATATAAACAACAGGTAAGTGTCATGAACAAACTTCATGTTTACTATAGTCCGGTGTGCAAACTCGGCCATTTACACATGCTAAACAGCGAATAGCATTGCTTACTGGAACATGCCATAAACCTCTGGACTGTTTACCAATAGCATACCAATACATCTACATTGTCCCATAATGAATTACCAGGTAAACAAAAGGTACAAAATCACATAGCTAACTGCCAAGAAAATAAGACTGAAAATCCTTATAAGGTATGTGATTATGATATTTACAATGATATTAATGGCACACTCAATCAATACCTACACTTTATGAAAGAGCATGGAAAAATGCTCAGTTGATGAACAAAAAATACAATAAATTGTACAGTGTAAGAATATTATGCTAAACAAAGCAAAATGAAGAAGCAAATACTAGGCTGCACACAAAAATACTGGCACTCAAAAGAAAGATTGTAAAAACCTCAACTTAATTCAAGTCTGAATCAAATAAAGGAACGTAAACAAAAATAGTGAAGAATGGTTCATCAGAAAAAATATCTAAACCAATGAACTGTGCGGTTCATAGAAGATTGGTGGATTAACATTTACCAGAACTATTTAAACTTGGCACTTACAACACATTTGCTGAAAAGAACCACTCAATGAAAAGATCACCAGGTAAGAAAATACAGTTTCTGCAACCAGACTAATTTTCTTTGTACAAACTAATCACCTTCTGATTACCTTCAGATGTATCGGCTCCTTTTCCTGATCAGCTCACAATCTAACATCCGGGGTCCCAAGTCCTCCTTTTGGCAGAATTCAAGTTCTGTGAGGTTGAGAAGAGGGCAAACTGCCTCACAATAAGGGTTTGTAAAAATAAAAAATAATTTCACAATTATATTTGTCTAGACACTAAAAAGTACCACTTTTTGACTACTTCTAAAGTTTGTTATTTGTTCCAGTAGAAATACAAACCATCACCATCTATGTGGGAGATTCACTCCTTATGTGGGAAGTCGTCTCTCAACTGACTAGAAAATTGGATCTCCATCTGGAATTTTCAAGTTCTCAGTTACAATTGTAAGAACTGATTCCTGTAAGATTCTATTTAGTCTGGCATAGTGATGACAGAATGATAGGGCCCTGAGCTCAAAAAATCTAGCTGATATATAATTGATGCGTTTAGCTTAAAGCTTCTGAGTTTTTACTCACAAACTTAAGAATAAATGAGAACAAAAGAGATCCCCAACCCTCCAAGTGCTGGACAAGTCCATGTAACTTGCCAGAACGTTTCATCAAGACAGTCTTGAGTGTGAGATCTCAGTCAAAGGCCTCCCCCAACAGCCCAAACAATGCCATAGTTAGGCTGTGGAGGATGAGAGTCACATCCAACTCTGGAGCTAAAGCTCCCAAGGAGGACAAGACTGCTCTCAGTTCCTCATGAGCATGGATAACTCTACCAAAGCAAAAAGAGCCATGCCTTTCACTCTGAAGACCTAGCTTAAAACAGAGCAATAGCCTTTCGCATGGTCTCTGCAACTTGGAAAATAATGACTACCTAGCTAAAATGGAGTCTGATTAAATTAACGAGCAGATAGTGACACAAAAATAATGAGTGTTAGTCCAATCCATGCTTCAAAGCAACACTTTATGCGGCTGGATTCCCAAGTTGAGAGGGGTTTGCCTTGATGAAGTTAGATGAGGAAGTGAGTGATCTGCTGAACAGAAGCTATGACACCAATCACAAATGAATGCCCATTTTCTCTGGAAGACAGGATTTTGGAGGTACTATGACATTCCTTGTGCAATCCTATAAGAGCCTCCTCTCTTGCAGGAGCTGCTGGATAACATGATAACTTCAGAGAGTGTAACTGAAGGGTTTGCACAGTCTGACGGTACCTCTGAACATGATGATGAAAGAGCGTGGGCCACAATGGAATCCCATTTGGTGACTAAACCAAGAGAACCAGAAGATGGTCTCATCCTCTGAAATCAATCTTGAAAGATGGCCTACATATCACTCAGGTGAACGCCCCACCCCACCTTCAATGCATCTGAACATCTCTGGAGGCTAAGAGTTTGAGGGGACTCACCAAGGAGGTTTTTGCCATCCTTCCATTATGCAAAATCCTCCCTAATCTCTCTGCTTAAGGGGAAAAACTGAGAGAGAAGATTGCTGAGGGTGAAGCATGTTGCTTCAGTTGCTACCATAAGGTTTGAAGGAGACTGCAAAGTGGATCAGAGATTCCCAGCTGTAGTTGTGTCTCTCCTCCACTCCCGCCTCTACCTTACCCTTCAAAAATAATACAGAAATGCCCAGAATCAACCTATTCTGTAATGAGGGATTACTCTCCATGGAAACAAAGTTAACCCTATGGCTAATAGCCAGTGGCTGCAAAGTTCACTTGTTCAACCAAAGGTCAAGCCACCATGCTTCCTGCTAGGAACCCATGGCTCCTGACTCTGCCCAAGAGGGTTGTATCTTCAAGATGGAGTCTCTTTGGGGGGAGGCTGTTCATCAGTGCCCAGAATGATAAGTCCAAGTAGCTTGTTTGATCTGCTAGACAGCAGGGAGCCCTCTGAGGCAGAGACCACACAGTATGTACTCAATCAAAGTCATCATCCTTGGAGCAGCAAATGTGATAGGGTTGGACGGTGGCGAAGCATACACACACATACAGGTCTTACCTAAGGAGCAGCCAGCACAAGCAGCTGACTCACCACTAAACGAGAGTGCATGTTGATGACTCACCTTCCCAAAAGTAGTTACTTCAGATCAAGGAAGCAGTGTCTGTTTGGAAAGAGCAGGGTGAATCAGTGATGTCACAATGGCTGGCAACTGGCAAGGATAGGTGTTGGGGGCTACAAACAAGCTTTTGGAAAAGGTACCTTAGGTTCCAGAAAACATAGGGAAGGCTAACAGACTAGTAGCCTAATTATAGTGTTTCTATTAAGATGCCATATTCGCATGACCTCATATTCCTTAGCAAATAACATCTTTAATACAAATGATTCCATTTGAAGGGGACTGTCCAATACATTAACAGCATCAGATTCTGAGAGTTTCAGAACACCCAATACAATGGACAGACATCTCTTTCCAGTCTCCTTAATCATGGGCCTGACTTAAGAGACTGCATGCTACAACTACTTTGAATAGTATGAGATCTATCTCAATATCCCCTAGATGTTTCTACAGAAATACAAACCATTTCAGAATTTCATTTAATAACTTATGGTGTCCGAGATCAGGAAAGCTTTCCACCCTGGTAAGGACCATGCACATAAGATTAGGTTAGTTTGGGAAGGTTATGCTACAGTGAATCCCTGTACAGGCACTCCCCGGATTATGGGATCTGTTGTAGTGTTACTGTACAACGGTGATAACGATAATACTGTACACAATCAGCACAAGTCATAATCCATATTTTTAATTTTGATTTTTAAACGGAGGATATACAGTATGATAATCTCTAGTGAATACTGGCAATACAAGCAGCATAAGCACCCCTCATCTCTACCAAGAGTTACTAGTGCCTACACCCTGTGTTGCTCCTATTTTTTAGGTTGCCTCCTGTATCTACATTGTGCTTTTTAGCATCCACCATGTCTACAAAACACCCATCTTTGCCTTCTCCAAGTAAGAGGAGGAAGGCAATTATTCTTGAGGAGAAGCTTACAATAATTGCCAAGCAAGGAGGTTGCATGCCAATAATGGCCATTGCACAGGAACTTAGATTTTTGCACCTGGTGGTCTCAACCATTTCAAAGGATGAAAAACAAATTAGTGATGTGAAACCTTCAGCATCAGTAGAATCCACTGTCATCATGAAGGAAAGGGCTGGGTCAATCTAAGATGGGAAAATTAATTGTTCCATGGATCGAAGACCATAGTATGTTGCTTAGTCTATTGACGATCCAGGATAGGGCAAGTTCTTTCTAAAAACTTAAAGAGTGCGTCAATGACCTATGTATGCGAAGCAGTTTACAGCAAGTCACGGGTGATTCCAATGTTAATGTAGGCCTCAGTGTTCTTAGCATGTTTAAGATAGGCTAGGCTAGCCTAGGCTATAATGTTCATTAGGATAGGTGCATTAATAAGCATTTTTGACTTACAACAGCAGGTTTACTGGAATATTACACCATCATAACTCAGGGAATGCCAGTATTTTACTCTATGACTTGTGGTGATCTATGTCAGGTTTAGGGGAGGTAGGATGGGTAAGAACCCAGAACCCAAGGATAAGCTAGTTTGGAGATGGTTACATTAGGCTATGGCACATCTCTGTACCTGTTCACTTGAATTTTCCTGCTTTATAAATTTTCGAGTAATTGTACCGATGATAAGCATGAACTTTGTTTTCTTAATGGATTCCATAGTGATTCATGCACTTCCTACCTTTCTGACTAGTGAATGGCACTAGCCTAGTTATTCTGTTTTCTTCCACCCACAAACGACCAGGTTTCTCATTGGGTCTCCACATACTTCTTGGATATGGGAGAAGGAAAAACAAAAATGGGTTGTTTGCATCAACAATAATGGTTAGAAATCCATAAAAGATAATAGAAATTAAACAGTCGAAAAAATATGTCATGAAATTGCTTAGGAAATAAAGTACCAGAGTTTCTGCCAAATTTTTGGAGCAATTCAAGAACTTCATAAAATTCTGACCCTCTACACTTTCCGAGGGCCAAGCCAATCAAGTTTGGCTAACCCAGTCTCGAAGGACACACACCTAGCCTACAACAGAAGCTACCTTACTTTGTTGCATCTGTAGGATGATAGTACACACAGGTTTAAACTATAATCAGCTAAATTAGTTTAAATTGGTTACGACAGAAATCATTAATACTAGCCTAGCCTATGTCGGCTGCAGAAGCTTCGAAGGGCTTGGCTATGCAAACGCTGATCGAGCGACAATTTAGGGTGTCATTTCAGAAAAACCATGGTCCATTTACATGGTGTACTAACCATTTATCAAAATTCCTTACCTATAACCTTGGCTGTTCTAACGCCAGTTTATAATTTGAAGTCGACCTATCAATTTACGGCCGCACTTGACTTTCACCTTTCATGGTAGCCTCGACCATCTGCTACAATAACAACAATCAGAATACAGGGTACGTTCACTTTTACATATTTCGATTAACGCTCGTAGAATAGGAAATTTATTCATATAATCGTAATTAGTGTACATTCACAGTTTTATTACCAATTACCATATAAAAAATAAATTATTTTTACTAAATTTAAGTGTTTTTTTCCAGCATAAGTTAAATTAATTACAATTTTCCCTAGGAAGATATACGAAACGCTTCCTATCTGTCAGACACAACTGACGTCACTCATGTAAACAGTGATCAATGTTAATAGTTGTTTTACTTTCCTTTCCAGCATAAAAAAAGATAGATGTGTTAGAGATATTTGGACAATCTAGTATTCTGCAGCAATTACTTAACCTTAGAGAGGGATACCATTTTCTCTGTGACAGGGAGGCACTCTTGTTATAAGAGTTAAAACACTACCTTCGTCAAATGATTGTATTGTTTTATCATAATCGATATAGGGAGTCTACTTTATTATATGGTGATCCCTAGCTGGAAAGGCAAATCTGTAGTTACAAGCCATTTCGTCAGCTTGGCCGCTTGCCATCTTCACGAAAGTACGCAGACAGTCTACAGCTCTTCCTAAATGTATCCTGTTTTGCTTGACTACCATTGGATGTGGATTCTTTTGATAAGAAACAAAAACCTACATTTCGTCTTATGCTTTTACTTTTAAAAATCTCCATCAATCCAAGCCAGATGAGATGCATAGAGGAGGTTCTCTTATTCAGTTGCTTTCCTTTCCCCGCGATGAATTCGGAAAACAGTCACAAATCACACGATCGAACCCTTCCTTCATCAAGGCACAACACGCTCTTATCCATAACCAAGCTATACTTCTCCTGCTTACCACAGTACATTAAAAAGTCTAGCTCTGAGTTTATACCTACTTACTCAAAGATTTCAAGTATTTAAAGCTGAAATAATTTCGAGTAGGTTTTAAAATTAAATAAATTTGTCGCGGGAGTGCGCTTTATCTCTTCGACAAAAACTTTTGCAATTTAAGTATATAACATTGTTTCGCTGTTAGATTTGGTAGCATATTGCTGTCATTCCAGCTCGTAGATTATTCAGTCAAGAAATAAAGGGTACTGAACTACTGAAACTGCATACGTGGCCGGTTACGTATTGAGAAGTAATTGCTACTAAGGGAAAATTATGAAAGACATTCGTTGTGAACATTGATCCTAAAATAAATAATTCTTTGCCTATGTACAGAAGTCAAATCCTTACCTTTTATTTACGAATAAAGGGCTGACTGGCCATCCGGTACACGGGACAAATATATAATGCCGGTAAAAATCATCCACATGCACACTTGCCGTACAAGGGACTCACATATGTTTCTACTAACAATATATAATTTTATGAAGGAAAATATTAGCCTATGGCAACTAGTGCAGGCGCAGATCGTACCTCTGGATGCTGCATTTTACGGTTTGTTTGTTTCCAGAGGAATTATGGGTTATCATGTAATAAATTACATACTCGCAGTTTAAAAAAAAAGTGTCTATAAGTATGGAAAAAGAAAATTTTTCGTTATGTTTCATCTGACAAAAGTTTTGACATTAACTGAAGATATTTTCCAATTATACGAAGATAAAAAAAAAAAAACTATCCTACGGCCAGTTTGCTCATTTACTTGAGATACTTTTTATTCAGTTTAAAAACGTATATGAGATTTTTGGAGATGACGAGTCTGAACTGATTTGAACTGTGCCAAAATACAAGTAAATAGTGATAATGTTTAAATGTCTAAGGTAGATAAGATATGATTTGTTCTGAAGGCGTATCTGTGTTTATAATGAAGATAATTTATGGTTTATTCTATTTAATACAGTATATAGTGATAAAAACCATTATTTTTCTTAACGGTTAGGTACAGAAAGTCTTTTATCTATTAAATTCCCCGTAAAGCATTTCACGGTAACCCTCCGCGTCATACAACATCTGAAGTGTATCGTCAAAAGCTGCATACGAGTATTATCTAGATCTAGCCAGCTTTGTACTAGCACGGGCTCTTACTCTTCAGCACCGAGTAAAGAGAGCAGCATACATATGCGTCCATGTAGGTAAGCTTTCTTTCTCTCTCTCTCTCTCTCTCTCTCTCTCTCTCTCTCTCTCTCTCTCTCTCTCTCTCTCTCTCTCTCTCTCTCTCACACACACACACAACGCTTCAGCGTTTGGCTTGTCATATGATGACCTGACATTTGTTTATGATGAGAGCCAAGAAAATTATGCATAACAGTATATTTCGTATATAAGTAACCTTTTACTTTTAAACCATTTTCGCATTTTCGAATTACAAATATAATTTTTCTGTGGTTTAATATGTCGAGAATTTCTCGACGATAACTCAGTTTACTGGCTCTTGCCCGCTGTGCTGCGTCTAAAGCACGGTTTACACGCTACGATAAATTGTAGCGATTTATTGTAATGAAAAGGTTGTTACAATTTGTCGTTACGTGTAAACAGGAGATCGTAGCGATTTATTGTAGCGATCTTCTGTTTACACGTAACGACAAATTGTAACAACCTTTTCATTACAATAAATTGCTACAGTTTATCGTAGCGTGTAAACCGTGCTTAATACACAATCTAAAAGAGACTCTGGCTCCGAACCAGAACTACAGGTGGTGGCTACACAAACAAGAGTTCATTTTTAAAAGTTTTACTACAAAAAAATATACTATAACAGAAAAACACCCAAGCTATTGAACTTACGTTACTACAAACTAACAGCAAATTTACAACAATGTTACGTTAATGCAAGATTTAGCTGGGTTCATAACCAAAAAGCACCGACAACGAACAAAGAAAGAATTTCTGGAACACGTGGGAACTGGCAATTAAGATTCAAAAAGATTACCTCATTTCTGTTGCAGATCACTAAAATCTCAACTTGATCTAGCCTACGATTGTAGTGTTACTACTTGACGCGATACACATCAAAGCAAAGCAAAGATCGGCGTCGATCAAGTTGGATTAAACACCGGTACAATTACCTAATGTTTCGAGAACGATCTGGGGAGTGTCCGGCCGGCAAATCGGCATGCAAAGTTGCAAACCTGAAACACATCCTACTGAAAAACAGACGCAGTGGCATGGCCAAGAGCGTTCTTTTCAGAAATTTCAGATTTACAATTACATTACTACAAATAAGTTTTTTAGTTCCAAAACTCTATATAACTAAAGGTGCAACGTACAGTGCACTTTTCAAGAATAAAGGACATGCAACAAATGAAATAGTACTAGCATTTTCCAAATCAGAACCATCGCGTAATATCCACGTCGTCATTGCTTGACACGCAATCCCTACGTTCGCTAATTCTACTTATATCTAAAACGACGAGATAGGAGGTTTTGACAGCAAAATCCCTGCAGAAGATTTTAGCGACATACTATGTGGTTTGAATGTTTCTGACATTCATTTCAATAGCAAATGACCTAACCAACCACAGCTAACCTAATCTAACCTAGGATACCAGGTCCGTACCCTTGTGTATGATATTAGCTTGGAAATATTCCATAAATCTACTTTAATATGACCATGTATTTCACTTGTTTTTTGTTTCCACCCACCCGAAAATTTCAGTTCTACTGTGGTCCCCCGAATAATAGGATATAAGGGAGGAGTCCATAGTCTCCAAAAGTACTCATTCCTAACAAAATTAATTTCAGAAACGTTCCAAGCGCACATAGAACACAGTAAAATTATATTTTTAAGTCCAAAACTCAGTTAGTGTTTAAATTAAAGTATCATCGTCCTTTAAACTATCATTGGAGTTTTTATGCTGTGATAATGTCTCTTAATATTAGTAAGAAACTCATGCTCAAATACATGGCAAATTTACTGTTACTGAGACAGTCATCGTCTTTTGTTTGTTTTACCATTCATTCCAGTGGGGGTGGTACTGAACACTGCGCTCATTAGAGTGGTGCAAGTAGGCCTATTATTGTATAAAACTTTTTGAAAACATATATATATATATATATATATATAAATATATATATATATATATATATATATATATATATATATATATATATATATATATATATATATATATATGTATGTATAACTGAATCACGAAAATATGGAACGTGATGAATATATAAATAAAGATAAAATCCACGAAGGAAATGAAACACTGGAGTGCTGCAGGAGGCCTTTCGACACTAGTCTGCTAAATAAAGGACTAGTGTCGAAAGGCCTCTGCAGCACTCCAGTGTTTCCATTTCCTTCGTGATTTTATCTTTATATATATATATATATATATATATATATATATATATATATATATATATATATATATATATATATATATATATATATATATATGTGTGTGTGTGTGTGTGTGTGTGTGTGTGTGTGTGTGTGTGTGTGTGTTTGACTGATTTTATATGTTAGCAAAATTGTTTAATGATGATTCGATTAGGATTAAGATAGGATATGAAGATTAGAGCACGCGTGCTTGAAGTTCATAGTTATCCTAAAAATAAACTAATTTTAACGTTTTCTAAAATGAGTATCAAAAGTATTACAGAAAACTAAACATCATTTTTAAGGGTATTCTAAGATATTTTGAGTGATTTAAGTTTTTTTTTTTTTTTTTGTCCAACAATTTTATTTTGATCATTTGAAATTACATTGAAAATGAAGTATATAATAGATACGAATCGAGCTTTGTATGTGAATTGGAAATAAACTAGTCATTATAGGAATATAGATTTTAGGCTAAGCTGACATACTCTCGGTGGGAACTGAGGAGTGCCTCTTTTGTTTAAATCAGATAGCACCATCACTTGCTGCCCAAAGGAAAAATCCACCGTAAGTAGTTTAATTAGAAACTTGTTTTGCGTTATTCCTGTTTTCATAAAGCTAAACTGGCTAGTTTAGCTTTTCTGTCCCGTGAAACTAACTTTACATTGATGTTCACAGACAAACACTGCTAATTACTTAATGGTTGCATATTTTTATTCCATTAGAAAACTGATGGGATCCTTGTAACGTATTTACACTTGTCCAACTTATTTATTCCTTTTAGTCCTCCTTATAGACAACTGATATATCTAAGACTCATATAACAGCGAAATGTTAAATTCTAATAGTTCTCAATATAACCGTCTCTTTCTTTGCTTGTTTTCCAACCTTTTGCTAAATGCAATCTTCTATAAGTCCGATGATTTTGTAGCCAAAGGCTCTAGCCTTTCCAAATCCTCAACAGGCCTGTTCACATTGTGTCTGTCACCTGTCATTAGTGTGAAGACTTACATCGTGAACTCTGACCCATTAAGATTATCAATATCAAGTCTCATTAAAAGAAAAAAAAAATGCATGCCTGTGTTTTGTAATGTTGCCTCTCAACTGTTAACTTGGAAAGTAAAACTGTAACTTGGATATTGCATACCGTACATCACCAATTTAACGTTCGCTAGGGTGACTTATTCTAATGCAATTGCTCATAATTTCCCTCGCTGAACAAATTATTAGTATGTAGGCATATAGTTTGTCATGTTGCCTCTTTTATGTCTTAGTTGGAAAGTAAGGTTGAAATTAGACATTGTCATTAGTAATAATGACTGAGTTGCCTGTAAATCATTTAAAGTTTACTTGTGACCTGGTTTAGAATTGAGCCAATCTTTCGGTATTCGGTTCCTGTTAGTACGCTCCTCCCCTCTTTTAAAAATAAAGTTCATAGATATTAACGTAGAATTGCTTGTCTTTCCAAGTGTTTGAATGGATTCAAACATAAGAATTCAAGTACCAAATCAGAATGACCTACCAGTCAGTCTTTGAAATTTCAGTTAGTGTATGCGACATCATCACAGTAAAGATAAGGTTTTCCGGACTGATATCTTTGTCAAATTTGTACGTTGCTTGTGCTGTCACAAGACTCCTGGAGTTTCTGAAGAATGGAGGAAGTGAACGCGCTGGCTAAGAACCCTATATTTGGTGTCTTCTCTTGAAGTTTACGGGACTTTTATTCAGGAGTTTGATATAAGGATGTTTCACCATAAGTGGTACCTCATGACTTGCCAATTACCAACAAGTTTCTAAAACTCCCATATTATCTGAAGTCTCTGAACTTTTGTTGACGTAGCGTTTGAAGGCTCATGCTGAAAGTAATTATCTCTCTTATAGTTTGCAATCTGGGTTTCGCAGAGACCTTGGTATTCTTTTTCTTTTAGTCTCATACAAAAATGTTAGATTCTAGTCATGAAGTCTGCATAATTGGTAATGGCTCCATTGCTGGTGTCTTATTTTGAAAAACTTAGATAGGAGATGGGGGGGGAGGGGGTTATTTCTCAATATTATTATTGAGAGATTTTAACTACTATGGTAGTGTTCTTAGCCTACTACTATTAATATTATATATATGCAAGATATGTATTTTTTCTTTGAAGGCAAGCTTATCGCATATGTAAATCATTTTACTCCATGTCCATCGATGCCAAAGATACCTGTGTTACTGAATCTCTCAACAGAGATTTAGTGGAGTTTAGTAAATGGTGCAAATTACGAATGATAAAGTTAAACCTAACTAAACTCAAAGTACGATTATCAGCAGGTCTTTGGTTTTCCCAAAAGCTTCGTTGACAGTGTTTCTCTAACTAATTGAAACATTTAGAATTCCAGGTGATTGATCGTAAATTCACTTATGAGAAAAATATACGGTCTATTTCTTCTTTGATTACTCAAGAAAATCAGTTTATTGAGAAAGTTTGTCAAGATTTTCAGAGACCCGTTTATTCTGAAGAAAATTTTGATTCTTTTATTTCGCTATGTTTTGAAGACTGTCCTCAGGGTTCGTCTTCAGCAGTCCACTTGCATCGTTAATGGCTGGACAAAACCTTGATTTCAGTTAAATTTTTATCCCTAAGTAATCTTAATATTAATTTCTGGCAACGTCGTTTACTTAGCTCCTTGTGTAGGCTTTGCAGAATTTTTCATAATTCTGATTATTCTTTGACTTCTGATCTTCCCAGAAACCCATTCACCACGTTGTACTTGATTAAGCCATTATTCTAATTCTAAAGATGTTATCTCTTGTTTTGTAGAATTTCAATACCACAGTTTTCTAGAAGTTTTATGACAGATGCAAATAAGTTATTGGATGATCATCCTGTTCAAGTTGTTGAACAGCTGGAACTTCAGAAGTTTAACCTGGGTATAAATGCTCTATTGCTAATTGCTAAACTGGCTTCAGTGAGTCCCATCTCATCCATCTCACAGTATGTTTCGTATTTTTCTCCCCTTTCTCTTCAGCGTTTGTTTAAAGAAAGCTAGATACTTGGAGTCTTTAATAATATGTGAAATATAATCATAAGACCATTATTATTGTATTCAGAAACCTCTTCTTAACTGCAACGAATCTCAAAGGTTTTCTTCACGTGTTGTAAACAAAGGAGGTTTACAAGCAACGTTTTACCAACTTTGCCAGCTTCCTTAAGTGGTAGCAAATTCATTCTGGTTCTCTGCTGACGTCTCTTCAGGTGTGTCTATTTCATTTTCTGCTCCCTTATATTTATGCGACTTTTCTCTCTCTCGACTCTTTCTCTCTCTCTCTCTCTCTGCAGGCTGATTTCTCTTTGGAGCTCTCGTGGGTTTGTAGTCTGTTGACTGTATACAAGTGTTTTCAACCGAAGATTTGAAGAAAGAAAGAAAGAAAGAAAAGTAACTAAGTTTAGCATGGTAGCTTGTTGGATGTACGTATACTGTAATACATACATACATACATACATACATACATACATACATACATACATACATACATACATGTATATATATATATGTATGTATGACTATCTATCACATCACCGTGATTCATATACAATCAGAAAGCTACAAACGTCCTTTAATATCCAATTCGCTCTACCTCGGAAATAATATATTTTCATATATGTTGCCGAAGGGGAATTTTTTAGTTGATAATAAGTCCACCGTCCCGTGGGGTCGAACCAGCGACGGACGAGGAATCAGGACTACAGTGACGCACTAACGCAGTCGACGGTGGACTTATTATCAACTAAAAAATTCCCCTTCGGTAACATATATGAAAATATATTATTTCCGAGGTAGAGCGAATTGGATATTAAAGGACGTTTGTAGCTTTTGATAATATGTATATGTATGTATATATATACATATATATGTACAGCATATATATATATATATATATATATATATATATATATATATATATATATATATATATATATATATATATATATATATATATATATATATATATATATATATATCATAGTGACGCAAAACCTCTACAGAACAAGTTTAACAATAGCATTCTTTCCATAGAGCAGTTGACTGAAAATTAGATGATACAATGAACATTCAGTTATGGCCATCTGCAAGCTCTGTTCATCCTTTCCATTGGCTTTTATTCAGTATCTGGCATTTCATTATCCGGTATTGTTCCTATAACACAGCGTTTTCTTTAATAATCATAGTACAAACTGGACAGACGATGAGAAAGCAGTTTTTTCTATTAATATGTTACAGAAAGTTTTGACTAGAATATGATTATCGGCCTTGATCCATTTACTTGAAAGCAATTATGTGAGATATAAGGCTTTTAAACAGTGGATTCAAGCCTGGTTTGAATGACAACGAGACGATTCGCCTGTTATTTTCTATTGAGAAATAATCCAAGAAAGTGAGATTTATGAAGTGGCATTCACTTTCTTTTAGAAAAGCTCCACCTCTCGCTTCTAAGCGTCAGCTGCCTTTTTTACTGCTGAATGCTTTCGTGCGCTATGATTTCATCCTTGCATATGTAATTGAAATTTCTTCTTGTATTATTTATCATTTGTTTTGAAAATGGTCAAACAGACGAAATCAGTCAGGATGATACCCTCTGTATCATTTTTCCTTGTAGCATTCTCTCTCTCTCTCTCTCTCTCTCTCTCTCTCTCTCTCTCTCTCTCTCTCTCTCTCTCTCTCTCTCTCTTTCTGTCTATCTATCCATCTAACTATCTATCCATATATACATATATGCATGTATATATATGTAATGTATGTATGTATGTATGTATGTATGTGTATATGTATATATATATATATATATATATATATATATATATATATATATATATATATATATATACATACATACACACACACATATGCTTAATTGACTTCTCACTGTTCACTTCAAAATAAAAACGAGTATTGTAACATATCAAAAAACCAATAAAAATTTTTGCATTAAGAATAGAATTCCTTAAGACAATAGATATTGTACTGGAAGTAGGGGGCTTTTGTGTTCCCATTTTATTTCAAGTTAATATTTAGGAAATACACAAGACGTTGGCAGGTATGAACAACTGCATTCTTCTCTCTCTCTCTCTCTCTCTCTCTCTCTCTCTCTCTCTCTCTCTCTCTCTCTCTCTCTCTCTCTCTCCTCGCGCGCTCACTCACAAACAATAAATCAAATAATGAATATTGGAATGTACTCCCAGAGGCAATACTAAAATGGACGAAGAAGAAAACGAAAGGAATGTGATACTGCCATAAAATGCTCCCTTGAGCTGCCATGTTATATCCAATTTAAGAACAAAATACAAAACACGATACAACCATAAATTTCATACTACTCGGAGGCAAATCCTTTTTTATTGCCCAAGAGCAGCTGTTTCTTTTATTATATTGCATTACCTTGTATATTACATAAGTTAGATTTATAAATTCTCGTGCGTGAATTTATGGATGTATGCCTTCAGATACTTATTTACCAGGTATTTTAGTCTATGTATATCCTGCATATACATATACAGATACGTTATACATTCTACAGTATATTTCGTGAGAATAAATTGCCATAAGTCATTTGAATCTCGTATCTCGGAGAACTCCCTTCATAAATCATATTGTAATTCGACATAGAAATTCTATCATGTTATTCAGATTGATCAGGTACGTTTTTACGATTCTGCAGCTTTGAAAAATCCCCATAATGTACTGAGATCACGTTTTTAGATTCACTTTCAAAGGCCTCAGTACTCTGCAGTTTCCTGTACCACTTGTGTTCTCATTTCCATAAGGTATTTTTCCCTCTTAAAAGGATTGTATCTTCGTCTCAGAGTAGTCTCCTGGAATATAGCTATCTATGCTATCGTAATTAGTTAATATTTTTCCGAAGAATAATTTCATATGCTAATAAGAAATAATGAAACAAAGACCTCGAATAGTGGGGGTCGAATTATTTTTAAATTTTGGGCCCTACTTTTTCACGTTTTTTTCTGAGCAAAACTGCAGAATAAGATGCAGAACAAGTACGCATTCATTCATCTGAATAACCATTTGATTCTGTCTCTATACTTTTAATATGGTGGGGGGGGAAGGGTTAGCGAAGGACCAGAGAGCCACTGAAGCTCATTTATAGATCTACAGGAAGATGGATAGCGTGCGCAAGAAGAAAGGGCGAAAGAAAATGAAAGATGGAAATGAAAGTCGAGAATGAATGAGCGCAAAACTTTAGGGAGAATAAATGGTTCTGTTGGGAAATTATTGCTAAGAGAAAGTTCATAAACAAATGGATCTCAGAATAAAAAGATGGTAATGGAGATTCACTGTCTGAAGCGAAAGCTGTCCTAGCACTATACCAAGTATTCTAAAGTACTAGTGAATACTGAGGACAGAGGAAAGGCAGAGCTAAGTGATGCAAGAGTGGATGGTATTAGTTTAGGTTTGAAAATGCCTATAGAGGTGAATGTTGGAGCTGAAAGGCTGAAGAATGGAGAGACACCAGAAGCATCTTATTTATAAAATAACATGCTGTGGGACGCTTATGAAAGTGTGATAGTGACTGACCAGAATATGTAAAGTGTGTCCGGACGAGAGAAAGGATTCAAATGAATAGGTTGGGGGAATAATTGATCCTTTGTATAAATATAAAGGTGACAGAGAACGCAGTTAGAATTTCCAGTGAAAATACGAGATAATAAATCAAAGACCTCTAATAGTGGGGACGAATTATTTTAAAATTTTAATAACTACTTTTTACAATTTTTTTCTGAGCAAAACTGCAGAAGAAGACAAAATAAGCACGCATTCATTCATCTGAATAGCCCTCTGATTCTCTCAACTTTATAATAAGAGAAGGACCAGAGAGCCATTGAAGCTTATTTGCAGATCTGCAGGAAGATGGATAGTCTACTCAAGAAGAAAGTGCGAAAGAAAATGAAAGTAAGGTAATGAAAGTAGAGAGTGAATGAGGGAAAATATATGGTAGGGTTTTGACTCAGAAAGTAAGACAGATCACAGACGAATTGCCGGTCTAGACAAGGAAGAGGATGTGTGGATCACAAGCTTGCTTTTAAAAAAAGTTGCATAAATTACACTATAAAAAGCTTATGGCGGAAAAACAGAGAGGCAACATGAAGAATGTTGAGGATACATGAAGAAGAGATAAGCTGTTAAGAGTTATTAAAACCTTTAATGATAGAAACAAAATATTAGCTAGAATATTTAGATAGCAGAGTGACTGGTTTAATGTAAAAGAATCTGAGAAAAGGCCGTGTTACTTCTCCATGTCTGTTTAAAGTCCTGACTGATGGAGTGATGCGAGAAGTCAGAGAAAAAATGCTTTTCCCAACTCCATTTATGACAGGTAATCAGCTGCACGACAAGACAATATGTCGCGAATGGGGTTTGAAGTAGTTTACATGAGACACAGTGTTAATTATGGATAGCAAAAAACTGCGAAAGCTAGTAAAAGAGTTTGAGAGTGTTTGCAAGAGCAGAAAACTGAAAATGAATGTTATCATGTAAAAATTTCTAGGCTGAATAAGAATGAGGATGACGAAGCAGTGAACTGTGATATGGACGGTGGACAAATAGAAGCTATTTATTCATAGCCATACTTTGTAGTAAATGCAATAGACGTTAGTTAGATGACATAAGAGGTAAGTTACAGATTAGGTGAAGTACAGAGGGTAGACGGGTACATCAAAATGCATAGAAGGGAAGATGATTGTCTATGGAAGCCAAAGTAGGAGCGTATGAAGAGATTGTTGATCCATATCTCCTTCGTAGATGTGAAGAATTATTGCTAAATGAAAGCAAATTGTTGAAGTAGCTGAGATGAAATACTGGCTTGGCATAAGTGGAATAACGAGGACTGAGGCGATAAAAAAAAGAAATACACTGAGGAAGTCTTAAAAATTTGTTGTTACCTTGGGTCCAAAGAGTTTTCAGGGCGTTTCGAAATTGTCCGGAAATATGGAGAGAAAAAGAGGTACAATGTTTTAGTAAAGAGAGTGTCACTTGGAAGTACCTGGAGAAGTGTAGAGAGGAAAACCTGGAACTTAATGGACGAGTTTTACGCACATGGTTCATCCTCAGTTCGGTGCATGTAAATCGATTTAACTTTTTGCACAAAGTGAATAAGTTTAAAGTCTTCCCCAGTGTTTACTAATATCTTCCTAATTTTCCACTGGGTAATCTGATGTTTTGCATCACGGAAACCAAAGTAGGAACCGTGAAATAAGGCAGCCACTCCATTCAAGTGGGCCCCCTAAAAAAATGGCGAGATAGTAGAGGCAAATGATTTTATAACCCTCTATGGGGACAGTCGCATGCATGATAACTATCAATAAAAACTCACTCTCTCTCTCTCTCTCTCTCTCTCTCTCTCTCTCTCTCTCCATAACAGCCTGCTCTTTCTCTTAAAGCAGAAGCAAATAATGAGCCACCAACATGCAGATCAGAATCCATCGCCGTAATTGACGTGTAAACATTGAAAACTGCACCGGCGTAGACCCCGCTAAGTGAGGTGCCACGTATGACGCATGCAAGGGATAAAATGTTGTGATTTGCGAAGCAGTGATAAACAAAATTGCATCCAGTAAAAGCATTCGATAGTGCTTTATATCACTCGTAAACAATAACACTCTCCCTAACCACATTACAGCTTATTCAATATTGTACGATTTTTGCATCTGAATTTTTTTTTTTTTTTCGCTCCGACACCAAAGGTTTTGAGAACGAGATTTGGGGTGGGGTGGGTAGCAAAATGTGGGATGGTTTCGCAAACTTTCGTTTTTAAGGTAGTTAATATATGATTTTCTGTTTTTTGAACGAAAAAAAAGTTATTTTGTTTCCCTCTTGTGACACGAAAACAGGCGCGCTAAATTCAAGTGTTAGTTTCTACTTTGATTTCGTAAACATACGCTACACGTATTTAAATCTATTTATAAGTCTAGCTTAACAATATTTTCCTAGATTCTTTCATACCACTTCTAATTCTACGTGGTTTTTGGATGAAGAAGTTAAAGATAATTTCTCCAATTATATTTGAAAACGGTGATTTGAATGTTTCCTCATAAAACCATTAGACAAGCTGAGGTTATTTTATAGGAATTCTATTCCCTGAGATGGCTTCTCAAGTTACTGTAGTTCCGGCGTTGATCAAACCTTTTGTTTGATGCAGTAATAATGATATCAATAATCTGCCCTTCCAATATTTCCCTGGAGCATATCGTTCAACATCTTTTTACAATCAATAAGCAATTTAAACATCACATGAAATGTCCACGTTGCTCTGATGATTAAATTTGTTGATCTGGAAAAGGAGCATGTTAAATTAAACTACATATAATAATAATAATAATAATAATAATAATAATAATAATAATAATAATAATAATAATAATAATAATAATAATAATTCACTTTCATTAAATATATATTTCTTTGAACTTTTATAGGAGTTTTGCATTTGCTTTTCTTTTTGACAGTGCAGAAGCAATTCTGAAGATCTCTGTCTTCAGTCATAATGTTGTTTGTGCTCTTTCTTGTTTATAATTTATAACCTAACCCGTTTTAGTAAGAGTTTGTTCTTCTTAGATGAAAAATAGCGTTCTCAAATCACTCAGTCCTCGGGTCCGTCTCTGGAATTTGGAATTTAATTCCTCTTCCAGTAAACGAGAAAAAAAGGATATGTTACTCGCGTCATCGATCCTTACAAGAAGACTGTTAAATAAATGTTTTTGTACACGTAAGTGCACACACACACATGCAGATATAATATATATGTATGTATCGAAGATCACTCAGAAAATTTTAAACGTTACGCTACATCTCTCTACTGGTTAACCAATAAACATATATGATACTACAAGATTATATATGCAAATACAGTAGGATACTGGAGAGAGGAGAGAGCTTCAAGGACTGAGGAGGATTAAACTTGAGTCCGAGTGGTCTCGCGGGGGAGGGTGTATTAAGTAGTGGTTTACTAGAGGGGCCGTCTTGCGGGGGGTGGGCGGGATGAGGTGCTGGTCCTCTGGATGAATGTGTATCTTTAATAGATGTTTCTTCTCTTGTTTTCTTTTAATTAGGAGGAGCTCTTAAACAAGATCTATTCATTAATTATTCATTAATTTTTTTTTCTTTTAAATAAGTGAGATCTCTTCTTTCTCTGTTACCCTTTACCTTCTCTTACTTCCTAATGAGCATCATATTCTTTGGAAGCTTGAATTTCAAGTCAGTGCCTCCTGTGTGCTTGTTCCATATGAATAGGGTTCATCTTCTGAATAATAATAAAGTGATACAATGTTCAGAGCATCGTATGTTGTGAAAAATTTCCGAGGCTTATTGTGTATATCAGACCGATGATCTCTTGTGTTCTAATAGAGGCTGAGGCACGAAAGGGTTTTGTTAGTTGTGTAAGCTTTGCAGACTTTGCTGATTTACTGATTTAACAGCCGAAATAGGCGGGGACAGTTGATGTTAAATTCCGAGGACAGGAAATTCTGAGTAGAATGCGAATTGCTCTTAGGAGAAGGTTGTTTGACACCTTTATATTTAAATTTTTGTCGCGGTAACTCAGAGAAAGAATTTATGAAAAGAGTACGTCGGTTTTTAGTTATGCTGTAATATTATTCTTATGGACATCCATCATTATAGGTATATATTTATGAATGATAGTTTACATTCACTCTCCCATTCTAATTTAAACATGACGTTATTACCTAGGGAGTTCAGGTTGTTAATGAAAGCTTGCGAAATCTCCTCGTCTTTTATGCTAGTAAGCAGAAACATCTGCAGCGTAAGGAAGTAATACCACTTTATGAAGCCTAGCTTTCATTTGTATAACTTCCCAGTGAAAGAGGAAATGCATTCGCTCATACTTCGTTTGATTAGGTAACTGGTTTTCTTTAAAGAAATCGGTCAATGGTCATTCCATGGTTTTTAGATTACGGGAGAGGAAGCTTAGAAGACCGTCTTTTGGACCTGTAGTTAAAAAGGGACTATACTTAAAAAGGGACTATACGTCCGAACTAATTTATTAGCATATTTTTTTGAGAGGAGTGTATAATTTACAGAATTTCTGGATAAAGTCTCTGCACTGTCTTCATTGTTCATGTGAGTATTACATTAAATACTGACCATTGCGGTTTCTCCTAGCTCTTTAAGCTGTGAGAACTTAATGAACAAAAGAAAAATCCTCTTTACCCTGGAAAAAAACATTAAATACATTTTTGCCTTCTTATATGACAGTGCCAATGTATCAACAATAAAGAATGGAATTCCGTCGGTAAAATCTTCCCACTTACTAGAATATAAATTGACGAGCTTCAGTGCTCATATCCAACACCGTTCTTAAAAACCTGAAGTAATTTCAAAAAACAAGTTTGCATATCTGCTTGGTACGGACAATAAAGAGCAATCGGTGCAGGAAAATGATGTGGAAAGATTGCATTGCTGAGAAGGCAATAGAGAATGAGTGTATTTACCCTTTAGAGTGCATTTAGCCACTCCGTAGAAACCGTCCATAAAAGAATGAGTAGGTACGATAAAGAAAGTGGCGCCGTCAAACAATACCAGTGCAATATCACTCTTAGCAAGCAATATAGCGACCGCCTCTTGTGTACCACAAAACGGGTTAAAAATTATGGGCAGTTAGGTTAATGTTCTAACACATTTCAGTGGAGACTTGGTAAGAGGCGAGCATTAATGGTCAATGGAAAAGAACGCAGCTTCGCGCATAGTTTCGCCCAGGATTGTAGGTTATGTTCATAGTACAGAACTGCTAATTATTTATAGAGATACGCAGAATATCCCATAATAATAATAATAATAATAATAATAATAATAATAATAATAATAATAATAATAATAATAATGAGGACAGTGATAGTACAATCTTCGTAACAGTACTGGAGGTGGTAGAAGACAGAAGAAGAAGAAAAATCAGAATTTGTGGCGACAGTGCCCCTGGGTGCTTGAAACTCACTTATGGCGATATCTTGTTTATTCTTCATAATCGTATTTACCTGCACGGCACTGCTGAATTGACCGATAATGCTCCTAAAAGTGTACATCACTTTATCAAATATAACAGAACACTCAGGCAAGAAGTTTCAAGAGCGGGAATAATGCGACTCGATTTACAAAAGAATTTTAAACTTCTTGAGAGTGTTTAGTAAACTGGAAGGTTGCCGTTAATGGGTCATTTGACGTAACAAAAGTAAAAGGCGTTTGTTTTCAAACACTATTGTCGCACTTAGATGTATGAGCAGCTAATAGCGGCGATTGTTTTTATTGCCCTATGTCGTGGTCTTTTGCTCGTAATGCAATATTGATTTCTTGTAAGCGTTTTGAAAACGCTTTTTCTGCGCATGCTCAGAGGGTCTTCTATGGATTACATTGTTGGATGGATATGGATAAAATCTTCTCACTTGGAGAAGGATTGGGGTTCTCCCCGCGAGATCATCTGCAGCGTCTCTTGAAGGCCAGTTTCAGATTCTCTTTGGAATCTTCTGTCGTTGTCGTAATTATTTTTATAAGTATTAAAAATTCATTTCGGTTAAGGTGCACTTCTCGCTTCCAGCCTCTCTCTCTCTCTCTCTCTCTCTCTCTCTCTCTCTCTCTCTCTCTCTCTCTCTCTTTCTTTTTTGTCTTTGAACGGTAAACTTTGTCGATGATACTACTCGTAGGTATGATCAGCATCTTAAAAGCTAGAAAAATGAAAAGAATTCATTCGGAGAACAACTAAAAAATATTAGCCGGATCTAAACGACTTCAACACAATTTTTAGTAGTACTGTTCAAAGTGCTCAGATCGGAAAACTTTCTAGATAGTGTAGAATGACACACACACACACACGCACACACATATATATATATATATATATATATATATATATATATATATATATATATATATATATGATATATATATACAAATATTTTATTTTTAATATATATATATATATATATATATATATATATATATATATATATATATATATATATATATATATATATTTATTTATATATAATACAAATATTTTATTTTTATATATATATATATATATATATATATATATATATATATATATATATATATATATATATATATATATATATATAAGTAAAAATAAAATATTTGTATTTATGACCGAATCACCTTAACTAATTTTTATTGAAAATATCTCTTTTTATCGGAAGAGAGAAATTGCACACAGCGCTTGCGATTTCAGCACGAAGCTCATTGCAGTTTCTTTGTAAACCATTCTGCGTTCAAAATCAGCGCCATAGTTTCAAAATTAGTGAACCAGATATTTCCTACTACAACACCTGAAAACGTATCCTAGTCACCAACTTGCTGACAACTTCAGTATTCTCGAACTCAATAAAACTTTGAGAGGCTACAGGTGTTAATATGTGCATCAGATTTTGAGGTTTCCCATGAACTGCTTGCTTACCGACATTCCGTGTTCGGAAACGTTATAATTATTCCAGCAATATGAAGCAATACTTCGAGATATAAGCTACAGGATTATTCTTAAATATGCCAAAGGAGAGCATGTAATCATATCTTGTTAAGAAATGTTTTAGGATATATTACTCACCTGATGTCTGAACTAACAAAGGGACATGACATTTTAGGAATTACAGACATTATTCAGGGTTTGTAATTCCTAAAATGTTATATTCATTACTATAAATATGCCTCGCCTTGTACTGTCTTTCACTTATTCATAATATCCCCTGTTCTCTGTAATTCATGTTCTGTGTGTACATCATATCAGATAACTGTCATTATAGCTTGATTACTAGAGGCTTCATAACTTCCACTAAATTATGTTTCCTCCAAAACCTTCTTTGCCGCGCAATAATCGTTACCCGGATACATTTCTCTTCTCAAGATCAAAGTATTATGGCGACTTTGGATCGGTCTATGTGATTTTTTGCAGGAAACCTAATCAAAATTTCCTTACACTCGCACATTTTGTTTTTAGAAATAGCTGTGTGCAGTTTTACTTCGCTAATTAAAAAGGATATGTTTTTCTTAGTGTCAATTTATTTTTGTTTTAGGCAGATATTTTCCCTGTGGATAAAACAACAGAAAATTCTGTAAAAAATGATAAAGGACGAATGAATCGACGTGTGAGGCAATGATAATGTTTTTTATGTAATTTATCCATTTCTGTCAATTAGGAAAAGAAAAATAAGCTTACAGTATCTTTACTGAAACTTTATGTACGAAACTTTGCATATTATCTTTTACGGACTTGCTGGATGGTTAATACGAATCCTCGCTCAGCAATGTCAATTCTTAATTCTTCCCTGGGTATAAATTACTGAAAGTAATTTATACCCAGACCAAAGCAAGAAAAGTAGATTGTTATCCAGGAAATTGTTACAAACTGCGAAAGTTTTCTGGTAGTCGATGCAATATCAAAGAGTGATAACTTACATCAGAACCCAGTGATTTGCATGGCTGATGATGAAATTATCTGTATAAATATCCCATTTATTTTGACCCACGTGTAATTCGTGTCAGTTACAGCCTAGAGTTCCGAAGGGGTCTTGTTTTTGTGATTTTGGCTGAGTGGAGTGAACGTTTTTTCTCGATGTCCTTTTTTGATAATACTCGATATAACAAATGAAAAGAAACTAACATGGTAAGTGAAAATGAACAACTTTTCTTCAGAATGATCTTTCTACGGATAAGCAGTTTCTCTTAATTTTTAGATGAAGATCAAAGCATTTGGTAAGAATCCTCCACATCCTTACAACTACTGTAGCTGCTTCACAAATTACAAAGAAACTCACTTGTAATACATCGTATCATTTACATATACTCTGCATATGCATCACAAAGTATCCGCTGTTTCAGGAAATGAGCTGCCACTGTGCTTTAATTCCTTTGCTACTGTGACAGCCAAGCATTTTCAAAGCTTCCTTATCCTAATTTCTCGTAAGACTTCCAAACTATACCCCTTTTCTCTAACAATCTCTCTAACTTTCGCATTTAGTCTTATGGTACAAACCACCTCAAAACATTGGTCATCTTTTTACCTATGCTAGACTAATTTTCAGTTCGTCCTATCTCTAAATTTATCATCCTTTCAACCATTCTTGCTCTACATATGTTACTCAAACAGTCCATCTTAACAAATGTCACTTTTTTTTCTTCATTAGCATTCATTGTCCATATTTGACTTGCGTAAAAGATAGTTGCCTTAACATTCCTTTCTAGTACCTCAGCCTTAGCCTTCCTGGACATTAGACTCATTCTACAACTTGTCTCGCCTCCTCTACGATTCACTACTTCTTTCCATCGCCATCTGTAAGGTATCCTCCCAAATTCTCATTTGAGCAGATCACTTCTGTACACCTGCGCTCCATAAGAACATTACTCTTACAAACTTTCAAACCCTTTTACATTCTGAAATTATTCACTATCATCCAATAATACTGCATCGTTTCATTTATGCCCCTTCTCTTAGTATTCAGACCTATACCTTTGTCTACCATGTCCTTAATTACTCTCATCAACCCATCCACCCAGCCATATACAGAAAATGGCCATACAGAAAGGATAAAATCATTGAGACTTACTTTTATACTAAACCAGTCACTCATCCACCTCTATATTCTTACACAAACTTCATCTTCATGATAACAACCTTGTTGTTTTCTGTGCCTGTGATAGCTAGATATAAAGGTTTCAGGATAGAACAGTTAGAGATCCTATGTGAATAGTGCTTTGATGTATGATATAGAAATTATAGATGGAAACTCTCATCTACATTCTAATTTCTTAACTCCATATATCATTTGTATTTTCTGCAGCATAAACATCTGCACTTGATATATACTTTTCTTTTTATTCTACAACTTTTAACACTTCTCAAGACATAACTGACCTTTACCTTAAGAAGTATTTCATCCATCTATCTCCGTATACATGTAACAGATGTTACCCACAATCGTTTCGTAAATAAATCACTATGTCAGGAACTCGCACATCTTTAGCCAGGGATGTCACTTCAGTCCAAGTACAGCATACTCTTTGGCTTCGAAGCATGACTATTCAGTCACTGAGTTTCAGACCAGTTAACCCCAATCAGTCTATTATATCGCGATTTTCCTGGAAGATTTCAACCCTTAAGGTCAGGTACAGGGGAGCATTAGAGGGTTAGCACACCAGTCTGATGAAAATTTAAATTCAAACATATTGAGTGAAAATTTTTATAAGGTACTGGAATCTAGTTCTGTGCTCATGGCTGGTCAGAGATCACTGCAGAGTTCTTGACCATCAAGCTAACTTGCAAAATTAAAAGTTCCTTTCACAATATCTGAAAACTTAAAAAGGTTAGGTTCTCCTCTTCTTATTTCACACGAAATTCTATCTAAATATTTGAACTAGACACGGTAATCTCTTTAAACATTCTGTTTAAAAAGCGATCACATCTGGCAATAGCAAAACTTAGGATAAGTTGCAGGTATAAGCCACTGAAACCACCTCTCGCTCTATGCCAAAGAAAAGAATGTGCAGCAGATGGGGCGAACAACATTCAAGATTAAAATAAAAGTACTAAGCCTTAGAGTACGGTTAATATAATAGCCAAAGTATTATAGTGATTTGTATGCTTCTTTTATATTCCTCGGAGCTCTTTTGCATTTCTTACATGAGAGTTTGGCATCAACACTGCTAATACAAATCAATAGGGGTTTGCTTACACGTCACTTCCTGGGCACAAGTAATTTTTTTGTCCACAATTATGCTTACTAATATCTCCCTATCCACAAACCCTTAAACTGCCTCCCGACTGCATTTTCCCGAGATGTAACCGAGTATCGGGCGGGACCTTTCCCTGAAAAAAGCGGGAAGCCACATCTTAAAACCTAACCATAGAATTTTCTTGAAAATTATCTTATTATGTTTCCCACACCCAAATTACGAGTGAGATACTACTGTAACCTAACCTATCCCAACCTAACCTAACCTAGGGGCATGGGAAAAAACCGGGGCTGCTGCAATACTAGCATACATCTCAGGAATTTGCCTCCCACGTGACCCTTTATCGGAAAACATTTGGCTCTAAAAATACTTATTTAATAAAGTCTATACAAAAACTTTGAACGTTATGGGTTAAATGCCTAATGAAAACGTAAATTGTAGGCAAGACTATTTCTAATATATTTTGCCTTAATTATCGTTCCTCTTGTCAAGAGTAATCATCAACTATATATTTGGGAATGTCTAGTTAAGTGTAATATCACGGTCGAATGATTTATTTTCTTTTTATAGAATCAAATGAAATTCCGTTTTTGTCTTGTGAAACTGCAAAAATTCTCCAGCTGTAATAAATCATTGATTATAAAATGTGGCTAGTTAGCATCATAAATAACCTTCACGTGGTTATTTTTGACACGCACCTCTTCTCTTCTGAGTTAAAGTTATTGCTTTTCTTTCAAAAGAAGCATTAGCGAATGTTTACTGTGAAAGGAAGTTCCGATGTCATCAATATTCGAGGAGCCAGGAAAGTTTTGCATGTAAACGATATCAGGTTATAACCGGTCAACCATAACGATGGAGAAATTTCATAAATTCTCCATTTATTGCACAAATGCACGAAGGAGACTTGTTGGAACTCTGACAGGAAAGTAGAGATTTCTGTTCAAGCTAGAAGAAATGGAAGTTATATAGACCAGAGCTTTGTTGAATTAGAAATTGAAGTCTTCTTTAGAGAGTAATACTCGGTTGTTATAGAAAATGAACTGATTCGAAAGAAATGTGTTTGTTGATTAGAAGATGAACTCACTTTTAATGGGATAAATTTATTTGACTAGCAAAATAAACTCGCTTCATGGATTATCAAACTGGACTAGCTTTTGAAATATCAAAATTTACATTTAAAATTGTGC
>NC_089767.1:18099508-18109508 GCF_040412425.1 Macrobrachium rosenbergii | reverse complement strand
TTTAAATCAATCCTCTGTAATATCACAAGTATCCAGAGAGAGAGAGAGAGAGAGAGAGAGAGAGAGAGAGAGAGAGAGAGAGAGAGAGAGAGAGAGAGAGAGAGAGAGATTTTTACATTCAAGATCATTCACATCAATTGTTTATGACTGCCCACAGCTCAACATATCCTCAAAATATCCTCATGTAGTCATATCAACGGAAGCTTAAAGAATTTCAGTGAATTATGATTCTCAAATACTTAATAAAAAATTGACATTGAAATTCTGGAACCTTCTTACAATATCGGTGGTTTAGCTTTAAATCAACCTCTGTAATATCACAAGTATCCAGAGAGAGAGAGAGAGAGAGAGAGAGAGAGAGAGAGAGAGAGAGAGAGAGATTTTTACATTCGAGATCATTCACATCAATTGTTTACGACTGCCCACAGCTCCACATATCCTCCAAATATCCTCACGTAATCGTGGCAAGCGACAAGAGGGACTTCCTTTTATCTGTTGTCGAATCCTTGTACAACGAGAGGGTTCTGGTTTGGGCGACGAAACTGCTGTTGATCACAAGGCTTTCCATCTCAGATATTCAGGATTTGAGGGTCGTCCTCTCTAACGTCAATGGCATGGTTCTCATCTGCGATACTAAGGGCCAGAGCAAGCAGTAAGCAATTTTTATTGTTCTGGTTTTTCTTTACTGGGACTTTTGGTTTCTTACTTCACATATTACGTGGAATCTTATTTTCCCTTTTAGTTTGTTTCGTTTCATTTTTTTTGTGTATACATTCACATATTTTCATACTTTTGGACTTTCTTTTCATTGGCTTTTAGTTTTGTTTTATATCATCATTTCTCGGTACCTGTTTAATAATAATAATAATAATAATAATAATAATAATAATAATAATAATAATAATAATAATAATAATAATAATAATAATATTGAAAGAAAAGAGTAACACTGGAAATAATAGCCACCAGCACAAACATACATCGTCACTCGCTGAATAAATATTTAATAAACAAAGTACCTATCAATTAAGTTCATTAAAGCAACTACTCTTCTTTCACAGGTGCAAAATAGATCTTTATGTGCCTTACAGCTACCGACTACTAGAAGTAGCTAAATGGACAAGTAACAACGGAATTTCTTATACAGGTGTCTATAGGATGTTTCCTGAAAAATTTAGCAGGTTAGTTTTTGGCCAAGCTTAATTATAAGCTCCGCGATTTCTGTCAATGAAAATTTTGAATATTTTCAACGATAATATTATGAATGACATAGGGAAAGGGTTAAGTTTTATGCAGTAAAACTAGAAAGGATTTTATACCTGGTCCAATATATTAATAAATGAAGATACAAGCTGAGATGTGCAATGAATTGTAGGAAATTCTTTCCCATTTTCTTTATTGACCATCGGAATTCAAATACTTAGACTCAAGCTCTGAAACTTAGTTTTCAAGTAGCCTCTTACAGAACTGAAACAGTTTCATTGGATATTTTAAATACATATTTTGCCTCCCTAACACCGTTATCTATAGACTAATCTATGCACTCGTATCTCACTTTTATAAGTAAAAGTATAAACTCTTACCATATCACCTTTTTGCTTTCCCGCCCAGATTAATCGACGGTGCCCACTTGACCGTAACGGCTGAGATTTACCCTCCGCTTATCATGCCGAGGAAGAACCACAAGAGTGATAGCATGGACCCCACTGTAATTCTCAGTGGACCTCTTATCGAGGTGCTTAAGATTCTGACCAACTCTGTAAATTTTACGTAAGTGCCAATTTAGTGTTTGGTCTTAGAATTTTCTTGATTGATCGACCACAGAATCCTGGTGTCTAATTAGAGACTGAACATTTTATTTATTTATTTTTTTTTTCATATAAACGAAGAAAGCTTAAAGAAACTGATACGAAAAATAAAAAATGTAAACAAAATTGACTCCAACGCTGCTTTTACGAAAAACGAGAGAACAATTACGAATTTATAATCTGAAAATATATGACTATTTAAATTTACTATCGATGTACAAGTAAAAAAAATAAAGTTTCAACGCACAGTAAAAGTAAATAGAAACAGAAAACTGCACGATATTAATTCGTTTGTTAACATTAGGAACCAGTCTAAACTATTCATAAATCTCTTACTTCATTTGGGCTCTAACTGTTCATTTCTGTAGTTGCAGCTGGACCAGGCCAAGAGATGTCGCTTTTGGATATCAGTTCCCAAATGGATCTTGGGGTGGGATGGTTGGCATGGTTGCCAGGAAGGTAAATTGTCTTTTCTTTCCCTTTCGAGATGGAAAAGGGCAAAACTGACCGAGAAAGAATAATAGGAAGTATAGTGATAACCAGATTTCGACAGCATCTGATCTGAAGGGTCTCATCCACAATTATTTGATTATTGCTATTATTCCTGTGGCGGCATAAGTTCACACTGAAGTAAAGTCACAATGAAGTATTCTATATAACCGAAGTTTATAATGAGAAAATTTTCATGACTTGGTCACATGACACGGTAGCCATAATGGATTTTGCTGAAACCCTCGTAAGAACTTTTTCGCCATAATGTCTGATAGAAAACTCATCTTGTTCAACATGTATAATTTTCATATGCCAACGAAGAAAAGTTTTTAAAATGATGTCAGTCCTTGTGAAGAAAATTTGGCAGTAGAGGCAGGGTATTAAGCCATGTGATTCGAAATTTGTAAATGATTGTATAAATGTGAGACTATGAGTACAATGCTGATCAAATTTGATAAACAGGGTTCCATACATAAAACCAATATCATTTGGGAAACCTCAACTAACTTGCATATATTACCTGAATTAGGATTGACTTGAGCATCTCGTGCTATGAATTTTACTGACAACCTGAAAAAACATATTCTCCAGAACTGCTATATAAAAGTTCATCATATTGTACATGTATCATGTGAATATAACGGCAAAAAACTAATGGTGTTAAACTGTACATAAATTACGTTATGGCGGCGAAGTTGATTAGGTTACAAATCAAAATCTGTTGGAAACTTTAAGTCCTATTTCTTCTAAATTTGGTATGTAGACTAGCTTACCCAAGGCAAAGAGTGTTATTTAAAAAAACCAAATCATTTGAAGTCTCTGCAAAGCTATACCCTACAGTCACGCCCTTGAAGCTAATTCTGGCAATGCCCATGAGTTTAGACCTCTCCACTTTAGACAGAAAATATGTCTATCTATAATTTTGTGAATCTAAATAATTGGTTGGAGAGGTATGGCAGCAGTATGACTTATCTCACACACACACACACACACACACACACACTAGCTTGATTTAATCTATTTATCTATCTATATTTACTGTATATTTCATGTACATATCTATGTGTATACCTTTTCCCTTTAGAAGGGAGAGCTGTAGAAGGAGCTGTCTTTCGAGTTTTCATCAAATATTTTGGGATAAGGCTACGCCCTATGTTATTATCCTCTGTAGCAACGACCCACCACAATCACCTTCATAGATAAACTGAGATTTTACCTGTTTCTGAACAGGAATTGAATCCTGACTCATATAGACGATGATATATATATTTATATATATATATATATATATATATATATATATATATATATATATATATATATATATATATATATATATATATATATATATATATATATATATATATATATATATATATATATATATATATATATATATATATAATACACATCACACACATATATATATGTGTGTGTACAAACACACATCAGTTTATATGTATATATAAATATATACATACATGGTTTATATATATATATATATATATATATATATATATATATATATATATATATATATATATATATATGTATATAACATAACTTTTACATGCATGACTTTTTTAAGCCACATATATTGTTTAACGTTCAATTCACCAAACAATTAGAATAAATTACACCCAGGGGGAATTTTAATTGATAAGTACTGGCCCCTCAGCAGGATTCGAACCGTTACCTGGTTTAGAAACAGCGATAGACAGCGCGTGTGTGTGTGTGAAGTTGTGGTTTTTACCAATAATAAGTAACAATTCTCTCCCTTACTACAGGAAGTGGACTTTTCCTTCCTGATATTCACCGTGCTCTACACTCGCTCTCAAGTGGTGGATTATTCGATCCCTCTGACCTTCACCTACTGCAGATTCCTAGCCAGGAAAGGAGAGACAGAGATCGACCCTTTCGGATTCCTGGCGCCCCTGACGACAATGATTTGGATATACCTCCTGCTGTCTTTGCTCGTCGTTATGGCCATATCGGAAGTCATGTCATACTTTCTCATGAAGTCACATGGCGAATCCTCGGCGTATAGCGTCATGAACTACGCCAAGATCTTTCTTGGTCAAGGTTATTACAAGTTTATTTTTTATAAGTATGGTTATTATTCTTGTAAGCTATGAATTATTCGAGCACTTAATATGATTCTTCTTCATCTAAGGTATCATTCTTGTAAGATATGAATTACTGAAGTATTAAATATGAATCTTCTTCATCTAAGGTTAGATAAAAATTCATGATAGACGAATGAGCTTTGTTTTTGTAATGCAAGATTTCTCGTTTTACTAAGATATTCAAACTGTTCTTCAACCAAGGTTAGTTATATGCTAATTTTTAATAGTTATTATTCATTTGGTTCACACTTCCCTTCAACTAGATATCAGTTGAAATTTATTGTGGGTGAATTTGTTTTCGTCTCGTAATTCAGGGCTTCCTACATTCATGTTTAGTCAGAATAGTTTGCAGCTAAGGTGAGTTAAAAGTTCTTCCTTGAAATATGGACATTATTCATGTAATGCAGGCTTTGGGACTGTTTCCATTGTTCCTTTTGAGACGAAGGGAGATCTCATTGCGGCCATGCTTAGTGGGAATAAGAAAACAAATAAAAAACAAGTACCGTTAGCCAATAAGGTGGACTGCTCCCAGGAGATACTGAAAAAATGACAAGAAGCAGAAACAGTATTCTAGAGAGGAAGTAGAGCAACAACCAGTCAACAAAAGTTTATAGCTTGATGATTTTCACAGAATAAACGGTTGAAATTGTGTCATAGTCGGTGTTATGAGTCACTACGATTGGAGGAACAGAAAAATAACATAAAAGTAATATCATATATCTTCTCCGAGACCAGTTTCAGCAGGTCGTTCTTATAATCCAGGGCTTCGTATATCATTGAATGCACTGCGATTAATTGCTAACTGGTTCTTGGTAATTTTTTATATTTTAATGACTCCTTTAATAATTATTCAGTTAGCTGGAATGATTCAGAACTACGTGATTATATTTCCTTATTTCTTTTGTCAAACAATAGATTTCTAATAGATACGAAGGCGGAGCAAAATTAATGAAAATAACAAGAAAATGTCAATTTCTGAGCTAGAAAATATGTGCTCGTTGTTGATGCTAATATCTTATCATCTTCTTTCTCCTATGTTTATCTTTTAAATGAAAATGGCTAGGTAAAATAATAATTAAAGACGCCTTATTGCCAATATCAACAAGATGTATGAATTATTCTGAGAGCACGATCAGTGCAACTTTGAAGTCTGATGTGTTCGTTTTCGACCAGTCGCTCTTATCCATACATCTAAGTCATTGACAGTAAATATAAAGAAGGGAACTTTACTCCTTGATCATATCGTCATACTTAGTTGAAACTAACCTACATTAATGAAGAAAATACTTTGAAGCCTAATGAGCTTTATCTTTGCAGACCCTGGAACCTTTTCCATAGAAAACTTGTCGAGGATCATTCTCGTCTCAACGTGGTTAATGATGATGTCGATTGTGACAAAGAGTTACTCTGGAAATCTGAACTCTCTGCTTGCCGTGCGTTACGTACCACAGCCCTATCATACCATCAAGGCAGTTGCACAAGACCGTAAAGTCCAGGTGATTACCGAGGTCGGAGGTTACTACCACCAGGTAAGAAATCGAAATGGTTGTGATGTGATGAACCTGTGCTCAGGTTTCGTTTTAGACCTATAGCTTGTACTGGTTACACCAATTAGAAGTAGATAGCATTTCATATCCTGAGTAATGCAGACTATTTTCTAAACCTTGTCTATTATCCTCGTCGTTGAATATCCTTTTGAAGACTGAAATGATGTAACTTACTTTGCAGAGCAGAAAAGATTAATGAAATTATAGGGAAAATAAACATAATTCATGCTGCAATTAGATTTTGAATTAGACGGGTATTGTTAGGCAATAAGAAATTCTAAAGCTACCTGAATTATTTACGAAAGATACGACTATGTGGAGTTAAGAATATGTGATGGGACCTACATATAATTACTGACATTACCCCCGGTATTAATATTCATCTCTGAAGATCGTTTTGAGTTATTAGTCTAATCTAGTCACTATGGATTCAGAAAAATTTCATGGGGGCCACCAAGTTTTTTCATATTATGCATATATATATATATATATATATATATATATATATATATATATATATATATATATATATATATATATATAATTATTTCTTTAATCGATTTTTTTTTATTTTTCCCATTTTTATATTTATTTATGTTATTATTATCAAAATCTTCAATAATATTATTTTATCATTATTTTTCATGGGGGGTTGGGCACGTGCCCAGATGCCCCCCGCCCCGGATCCTCAGGTGGATCTAGTTATGAATGATTATAACAGGCAACTTTACTAATACATTTGCATAATAGGACGAACATACAAATTATCAGGGTTCAAAAAACTGTAACAACTAAATAAGCCGGGTCAGGTACAAAGCCAAACATCTCAATTCTTTATACTTTATTCGCGCAAAGACTATGCCTCTAGAAGACTGTCCTGCTGTGACTACATATATTCCTGTCAGGTCTCAGATTTGATGCTGATTAAACGTTTACCTGGCATTCATCCTGCTTTTGTGACGGCTGTTAGAGCAGGACTCCCTATTTTTGTAACTTTTCAGGGTTTTTGCATTCTTTAATTTTTCAGAGAAAAATTTATTGTAATTTAGAAATGTTTAAATTAGATAGATGATATTTTGACAGAATTTTGCGATGAAATTGCGTAGATATTATTTGTCCATTATATTTCAGAGAAAAATAATGATTTAATAGTGATCCTTTATTTTTCAGAGAAAATTTTATTGTTATTTAGAAAAGTTTAAATTTGTTAGATGGTATTATGACAGAATTTTACGATAAAATTGCCTAGATATCATTTGTTCATTAATTTTTAGAGAAAAATAATGGACTAATAATGATCCTTTATTTTTCAGAGAAAAATTTTAGTGTAATTTAGAAATGTTTGAATTAGATAGATGGTATTATGCCAGAATTTTACAATGAAATTGCGTAGATATTCGTTTGTTCCTTGATTTTTCAGAGAAAAATTTATTGTAATTTAGAAATAGTTTAAATTAGATATATGATATTTTTTCTAGAATTTGAAAAATAATGAATTAATAATGTTTCTTTATTTTTCAAAGAAAAATTTATTGTAATTTAGACATTTTAAAATTATATGTGATATTTTGCCAGTATTTATTGATGAATTTGCGTAGACGTTATTTGTTCATTAATTATTGTTCTGCTTAATGTGGGCGACTTTACCAAATTAAAAAAACTAAGAATTTTATTCCTCTTTTAGAGCATTCGTTCGGGATTCTTCAAAGAGTTGACCGAGGCAAACGAGAAAGGCAGGATAAAATACGTGGAATTCACCGAATTCGAGAACATCGTAGACAACCTGATTTCCAAGGGCGGATACGTGCTGATGAATGATGATTTGCCGAGTAAAATGCTCATCGACCATAACTTCTCCATTACCATTACAGGTCAGTATACTTAAGCAAATGACAGGTTTTTGGAAACTGATATTCTACTAATACTTCCTGACATTAACATTGGTTTGCAATATTTTTGTTTTAATTCCATTGATGCTGTAAATTGATGTTGAACTTTTCAAGAAGTCTTGAATTTTAGGACCCTTATTATTAATAACTCAAAGCGAGATACTAAAATAACAGTTTCTTTCTGACTATATATAAACAAACATCTTATTTTTATTTTCATTTATTTTTATTTTGCAGGAAAATGTTTGTTCTACATGTCCAAGGAATATTTCTTCCCTCAAATAAGTGCAATGATTGCTCCTAAGTACAGTCCTCTGATTCCAGTCCTTAACCAAAGGTAAAAAGGATTATACATTTCTTCTCACTGCAGGGTTATGAAATTTTCAAAGCAGGATTAAGTGATTCTTGTTTTAAATACGGAGGAATGATAATTTTTGCTCTGAATAATTTTTCTCCTTTTTCTTAAATTCTGTTCACATTTATAACTGTAGGTTGGTTTGAAAATATGTATGTCAATAATGACTAGAGTTATGTAGACATGATTATAATCAGTCAAGAAATTCTGGTAATAAACGTTTTTATACAATAAATTCATGCACTATTTAAAGCTTATGTTAATACTTGGCAATGTATCTTGGGCATTCGCCTATTAAGTGGTATTTTGTTTATTAATCTAGTTTATCACGGTATTAAGATAACTTGAACTTGTCTTGTTGACATGACAATCCTTTTAAAGATATTACAGTATTCCTTTTATCTAGAATGCCCATAATTTGGGTGCTCATAATTTAAAGTGCAAGAATTAATCATCACAATTTAAGATTTTCTTTTTACTTGAGAGAGTAGTTAAAAAAATAACAAATAGCTGAATAAAAGGTTTTGTTCAAAATATGGTTTAAACCCATATCGTATAAAAAAAAACTAATGTTTGATGATGATTATATGCTGTTAGTCTCTGATAAGATTTTGAAAATTTTCTCAAGCCAGAAAATCCATAAATAATCTCAAACTTACCCTTGGTTTTTTGTGTGCCTGGATGCAATCACCAATGCACATAATTAGTTAAAAAAGAAAAATAATATGTAATATTTATCAAGTGAAATTTCTTGAAAAATATCTAGGATAAACTTTGCTGATATCAAAAAGACACAGAGAGCTGTTTCCCTGTAAATGTAACTCATAGACATAATAATTAACCTGTTAACTGTTAAAACCAAAAGACACATGATTCAATTATAAGACAAGCACATGAGAAATTAGCTCTAAGAAATAACATTTCCTTTCCTTTGAATTCTCTTAGACTCGTGATGATCATAGAAAGCGGATTGTACGAACACTGGCTCAGGAAGGAATACGTCAATTCTTCGTCCTGCGAGAAAGCTCCCTCTAAGCTCCTTCTCGAGACTTCACTGTCCATTTATAATATCTGGGTGATTATTATTATTATTATTATTATTATTATTATTATTATTATTATTATTATTATTATTATTATTATTATTGACAGATATAATTTCAACGTAGTTATTAATTGGTGCCATTATTGTTAGTGATGTCTTTGTGGTTCGTAAATAGTTCTTGATTATATATTTTGTCAATTTCCAAAGAATAAGGAATTTGGCAGTGAAACTATTATAAATGACAAGTTGATAAAACATTCTCTGTTGATGAAAAACTGTTAAAGCAGAAAGAAGTAGTAAATATTGTTTGTAAGTTTTATATAAGTGTTAGATTTTCCAGTAACCAATTGCTTTTTACATCACTATATAAGAAAAGTTTCTTCCTTTCCTTTTTTTCTTTTACTTACTTTTCGTTCTTCCACTTGCAGGGAATCTTCGCTCTCACTGCGGGTGGCTATATACTCAGCCTGGCCTCCTTCATCGTGGAAGTCGTGTTTCCCTGGATTTCTAAGAAGTTGAAGTGATCAGTATCTTGTTCTGTTTACATGTGGGTGTCGACAGCTGGTTTTTATTACCATGTAATTTGGAAGTAAATTCTTTAGTCATGCAATTATCAACTGATAAAGCAGCTTTAATTTTAATGTCAATAATCATAGAGGGTATAATAAATTGTGAGTTCTTGTATATATATGTGTGCACACACACAATGATCCTCATACACACACACACACACACACA
>NC_089767.1:18094508-18097008 GCF_040412425.1 Macrobrachium rosenbergii | reverse complement strand
TATTTTTGCATTGAATAAAAATAGAAGTATGTTTAAGTGTAAAATATCCCGTCTTACGTAAACATTTCTCGAAAAAATCGTCTTGCCTGACCCTTAAAATCTGTACATAGATTTTCACCCTCACCATGGAGCAAATTCTTTAGCTATTATCTCAACTTAAAATGTGTTTCCCCTTTCTCCACACTCTTCCGGCTTTCTGGAAATTGCAGGGTCAGGGTTACAAAAAACCCTCACTCGCAATCTTCATGCGAGTGCACAATTTCATGTTTGATTTAGTACAGTGTTATGAATTCGGTCGACCACTCGTCCTCCGGAAGAACTCTCTCAGCTCTGCTATTAAGTCTGTGATAAATATGTGTGCGCTTTTGTTTAGCATATTTTATAGGCAATTGGTTATCATGCTTTATACGTTATTGTTTAGTGTAATGCACTGATTCAGTTCAAATCCTTCTACAATGTTGATGGTCTGCTAGGCTCTCACAATTTTGTTATTTTATATTTCAAGACGGAATATCCCTCAGCTCACGCAAGAAAATTTGATCAAAATAGCAGACTTTGCTCGAAAATAAGGTAAATAATGCGGATTATGAGTCTTGCGTTTGATCAAATGAAGGGATTACGTATCTACATCAAAATAAAACAGGGAAAATGATATGAAACAAGTAATATATTATCTGAAGCTTTTACCACAATGGCATAACTCAAGAGTATTCGTGCGGCGGCTAAGAGATACTGTAATGTATACCCCCCAAAAATGTATATTACACAGCATTTTATACATCTCAATACATTGATGCAAATTGAAGTATCTTTTTTATGACCAGTTATCACGCTTTTGACCAATTCCTGTAAGACACTGGTTCTTGTGTTTTGGGTTTCTTTTTGATGCTACTGAGAACGCGCATGCGCCAAAACTATATTATATGCTTCTTCTCGCTGGGATTTGTCATTATTCCGAGACACTCTGCTTATATTAAACCCTTGCTGTCAGTCACTGCCTAGAGGAACTTGTTGTAAGTAATGTAGATATATTTCTCCTTATGATAAAATTGAATTTTTATACATTTATTTATTGCTTTCAGTGTTAATAACATTCCAGAATTTCATTTTAAAGGTTTGAAAACCCTTAAATTGATTTAAATTAGGAAATAAGACATTTCAAAAGAGATAACAAACAGTATACATTAAAGAATTGCGCTATCCAGAGTCCAAATGGAAATGTATGAAATACTTCAAAAGTTAATTCTGTGTATTGTACATAATTTTTAAATACAAACTGTCCATCGCCTCTTCAAGATGGATAATTTTGTAAAAAAAAAAAGAAGTAACCTGGAGATTACTTGCGATTTTGCTTGCCATTCGAGTTGTTCGGAATAAATTAGTTAAACAGTATATCTCTTCTCCCAAAGGAATAAAAATCTAGGAGAGAGAGAGAGAGAGAGAGAGAGAGAGAGAGAGAGAGAGAGAGAGAGAGAGAGAGAGAGAGAGAGAGAGAGAGAGTATGGATGTGCAAAATGACGACAAGTCAACCAAGAAAAAATGTTCTGTAAGAAATTTTGAAACAGTACTAAGTTTTCCATTACGTTTATCACAAAACTCCAAAGACCATAAGTTTTTAGAATAGGCAAATATAATGGTATCAGCTAAGTTAAAACGCCATTTGTTTTTTTCTCTCCAGGTTCCTTCGGCTCTTCCCGATAATGAATGAATTTTTCTCACCGGATGAGCCCTAAAACCCGAAATAGTGCAATGGAGATCATCTCGAAGTTGACAGTCTTGCTGGCCATCGGATTTTTTACCTAAACCTTCGTAAGTACTTAAAATTGTTAGATAGGTGAGATATTGCTGATTGCTATATATTTGATATCATATTTTGATATGAATTTTGTTCAAAATTATGAGGGGAATTAATTCCGCAGTCAGATCACATGTTAAATGCTCCTAATTACAATATTTATAATCTTGACGAATCCCGCTATCTTATTTCATGGCAATCCATAAAGGTATATTTTTTTACTCTAAGTATTCGATAACAGAATAAAACTGCTGCCTGCATTTTCCCTCTCGAAAAATTTTAGCACTAGAAGTTGCATATAGTCATCAAACAGTCTATAAAATTGATAAAAGTAATAAAGTTTGTATTTTCTTATGACTATTTGGTAGTTGATGACCGACTGAAAATTACAGCTCATTGCTTAAAATCTTATTGAAGGAATTAAAAAAAAATTAACCAAAAAACTATAAATGAAATGGACTAAAAAACATTAATTTCAATGGAAGATTTTCTTGGTTCACTGGAATGCAGTTATCGTAAAAAAATTTATGCCCAACCTTTCTGTTGTATTTATTTATTTATTCATCTGTTTATTTATCTAATTATTTATATTTTGCTGTATTTCCAGATCCAGCAAGAGCAGTGATGGTTCTTAAGTTCCAAGAAAACCGGATAGGAACAACGAAGACCGTCGGCGTCTACACAGGGGGTCTGGACAGAACGCGC
>NC_089767.1:18047008-18089508 GCF_040412425.1 Macrobrachium rosenbergii | reverse complement strand
TAATGCTAGGGGGATTCATATTTCCTTTCGAACATATAAAGTTTTGTACTGTGTAAACCAAATCTTTCTTCAGAGTAGAGCAGTATTATCAAATTTCTAATTATCTAGGCCTACATTAGTTTAGTGAGGATGTATGATTTAAGAGGCACTTTATCGTAAAGTGTACTATAGTAAATAGCAAATATTTCTTGTTACGAGAACTTAAAAGGCTAAGGCGCCCTTAGCTAACAACATACCCTGGGTTCGAATCCACTGTGAGGAGGGTAGATATGGGCACGCTTAATGAAAACCCAGTGTGCCTTTGATGTCCGGAGCAGTGAATGATGACCTGCTAGCCAGTCGTCTGCAATGGGTCATGGGTCATGGCTGGGATGGTGAGGGAAGTCGGTTGGAATCTTATCCTTAAATACGAGCCGGAAATCTGAGCCACAATATCAAATACATACACACACACACACATATATATATATATATATATATATATATATATATATATATATATATATATATATATATATATATATATATATATATATATATATATATATATATATATATATATATATATATATATATATGTATAACATCACACACTTAAGTATTTTTTAAGTTTCTTAGTCCTGATTCCTCGTTTGATTGAAAATGAATCCCCCGGTAACATATATGAAAATAGTTACAAGATTTCAGATTTAGTCAAAAGTATAACATCACACTGTTAAGTTTTTCTTTTAAGTTTCTTACGTTTGATTGAAAATGAAGAAGACAAGATTTCAGATTTAGGCAAAAGATACAGATAAGTAAGACAGAATTTAGCTCTATGAAAATAAGTTCGAATATGAAAATGTCTGGCCTTTAGAACTGCTGAATCATCTATTTATTTAATTTTTACTTGATGTCACTTCCTTTCTTTCGTCACTTTGACTATTTTTTCGCATTTACTCTCTTCTGTCTCAGCTATTACCAAGCTAAAGCTAAAGCAGCCACAAGAATAATGATAATTTTATTCAGTATAGAGAGAATGTGAAAGAAATATGAATAAAAGAAAATGCAGTGTAGAAATTACGTGACTTTTCGCTTTAGCTATGCTTTGAGATAGAAATTAAAGGTACTTGATGTATGTAATTACTGAACAAGGATTACAATTGGTAATATAAATGCACCAATAGCAAAAAAAAAAAAAAATGCTTCATTGGGGGAAATGGCACAGTCAATGGTTCTGGCAAGATTCACCCAAACCCGTTCGTCCGTTCTCGATGATTTTATACACTGAGACAGGAACAAAAACATCACTTCTTTTCAACTCTGCTGGTGGAAAAAGGAAATGATTAAATAAAGACATGTCCTGATATCTACGAAAAATTGACAGTGAGGTGAAAATGACTTCATATGCCCCGGCAAGGTTGATATTTCATACAATAAGAATACTCTCGGATATCGTTGATAAATAATAGTTTCTGCAATGTCTCATAAACAAGTAAGAAATGCGCCGAAGCTTCTTCGGCGCAGTCGAGTTTTCTGTACAGCGTATAATCAAGGCCACCGAAAACAGATCTTTCTTTAGGCGGTCTCGGTGTGATGCTGTATGAGCCGCGGCCCATGAAACTCTCAGCCGGCCGTGGTGGCCTGTGTTGTTGCGTTGCCAGATGCACGATTATGGCTAACTTTAACCTTAAATAAAATAAAAACTACTGAGGCTAGAGGGTTGCAATTTGGCATGTTTGATGATTGGAAGGTGGATGATCAACATACCAATTTGCAGCCCTCTAGCCTCAGTATTATTATAAAATCTGAGGGCGGACAGGAAAAGTGCGGACAGGAAAAGGTGCGGACAGAAAAAAGTGCGGACGGACAGACAAAGCCGGCACAATAGTTTCCTTCTCAGAAAACTAAAATGCTTTTCGGCATGGGTTTCTGTAATACATTCCACGGGTAAAATTTATGTTTCCCTTTAAAAATTTCTTAAAACGCTCCGCAGTCTTACCCGAATTATAAATTTTTCATCCCGCGTAGGAGGAAGTGTCGTCAGCGCTCATCACATGGTGTACTGTAGGCATTTCTAATGGGTGTTTGCAGCATACCTTCCCCCATAACTGCATTCAGTTTGTAGCCTTTTACTTTACCTCCATTCTCACTTCCTTTCTTCAAGCCTTGCTGTCCAACCTTTCTAACTTTGTTGCTTAATGCAAGTTTGGGGTTTTCTCCCAGTTCCACCTTGTGCTTCGTCTCCTTTACATTCTGGATCTCTTTGTCTAGCTGTCTCTTTATGTAGCTCTTAAGAGATGAATGGCCGAAAGTGGCCCAGTGCATGGCTTGACCGCCTAAATTTCATAAAATCATTATGATAAACATTACACTCCAAAATACCAAAAGTAAATGTCTTTCATCTAATCTACTTTTCAGATGGTACCATATTTGTTTCACTTACAGCAACAAGGAGAAGGTGATTCGTACTTTCATCGACGGCAAGCTCTCTAATTATCAAGAGTATGACGTTGGGCGACCTGTATTCGGCAACAAGGCCACGATCGGTCAAGGAGACTACGCGGAAAGGAGTTTCAGTGGGAAGTTGAGCCAAGTCAGTGCCTCTTCGTTAGCTGTTCTTTTAAAGATATAATAAACGGATAATAGTTTGCTGATTATTTTACCAAATTGTTTATTGAAAACTAAACTTATATATTTTTACAAGTGTTATTGTCATGTATATAGCAGCATCTTACTAAACTAATAACATGCATTCTTTTACGTCAATATGATAGTGATAATATTTACAACAAAGTTTATAAATAAAATGGACAGATGGATTAGCTTATCACTTAATGATAATGATACATAAATATTTTTACATCACTATAATGATTATGATACTTTCAATAAAGGGACAGATAGGTAGATAAATAGATAATTCCGGCTTCGAATGGTTATTGAGCCACACGTAATGCACACAGAAGCGTCATATCATTTTGTATTTCTGAATTTTCAGTGCTTGCTCTGTAATCTCTTCTAGTTTATTGATTTTTTGTTCAAACATGGAAATGTCAAATGGCATTTGTGAGCAAGAGGAAATTGAATTACTAATGAAAAAACTGGAATATCTAAATCTTTTGGTACGAAATATTTCACAAGACATAACATAATTGAAAGCGCATGCAAAGAGAAATGGACACACTTTTCTTACACACACGCACACACACACATATATACATATATTTATATATATATATATATATATATATATATATATATATATATATATATATATATATATATATATATATATATATATATATATATATATATATATATATATATATATATATATATATATATATATATATATATATATATATATATATATATATATATATATATATATATATATATATATATATACATATACGTGTGTGAGTGTGTCTGAATATCTTGATGACCCAAATGTTATATCTGTCTCGCATCGTATCTTATAATGATATTCCAGGTCAGCGTCTGGGACAGAGCTCTCTCCGAAGAAGAAATACGGGAAATGAGCACCTGTTCCGAAGACCTGCAAGGGAATTACATAGCCTGGCAAAAGGGCTGGAACCTCACTGGGGTCCCGCAATACGAAATCCCTCTGAAAGACCTTTGCAAAGATGTTGACATCCAGTCTCACTTCTGGTTTCCTGATCTGCATTTTGACACGGCCCAGTACTTGTGTGAGGCTCTTGGTGCTGAGTTGCCTGCAGTTAATTCACTGAAGGAGGTCAGGGCCATAAGCGAGCAGGCGAATAATACGTACCCTGATTCAACTCTGTGCTCCTTCGAGTACTGGACGTCCTATTCGGATATCCTGGAGGAAGGAGTGTGGAGATATGGCAATGGTCAGATCCCTGAAAACCCAATTTGGTTGGCCCAGGAGCCCAATGGTCTACAGTACGAGAACTGCGCTGTTATGACTATTCATGGAATGGCAGATATCGACTGCAAGGTTGACCGGAAATGCGTGGTTTGCTCTTTCAAGGCGCAACAGAGATTTTCCCTCCTAGGTTCTTGTGAGACGGAGGTGAGGAACGTCTACTTTGTTGCTTATCAGAAACTCCTCGGGGAGTTGTACTTCATGGGTTATGGGAGTTACTACATCAGAATGGAGAACGGTCAGTGGATCTGGATAGACGATGTGATAAACCAGACCATCGCCAGAATGGAAATCACTGAGCCTAATTTCCCGATGGGGCGAAGGATGTGGCGACTTGAATGGCCGGTGTGTAACCAAAAATCCGGCGAGCGTCGCCTTCTCCTGCTAACGCCTTGTGAGGACGACGAGTTCACATGTGATGATGGAAGCTGCGTGGCTCACCACAAGCGTTGTGACCTGAAATACGATTGCCGAGATAACAGCGACGAAGCTGAGTGCAAGCTGATTTCCTATCCCGAGGACTACCAAAAGCACTTGCCCCCGAGGTCGAGCAAGAACGACGAATCGAGCCTTCTCATAACTCTCACCCTGGGCATTGAAACCATATCGGTGAAAACAATGGACATGGCCATTGATGTCACTTTCGAGCTGATGTTAACATGGGAGGACAGTAGGCTGAAGTATCTCAATCTGAAAGTCAACGATACTCTCAATGTGCTTTCTCTGGAAATCATGAGGACTTTGTGGACGCCTGAGGTGACCTTCATCAACGCGGTGGGCAATCATCACACGCACGTGGATGAATACACCTCGATGATGATAAACAGGAGCTCAAATTTCAAGACTCGTGATGAAATGGCTCCTGCTGAGGGTGAGTTTGAACTTTCGGATCTTTCCTAGATAGTGACCCTCAAGGGGTCACTATCCACCTTTGTGGCGTGTTTAGTACAATCCCGTTGGGGATGACCTTAAAAACAAACAAAAGACTGTAAATATCATAATGATAATGACCCGCAAGAAACATTAGTCCTAGATAACGACCTCCGAGCTTTAATGGGGTCACTATCTAGGAAAGATCCGAACTTTCATTAGCCATTTTGGCCAGGAAATGAAATCAGGGTATATTGTATGATATTGCTAACAATACTGATTCAAAAGTGAAGCTACTTGAGTTTTAACGATGGTGCATATCAAACTTGCCAATCTCATGCTAAAACAAAATTGATTCGGGATTGAACTTAGGATAATGACTTGTAAAATGCTTGGTCACTAAGTAAGATAATGCATAACTAAGGTCGTACCAAAGTACTGGATTTTTTTCAAGTTTATATCGTCTGACTAAAGTGGTGCATTTCATATCATTTGTCAGTGAGAGATAAAAAATTAATATATATATATATATATATATATATATATATATATATATATATATATATATATATATATATATAATATATATAAGATTTTACTTTAACTTCAGAAATAATGATATATTTCAACCACATTTTACTGTAAGAAATATTTCTCGCAAGTTCATTTATAAATAAAATATAATTGATCAGACTTTGAGGGCAGTGTATAAAGACCCAGCATATAAGGGTTTCCTCAAGAAAAGACACTTCTTTGATGGGCAGTCGCTTTCTCATATCGATCTCTTAATGCTATATTCATTGATAACAACAAGCAAACTGTGGTCACAAGAAAATAAATAGGTACGATTCCTTCATTTGTCAATAACAAGCACTTAAGAAGTAAAGGCAACGGCATTCCTCTCCTTCTCTCTTTTTACAGTATGGTTTAGAAACTGAAATAATTTCCTCGTTGGACGGGTCGGTAGCGTTCTCGGCTAGCACTCTGCTGAGCCCGCGTTCGATTCTCTGGCCGGCCAATGAAGAATTAGAGGAATTTATTTCTGGTGACAGAAATTCATTTCTCGGTATAATGTGGTTCGGATTCCACAATAAGCTGTAGGTCCCGTTGCTAGGTAACCAAAAGGTTCTTAGCCACGTAAAATAAGTCTAATCCTTCGGGCCAGCTCTGGGAGAGCTGTTAATCAGCTCCTCAGTGGTCTGGTTAAACTAAGGTATACTTTTTTAGAAACTGAAATCTCTTCCTTTCTTAACAGTGGACGTTTATCCGGGCAGTCTGAACAGCCTCTCCATCAAGAGAAAATACGGAATCACTTTCGACTGCGACTTCGACCTTTATCTGTACCCCTTCGACATCCAAGAGTGCTTCGTGCACCTGAAGGTGACGTCGGCGCCCAAATCATTCTTGCTCTTCAATCCGTTCAATTCCACGGGTAAAAACTCTGGGGAAAGTCTCTCTGCTGAATATGACGTGAGTATCTAGGTATTTGTTTATTTATATGTATTGGTTGTCTTATACTGTTAACTGTATACGTAAGGTTATTCTTGGTATGTATTTTTTACTATGCAGTATTTGTTTGTGAATGAGAATTTATTAGCATCAGGACCAAAAGTTAATCACAAATGCTGATGAAAATTATCCACAAAGGTAGATAATTGACAACAATAACTGTACTGATATTCTTGACACCTCCTATAGAGGATTACTGTATCATACAGCTTTATATGCATTCAGGAATAATTGCTACACTATAGTACACAGCACAAAAGAGCTGTTACTTGAATTACACTACTTTCAAAGCATAGTTCCTAACCATTTGATGTACATAGCCAATTTTTTTAAGCATTCTGTACATATACTACCACTATAAACCACTAGCTCAGAATGGCTGTTCCTCTCAGCAACTCACTATAATAAATCACTTCCAAACCCAACCTCTATTTTTCTCTCGCTTTTCTTAAAAGATCGGTAATCTAAAGCTTGTCTATAACACATCCGGGACTTACAGCGAAGCCTTCTTGCAAATCCCCCTCACGCGTCTCGCTGGCTACGCCCTTCTCAACATCTACATTCCCACTCTTATCCTCCTGGTCATCAGCTACGTCACTCTCTTCATCAGGACGGACATGTTCGAAGTGAGGATGTCGGGCGCCCTCACGGTGCAGCTGGTCATTGCTACGTTGTTCTCTCAGGTAATCGACTGACTGATGCAGCTGATTTATGCTGCAATTCACGTTGTTTTCTCAGGTAAAAATACCGAAAATGACCTGGTAATCGACTGACTGGTGCAGCTGATTTATGCTGCATTCACGTTGTTTTCTCAGGTAAAAATACCGAAAATGACCTGGTAATTGACTGACTGATGCAGCTGATTTATGCAGCAATTCACGTTGTTTTCTCAGGTAAAAATACCGAAAATGACCTGGTAACTGACTGACTAATGCAGCTGATTTATGCAGCAATTTACGTTGTTTTCTCAGGTAAAAATACCGAAGATGACCTGGTAATCGACTGACTGATGCATCTGATTTATGCTGCAATTCACGTTGTTTTCTCAGGTAAAAATACCGAAAATACTGACTGAAGATTACCTGGTAATCAACCTGACTGACTGATGCAGCTGATTTATGCTGCAATTCACGTTGTTTTCTCAGGTAAAAATACCGAAGATGACCTGGTAATCGACTGACTGATGCAGCTGATTTATGCTGCAATTCACGTTCTTTTCTCAGGTAAAAATACCGAAAATGACCTGGTAACTGACTGACTGATGCAGCTGATTTATGCTGCAATTCACGTTGTTTTCTCAGGTAAAAATACCGAAGATGACCTGGTAATCGACTGACTGATGCAGCTGATTTATGCTGCATTCATTCTTTTTCAGGTAAAAATTTCAGGTGATGAAATATTTATGCAAAACGACCTGGTAAAAATCGACTGACTGATGCAGCTGATTTATGCAGCAATTCACGTAGTTTTCTCAGGTAAAAATACCGAAGATGACCTGGTAATCGACTGACTGATGCAGCTGATTTATGCAGCAATTTACGTTGTTTTCTCAGGTAAAAATACCGAAGATGACCTGGTAACTGACTGACTGATGCAGCTGATTTATGCTGCAATTCACGTTGTTTTCTCAGGTAAAAATACCGAAGATGACCTGGTAATCGACTGACTGATGCAGCTGATTTATGCTGCAATTCACGTTGTTTTCTCAGGTAAAAATACCGAAGATGACCTGGTAATCGACTGACTGATGCATCTGATTTATGCTGCAATTCACATTGTTTTCTCAGGTAAAAATACCGAAGATGACCTGGTAATCGACTGACTGATGCATCTGATTTATGCTGCAATTCACATTGTTTTCTCAGGTAAAAATACCGAAGATGACCTGGTAATCGACTGACTGATGCAGCTGATTTATGCTGCAATTCACGTTGTTTTCTCAGGTAAAAATAAAATGACCTGGTAATCGACTGAAAGCGACTGCAATTCACATTGTTTTCTCAGGTAAAAATACCGAAGATGACCTGGTAATCGACTGACTGATGCAGCTGATTTATGCAGCAATTCACGTTGTTTTCTCAGGTAAAAATACCGAAAACGACCTGGTAATCTGACTGACTGATGCAGCTGATTTTTATGTTGTTTTCTCAGGTAAAAATACCGAAGATGACCGTTGTTTGCAGCTGATTTATGCTGCAATTCACGTTCTTTTTCTCAGGTAAAAATACCGAAAATGAGGTGCAAAATACCGAAAATGACCTGGTAACTGACTGACTGATGCAGCTGATAGTTTTCAGTAAAAATACCGAAGATGACCTTTATGCTGATGCAATTCACGTTGTTTTCTCAGGTAAAAATACCGAAAATGACCTGGTAATCGACTGACTGATGCAGCTGATTTATGCTGCAATTCACGTTGTTTTCTCAGGTAAAAATACCGAAAATGACCTGGTAATCGACTGACTGATGCAGCTGATTTATGCTGCAATTCACGTTGTTTTCTCAGGTAAAAATACCGAAAATGACCTGGTAATCGACTGACTGATGCATCTGATTTATGCTGCAATTCACGTTGTTTTCTCAGGTAAAAATACCGAAATGACCTGGTAAAACGACTGATTTGGTAACGTTCTTTTCTCAGGTAAAAATACCGAAAATGACCTGACTGACTGATGCAGCTGATTTATGCTGCAATTCACGTTGTTTTTCAGGTAAAAATCGAAGAGGTAGAAATACCTGATTTATGCAGCAAAACGACCTGGTAATCGACTGACTGATGCAGCTGATTTATGCAGCAATTCACGTTGTTTTCTCAGGTAAAAATACCGAAAATGACCTGGTAACTGACTGACTGATGCAGCTGATTTATGCTGCAATTCACGTTGTTTTCTCAGGTAGAAATACCGAAAACGACCTGGTAATCGACTGACTGATGCAGCTGATTTATGCAGCAATTCACGTTGTTTTCTCAGGTAAAAATACCGAAAATGACCTGGTAATCGACTGACTGATGCAGCTGATTTATGCAGCTGACTGATGCATCTGATTTATGCTGCAATTCACGTTGTTTTCTCAGGTAAAAATACCGAAAACGACCTGGTAACTGACTGACTGATGCAGCTGATTTATGCTGCAATTCACGTTGTTTTCTCAGGTAAAAATACCGAAAATGACCTGGTAATCGACTGACTGATGCAGCTGATTTATGCTGCAATTCACGTTGTTTTCTCAGGTAAAAATACCGAAAATGACCTGGTAATCGACTGACTGATGCAGCTGATTTATGCAGCAATTCACGTTGTTTTCTCAGGTAAAAATACCGAAGATGACCTGGTAATCGACTGACTGATTGATTTTTCAATTCACATTGTTTTCTCAGGTAAAAATACCGAAGATGACCTGGTAAAATGATGCATCTGATTTAAAACATTGTTTTCTCAGGTAAAAATACCGAAGATGACCTGGTAATCGACTGACTGATGCAGCTGATTTATGCAGCAATTCACGTTGTTTTCAGGAAAAAAATACTGAAAACGACCTGGTAATCGACTGACTGATGCAGCACGTTGTTTTCTCAGGTAAAAATACCGAAAATGACCTTTATGCAACTGAATTCACGTTGTTTTCTCAGGTAAAAATACCGAAAATGATCTGGTAACTGACTGACTGATGCAGCTGATTTATGCTGCAATTCACGTTGTTTTCTCAGGTAAAAATACCGAAAATGACCTGGTAACTGACTGACTGATGCAGCTGATTTATGCTGCAATTCACGTTGTTTTCTCAGGTAAAAATAGAAAATGACCTGGTAAATGACTGAAAACGACCTGGTAATCGACCTGGTAATGACTGATGCAGCTGATTTATGCAGCAATTCACGTTGTTTTCTCAGGTAAAAATACCGAAAATGACCTGGTAACTGACTGACTGATGCAGCTGATTTATGCTGCAATTCACGTTGTTTTCTCAGGTAAAAATACCGAAAATGACCTGGTAACTGACTGACTGATGCAGCTGATTTATGCTGCAATTCACGTTGTTTTCTCAGGTAAAAATACCGAAAAACGACCTGATGCAGCTGATTTAATCGACTGGTAACTGATGCAGCTGATGCGAAAAGCTGGTAATTATGCAACTGATTTATTCACGTTGTTTTCTCAGGTAAAAATACCGAAGATGACCTGGTAACTGACTGACTGATGCAGCTGATTTATGCAGCAATTCACGTTGTTTTCTCAGGTAAAAATACCGAAGATGACCTGGTAACTGACTGACTGATGCAGCTGATTTATGCTGCAATTCACGTTGTTTTCTCAGGTAGAAATACCGAAAACGACCTGGTAATCGACTGACTGATGCAGCTGATTTATGCAACAATTCACGTTGTTTTCTCAGGTAAAAATACCGAAAATGACCTGGTAACTGACTGACTGATGCAGCTGATTTATGCAGCAATTCACGTTGTTTTCTCAGGTAAAAATACCGAAAATGACCTGGTAACTGACTGACTGATGCAGCTGATTTATGCAACAATTCACGTTGTTTTCTCAGGTAAAAATACCGAAAATGATCTGGTAACTGACTGACTGATGCAGCTGATTTATGCTGCAATTCACGTTGTTTTCTCAGGTAAAAATACCGAAAATGACCTGGTAACTGACTGATGCAGCTGACTGATGCAGCTGATTTATGCAGCAATTCACGTTGTTTTCTCAGGTAAAAATACCGAAAATGACCTGGTAACTGACTGACTGATGCAGCTGATTTATGCTGCAATTCACGTTGTTTTCTCAGGTAAAAATACCGAAAATGACCTGGTATTGACTGACTGATGACGTTGACTGATGAAAATGACCTGATTTATGCAGCAATTCACGTTGTTTTCTCAGGTAAAAATACCGAAAATGACCTGGTAACTGACTGACTGATGCAGCTGATTTATGCTGCAATTCACCACGTTTTTCTCAGGTAAAAATACCGAAGATGACCTGGTAACTGACTGACTGATGCAGCTGATTTATGCAGCAATTCACGTTGTTTTCTCAGGTAAAAATACCGAAAATGACCTGGTAATCGACTGACTGATGCAGCTGATTTATGCCACAATTCGCGTTGTTTTCTCAGGTAAAAATACCGAAAATGACCTGGTAACTGACTGACTGATGCAGCTGATTTATGCAGCAATTCGTCGACATTAAATAGAGAAAAAAGTCAAATACAGGCTTTGGTGTTAAATCTAGCTTTGACTGTACTGAACGGTAATCAGTGAGATGAAGTATATTCAAATTTTTTCTATTGTCCCTAAACTCAAACACCGGTGGATAATTCAACTTTGGCTGAATTGAATAAATTCAAATATAATTTTGATGTTGTCACCTTCGTGTTGTTGAAAGCTACTCGCACAACTAGAAAAAAGATAAATATATTACAGGCAAAACTAAAACTATCTGGGAATTTCATCAGTACTTTTCCTGTTTTCTAATCAATTACATTTCACTGAAAGGACATTGTGATAGCTTACATTTTCAACCTCGATGCCACGCATGAAACACACCCCATCGAAAGTTCCTTCCTTTTCCCAGGTATCTTCATCCCTCCCAAAGACCTCTTACTTTAAGATGGTGGACGTGTGGCTTCTCTTCTGCATCGGCATAACCTTCATAGTGATCATCTATCACGCCATCATCGACAACGCTTTCAATATCAGGTCCGGCCCAGTGAAGGTGGCCAGTGCCAACATGTCTTGGATGAAGCCCCACCACGCTCCTCTGACTCCCACCGAGAGCGGCACACGCCAGGTCATGGCTTCCAAGATCGTGGTGGCGGTGATTTCTGTCCTGTTCAACATCGGATACTGGGGATACATCATGTCCTAAGGCGGGTTGAGGCGTGGATGGAGAAATGTGCTGGAGCAATTCTGGGCTACACGAAATCTGACCGTCTGAGGATTAAATTCTGTCTAACATGACACATTATTTGTCATACTAAAATTAAAGGCAATCAGTGTCCAATGACGTACACATGTAATTCCTTGTAATATGATAAACAAATTTAAGCACTAAAGAACACATGCATTTACTTGCATCTCTTGAAAACATGTTTATCCTGGTTGAAAGATTGACTCTTTCTGACTCTTAGATATAAGAGGGAAGAAATGTACTCGGAACAAAAGATATGAATTTATTTTTATTCTGACAATATTTCAAGCGATATGAAAGGAACGAACTTCTCGTATATATGAACAAAGGGGAATAAATGTGAATAAAATGCTTAAAACATAAAAATACTCAAAATTCTCAGAAACTGCCTCCCACAGAAGAAGAAAAGGATGTCTGGAGAAAAGAGGGCTGAGGGTAGAGCGCCTCTATTCTGTTTAGAAAAAAATTCATATTAGTTGTTTGAAATGCTAAGTAGTCCTGGGAACGAGGATGCTGTTTGCGTTGTTAATGTGTAGATGACCTTTTCTCGATTGGAGGCAATTCATTCGTGCATAAATATGCAAACGTCCTTAACTTTTATACTGAATTCTAGACTGAATGAACGTATTTTGCTGCGCTTATTTTCATGACGTACGATATGTCTTTTCTGTATTTGTAAAATCAAGGTTTTTGCATTTCAGTAACCAAAACAAATATAACAAGAGGAGTGCGTTAGATTGATATGAAAATAAGTTTGATCCTAGATATAGTATTTTCATGAAATGGTCAGGTTTTATTTTTCTAGTATTTACACTGAAGATGTTTACTTGGTAGAAAATTCTGAGACAAACTGTAAACAAAAAAAATGTACAAAGGTTAGATGTAATCAGTAATAAAGAGGATTTTTCAGTAAGCTCTGCAGATACAAGTCAAACATAACAAAAAAGTGAATGGTATGCCCAAAGACTTTCAAATCTGTTTGCACACCTGAACAGTAGCAGAAGGGCGGGGTGCGTGTTTTGTAGAATAAAAACTACAGGTTCAGGAATGATGAAATGACAGGAATCTCAGGAATGAACTTAACTAAGGTCTCATTGAAATACGGTGTTCAAATCGGAAGAGGAACAGAATGATAGGAATAAGGAGAAAATTCTTAAAGACTATTCTTAGTCTTAAATAAGTAATATATATGAAAGAAAATGGGTCTCAACTTATGATGTTTAATATTGAAGGATACTTATTTTTCATACTCTCAAGAAACAGCAATAAGGAAACGTGGTAAAACTGACCATCTACATAAACAGTTTTGTAACGTTTCCATCAGATGCAAGAACAGTATGGCATATGAATATTTACGAAATCTGGGTATGATTCCTTTTGAGGTTAAAAGGCGGTAAAGGCAAAATAAAGTGAGTCCATAAATGTCTGCAGTTCAGCCAAGACAAAAGAGGAAGAAAAAGAAAAAAAACTGCTATAATATTATCGGGGCCCAAGAACACATCATTCAAAATGTATTTACAAACTCGGAAATCTCAGCTCTTTGGAGGAAAGAATTCAACTTTCATTTTAGCAAAATAACGTTTATAACCTGAGACTAGTATACACAAGTCTTTGAGGACGAATTACGCAGGGTGAAGTATTTTCGCATTTTAACAGCAGGTCTGTAATCACTCTCCCTCAGGCAGTTAGAAGAGGGGAGGCCACATGAATCAGGCGCCATTATTAAGAGACTAAATTAATTCTTTCTTCTGGGAGACAAAATGAATGTCCACGATGATTGTAGGTTATATGAAACATTTTAACTCTCATATTATAAACGAGGGTTTTATAGATTGAACATTAACGAGATGTCATTTTCATAAGAGAAGGAACTTTGGAAGACCTTAACAGTGGAAAATAATAATGAAGACAGAGAGAGAGAGAGAGAGAGAGAGAGAGAGAGAGAGAGAGAGAGAGAGAGAGAGAGAGAGAGAGAGAGTACTTTTGCATAAGGAAAACAAGAAATTAGATCTGAGGTACTGCCTGATTGCGTTGTCTTGGCTTGGGGCTCATCGGAATAAATGAGTAAGACTATGACAAATAAATGAATTAATCAATAAATTAGAATAAAACTAGAAAAAAAGTTAAGTATATCTTAGTTTAAAAGACCACTGAGCTGGTTAACAGCTCTCCTAGGGCTTTCGAAGGATTAGATTTATTTTTGGCTAAGAACCAACTGGTTACCTAGCAACGGGAACAGCTTATTGTGGAATCCGAACCACATTATGACGAGAAATGAATTTCTGTCACCAGAAATAAATTCCTCTAATTCTTCATTGGCCGCTCGGAGAGTCGAACGCTGGGCCAACAGCGTGCTTTACCCACCCTCCAGTGAAGAACTACGAGAGGTACATAAATTACTTTCAAAATTATTCTATTTAAAAAGCTTCAATTAATTGATAATGAATTTCTTTTTTACATTTCTTAACGAAATTTACCGTAGTCTGATGCAAATGTTTTTGTCAACCGGACATTTTCCAAACATACCAAGAATGGACATTAACATTTGGTCATATAGACTAAGGGCTCAGAGTGAATTAGGTTAAAGACATCCATAAAGTTTAATATTGTCAGTGATTACTCAGGCAGGCTAAACAGTACTTATAAAAAAATCGAAGTTGTCTTTGTATTCAATGAGAATAAAGATCAATTCTATATACAGTAAACCTGGAATGAGAATATTAAAGCTGTCATTATAAGCACGCAAGGAAGAAGTTGCTGCAACACTCTAGTAAGTATTGTATAAAAAAGACTAAATTATAAAATAATTTAAGCAAAGTCAAGTCAAAAGTCAAATAAAACATTTCCCCCTTGCTGTTGCTATTATTCTTCATTAACAAAATGAAAGAAAATGGAACCTCAATAAAACGACGTTTGAACAAGAAACTTCTTCCATTTGTCATGACACAAAAGACCCAAGAGCAATTCTGACTTGACCTAACAAGGAGAAAACGATTCATACATCACAAAAAACCATAAAGTAAGGTGCATTTGCCATAAATCTGGAGAGCACATATGTAAGCTACTTTATGATGTATGCAGATTAATATTGATATATGAGTTACAACGTGGTAAAGTGCGTGCTAACGTTTCTTGGGAACTTTCTTCTATATTGGCACGTACTGGGAATTCAGTGAGATATTATGAGTTATGGATCTGCATCGCGTTTTCCATATTTCCTCTGCGCATGCGCTAATTGCCTGATAAATACGATGACTGATGATGGATTTCCGGTCTTTTGGTAGATGTCTACGTTGAAGACTGACCTCGTACTGATAAAACACCAACTCTATATTAAAGGTATGCCAGATTCGTACTAAACAGCAGACTCTTATTTCTTTTAAGTATTAGACACAAACAAGAATGTCACAAGAGCAGAAATCTATTCGTAATCCTTTCAAAATAACAGTCTCATTTTGCTGATACAGTATACGTCTTACGTCCGGAATATTGTTTTCAGGCGACTGAAGTTTTCAATTTGTCTCTGAAAACATTAAAAGCTTCATAAATGATTAGTATTAGTCAAATGTAACATTTGATGATGATTTTCCTTTTGAGAAATTTGTCCCATTTCTTATGAGGTTTTCCCTTTATTTAATAGGTGCACATTAATATTAGGCAAGTGTTACTAATTACCAGTCCAAAATATTAACCAGTATTAATATAAAAAAATGCACTTAAATTGTGTGTCCATTTTTGTGATATGTGAAGGCCAATAATTGGTTATAATATCACCAATAACTTTGGTTGAATATGGCTAAGTGACTAAAACAACAGGCATACTCTTTTCCGATCATGTGATAAGCTCTTGTTAAACTAAAAGTGCTGTCTTTTTATTGTCACTTATTTTCAGGTTGATATGTTGCATTCCTGTACATCTGCAAACGAATTATTCCTTTAGAATTATTATTATTATTATTATTATTATTATTATTATTATTATTATTATTATTATTATTATTATTATTATTATTTAGGGCATTTTCAGTTATCGTTTAGGTGCTCAGTTCTTCTATGAATAGTTTTCTTATGAGGTTCAAGTGGCACATGAAATTTATGCCATCGGAGAAAAATATAACTCTTGTAATACAATAGATTTCTAATTGCTTTGAAGGTCATTCTGATATTCATAAAAATTTACAGCCCAAAAAAATTTAAGCATCAGGATAGCCTGATCGTTTTGATGATGTGAAGTTGCTAACAGTGGTTATATGGGATGAGATCAAGTAACTACGTATCGCCCATAAAAGGAAAGATTGGATTAATGAAATTTATGCTATCAAGCCAAGCACTTGGGCACTTCCTGCCATTCAGCGCTTAAGACAGTTAAGTATACCTTAGTTTAACCAGACCATTGAGCTGATTGACAGCTCTCCTAGGGCTGGCCCGAAGGATTAAATTAATTTTAAGTGGCTAAGAACCAATTGGTTACCTAGCAACGGGACCTACGGCTTATTGTGGAATCCGAACCACATTATAACGAGAAATGAATTTAAGACAGTGAAAAGAGGGAATTGGAGTGGCTGGACAGCAAAATACAGAGATCCAGAAAAATAAAGAAGATGAACCACAAAGGCCTAGCGGTGGACAGGCAGGAAACCCCACAGTTGCACTAAGAAATAACAGCTAGAGAGGCTGGACAGCAAGATTAAGGAAAGGAAGTGGGGTTGGAAGTAAAGTAAAAGGCTTAGAAGTGTGTGCAGCTGAGGGCCGGAGGGATGCTTCAAACACCCCCTGGGTAATAATGTCTACAGTGCACCACGTGAGGTCCACTGACAGTGAGAGGAAATAACAGGACAGGGGGATGAATTGAAAGAAGAAAATCCGTAAGAAAAGTTGAGACATGTACAGTATATGAGGAGCATATATTCCGTCCATGAGGCCTCTTGTTGGAGGTCTTCATCTCCTGCTATGCTTTAGACTTAGCAAAATTTAATATTAATCAAATATACGTGTTCTCATTATAATGAGAGTTTTATTAACTCGGAATTCAGTTATTTTTATCTTCTATGAACTCAATTTAATCGGAAAAAACATGAAAATCAATTTTCTGTTTCATACAAATACAATTTGACAAGATGATCTCTTCATTAGAAATATATATATATATATATATATATATATATATATATATATATATATATATATATATATATATATATATATATGTATATATGTATGTTTGTATGTGTGTGTGTGTACTGTACGCATGTTATGACCTAGACATTGAATTGTGTACCTGGCAGTGGGACAGCTTTGGTTTTTATGTGTGTGTATGTGGTTAAAATATATAAACATATGAACTGGAATAATGTGAGCACACCCTGTATTCTTTTCTGTAATAAGACAAGTGTGAACATGTATTTTTTATGGCCATAATGACCTCTTAACTAATCGACTCCCTCATACATTTTGGATACGCTTACTACTACAGCACTATATCCCACCTGGGAATAAGCAAAGAAACTTCCCATACCGTGGTCCGGTTCGAACTCGCGCACGAGAGATACTTTTACTCCTCTTTCTGATTAGGCTTGTAGCGATAAAGGCTCCCCCCCCAAAAAAAAAGGTATAAAAATGATATATTCAACTGGTCAAAATGATGAGTAAATTATATATATATATATATATATATATATATATATATATATATATATATATATACATACATACATGTATATATATATACATATATATACAAACGTAGACAACCACAGGAAAGGTGAAAATCAAATACCAGGTACCAAGCGCTTCCGTGTATTGCACACACTTCTTCGCAATGCATGAAAGCCCTGGTACCTGGTCTTTGATTGCCCCCTTTCCTATATTTGTCACACGCAGTTTGGTGACTTATTACTGAGATATATATATATATATATATATATATATATATATATATATATATATATATATATATATATATATATATATATATATATATATATGTATATATATATATATATATATATATATATATATATATATATATATATATATATATATATAAATTTCTGACTCACGTCAGGATCGAACCCAAGTCTTTCAATTGAAAGACAAGACAAGACCTGGATTCGATCCTGATGTGAGTCAGAATTTATTTCTGTTCCACAGGTGATTGTGTGTTGGTTATTTCTATATATATATATATATATATATATATATATATATATATATATATATATATATATATATATATATATATATATATATATATATATATATATATTATATATATATACATATGTATACTGTATATATATATATATATATATATATATATATATATATGTATGTATATATATATATATATATATATATATATATATATATATATATATATATATATATATATGTATATATAGTAACATATTCTTTCTTGCCAACAGGTACCCTTCGGAACACGCTGGGGACAGCCATGACAAGATTGTACGAATATTTCAGTCTGCTAGCAATGTTCCAGGTAGCTGATGGTTTCACCAAAAAATCACAAGGTATGCACCGCATCAGCTTTGAAACTGTTATTCCGCTTTTTTTTGTTTTTTTGTCGCAAAGTACTTCTAATACGTTGTTGGTTTTCTTAAAACTTTAAATATCTCTCAACAATTTTTCTTCAGTAACGTACATTATTAACATCTGCATTACCACCTTTTTCAGGTTTATGTGTATGTGCATGTGTAACTTATGAATATGAATATATATTATATATATATATATATAGTGTATATATATACAGTATATATATACATATAAATACTCGTATATATGACTGTAATCACTTTTTACGTGATTTGTTTATCACACATCACCACAGGTGAAAAATAAGAGACGGGATGTACGTCCTGACCAGTTTCGACCGGTCAGGACCTACACTCCGTCTCTTGTTTATCACTTGTGCGATATATATATATATATATATATATATATATATATATATATATACATGTATATTCATGTGTTGGTTACCACTTTGCTTACATACATTGTTACCATTTTAGCTGGCAATCTATTTAAAGCTTGGTGAACTCACAGTCTGTGCCAGTTCACAGGTGTACATGTAAGCTGACTTTACTGAACACGTGTACAGGGATGGAATGAATTTCTTTATGAACAGATAACCAGAATTACTTGGGAGAGGTATCCCAAGTCTTGGAGGAGGTTCTTGAAGCTTCTGGTGTTGAAGACCATTCACTGAATTTCATCACAGATTGCATAATTCCTTCAAGAAGCATGTACGAGGTTAGCGAAAAAAAAATTCCACAATTACTCTCTCTCTCTCTCTCTCTCTCTCTCTCTCTCTCTCTCTCTCTCTACATACATATAGATATATACAGTATATATATAATACATGTATATATATATACAACAAATGTGTATATAGGTACATAAAATTTTAAAAATATGTACATTAAAATTAAAGGAATGAATAAGATTAAAAAGATATATACACCATTAAAATGACAGGTATATTTAAAAATTCTTTTCATTCTTTTAACTTAATGTTGTATATATTTTTAAAATTTTGTAAGAATAATTTTCAGCTTTTTCAATTCTTGTTTTATATGTATATATATATATATACTGTATACATATGTATATATATATGTATATGTATACAATACATGCATATATATATATATATATATATATATATATATATATATATATATATATATAAATTATTATCTGTTTTCAAAGGAAAATAATATATAAAAACCAATGGAAACTTATGTGGTAATGATCTGATTTACTAAAGATAAGTGATTGAAATCACTCAAAAAAAAAAAACTTTATTTTATGTCATTTTTATTGTCAGACAAAATAAACAGGTCGAAAGTGTTCCAGTTACTTATATCTAAATGTGCTAATTTCAAATACATTTGGATGAGTGTCATAATTTCAAATTCTAATTCAATTATGGCAATAATTTATCCTGTTATCTTAATATAATACATAGCAACTTCTCTATATTAAAAAAACATTGAGGCGACTGAAGGGAGTGTATCATTTTTAATGATTATACCTAAATTCTATTATTATTATTATTATTATTATTATTATTATTATTATTATTATTATTATTATTATTATTATTATTATTATTATTATTATTATTCTGAAATGAACTCTATTCATATGGAACAAACCCACAGGGGCCATTGACTTGAAATTCAAGCTTCCAAAGAATATGGTGCTCATTAGGAAGTAAGAGAAGGTAAAGGAAAATACAGAAAGTACAGATCTCACTTATTAGCTATTTTCAAATCTTTATTCCAGCTTAAAGACATCATAGAAATGAGTTCGGGCATAAGTGTTACCGACATCAAAATAGCAGGCAACGTTAGCTCTGAACTAGCCACTTTACACAAGGTAAGTCTCTGAAAAAGATTTTGGAGCAAATGATGGTCTTAGTTCGAAAGACTATCAAAACATTTACACTAATATTTCTGTTATACATTAGTCTTTTATCAATGCTTGTAATTAAGCCTGTTCCCTTTCACGTAAATTCATCAGCTGACCCTCCCACCCTCTGCATAGAAGAAATCTAACATTTAATGTATTTTTAAGAACTGATCCACTGAAAGGTGAAATCTACTCACGCTTTGACACAGGCAAATTTTTCTGGCATATTTTTGGATCTTGCCACCAGCATTGGTTGTAAAACAAAAGTCGCTTACTGTTGTCCTGTCCAACAAGTTCTAAAATTATGACCTGAACTCAGGACAACGAAGGCATGATTAATTTAGTGCAAATAGAATTATATTTTCCAGTGTAATCCAGAAACGATTTATTTACTTTAATGAATTTGGAGCAAAACACTGATTACCCACTTTAGTATCAGGCTAGGCCAATAACATGAAGGATATACCGATTTTTAGCTCAACATATGGAAAGCTGGCAATTGTTTCGTAATCATTAAGGTCGATTTTGTGAAAATAATTACAAAAATGAATTTTAAGGTAAATAAAAACCCTATTTATGATCAGAAAAGGTCAGGTAAGTGTATTAACATAACGCACCTTTTGGTGCCTCATTTGGTGGTATGGGATCACCAGACACCAAAATAAACCTTGTGTGTGGGACCATTAATTATTGTTAAAAGCTATAAAGCTAGTGAAAAACGAACAGAACTTATTTAAATACCAAACTCATTAACCCCCTACAGACCTCCAAAACTCCAATTGTCATCGTAGCAAGCAGCTCCAAAGAGTTTTTGACCGCCGCCATTGGCTCACTGTACCGAGAGAACCTCCTGGTCTGGGCCACAAAGCTCTTAATCGTCACTGAACTTCCCATCGCAGAGATTCATTTCATGAAGAAAATACTTTCCAATGTTAATGGAATGGTTCTTTCGCATCCCAAGGGCGCTGGCACAAGGCAGTAAGGGTCAATTACTTCTCTCTTTTACCTACAATCTCTTTTTCTATTTCTCATTCATTTTCTTTTCTCTTTAATCCAGATGCTTTGCATATGAGGTCTTCGGTTAGACGAAGTCATTCCCTTCCGTAATATGTATGTATGTATTACGTATTTATGTATGTATGTATCAGTAATGATAAATCTAGTCTAAATATGTAAAGGAATGAAATATGAGAAATATATGTTAGAAATTAAAATTAATCCTAAGAAATTAGAAAGTATAGAAATGTGATACAGCCAAAAAAAAAAAAAATAATAAATAAAAAAATAAAGAAAATTAAACTGGAGAAGTACGGCAGAAAATTGAATCATAAATGACTTAAGTAGGTTCTTAGATATAGTTGCTAGAATTTAGATAATTTTTAACATTCGTTTGTAAAATGGCCCATAATTCTTGCTTAATCTAAATCAAGAAGAGCTATACGTGTATACTTAGTATTATCCTGATGATGGCCATGAAGCGATGGCGGAAACGGCTCTTTAGTTTTGTGTAAAAGAAAACTATTGTGCCGGCTTTGTCTGTCCGTCCGCACTTTTTCTGTCCGCACTTTTCTGTCCGCCCTCAGATCTTAAAAACTACTGAGGCTAGAGGACTGCGAATTGGTATGGTGATAATCCACCCTCCTATCATCAAACATACCAAATTGCAGCCCTCTAGCCTCGGTAGTTTTTATTTGATCTAAGGTTAAAGTTAGCCATAATCGTGCTTCTGGCAACTGTGTAGGATATGCCACCACCAGGCCGTGGTTAAAGTTTCGTGGGCCACGGCTCATACAGCATTATACCGAGACCACCGGTGGCCTTGATTATATGTTGCAGCGGCTGTACAGAAACTTTTCTTCGCCGCATTTTTCACCTGTTATAAAAGTGAATACACTAAAGAACGCTGTAACAACTGTCATCTTTTCTCCGAAACTTTGACTTTAAAAAGAAGAAAAAAATATAGAAAACAGTTTCCATGTTGGCATCAGAATGCAATTGCGATTTTCTAAGACAAAGGCTATGCACAAAAGTATATACATAAACACACACACACACACACACATATATATATATATATATATATATATATATATATATATATATATATATATACACTATCAAACATTAACAGATATGAATAAACATACCTCCCAAAGTAGTGGATACCTGGATTAACATAGGAAACCAGGTAAATCATTGCAATAAGACAATATATGAATCGAGAGTGGGACAGTGGAAATTCATTTTTCCATCCTGTTACAAGCTGGAACTTGGTATGGGAGAGTGATCTATATGCTATAAACTGAACGCATTTAAAGGGAACTCTTACTTTCTGATGCCTGAGAGTAAATGGGATAATGAATATACTTCTTTTCATTCTTTTCCAGCTGGGTAATACACGTCTACATACCCTACAGTTATCGAGCCTTAGAAGTCGCCCGCTGGACCAGGGGCAAAGGGCTCATCTACACTACAACACAGTACAAGATGTTCCCAAAGAAATTCCACAGGTGGGTTTGTAATGGATAGGGAACATAAAACTTTACATTCTTGCAATCCTAAGCACATTACAGAGAGTGTCAAGTTTATCCTTTGCTATTTAATCTTTTCGATGGTCGATATCGATATTTATTAGAGAAATATTTCAGTAGTAAATATGTGAGAACTTGTATCTTTATCCTTGGATTAGTAGAATAATGTAACTACCTTATTTTTTTCTTGAATGTTTGTTTTTGCGAATTTTTAACTAGAATAGCTATATGACAGCTGTATAAGTTTATTTTACTTATTTTTAAAATAGTAAAATAAAATTGAAAAATTAAGACGTCCAATGCCTTTTTTTTAGAACAAGTAGTTGAGTTGTCAATAAAAGACATTTATCGGTAAAGGAGGCAAATCACATGTAGATATTAATTACAGTAACAGCGTGTAGATAACATTAAGTTCCTGTAACTATATAACAAAAGTTTACCGTTATTCCACCAAAATCTATTCAAGATAGCAGAAGTCAACAACTTGATGACATATTTTAAGTCTTACTACTCTGTGTATCCTATTATAATTAAAATAACCTTGGCTACTAACCTAGTAATGTATTTCGTATTGCAACCAGAACACTTATTTGTAACGTTTACAAAATTCCATCAATCAGTAATAGACTGAATAATCACCAAGCCATATTGTCTGTCGAAATTTACTCTATGTCCTCATTCTTTCTTTATTTACACACTTCATTGTCACATTTACAATTCTTTTCGCTTGGCAAATCATGCGATAATTTCAATAAATTTGTTTATATCATTTTAATAAGACTACAAACTAACTGAATGCCCATCTGCAGGTTACTGGACGGAGGACATTTAGTTTCAACCGCTGAAGTGTATCCTCCACATCTCATGGAGAAGGAAGGTTCGAGCGGCATGAGAGCAGAAGATAAGAGCTCAGAAAATCCTTTCCGTGGTCCCGTGGTGGAGATTTTCGACATCCTTTGCAAAACAATTAACTTTACGTATGCATTTCTTATCATTGTCATTATTTTCTTATTGTTTTTGTCAAGTTGTGGCTACACGTCATTTGAGCACTGAAGTAAGCTAATGCATGGAATACCCCTCTGGGCTGGCCAGCCCTATGAGAGCTGATAGTCAGCTCAGTGGTCTGGTTAAACTATTTTAATAATAATAATAATAATCACTCTGGGCTTTTTGCTGGGCATATGGCTCAAGATATATATATATATATATATATATATATATATATATATATATATATATATATATATATATATATATATATATATATATATATATATACAGTATATATATATTGTTGCAAGATTCAAATAGCGTTTTATGGGCCTTTTTATCTTCATATGTTGTTGTATTACAGTAAAGCCATTCATATATATATATATATATATATATATATATATATATATATATATATATATATATATATATATATATATATATATGTATATATATGAATGTCTTTTGCTGAAATGAAAGAGAATAATATGAAGATAAAAAGACCCATTAAACACTATTGAACATTGCAACCATATATTTCGAGCACTTCGTTCTGTCTACCAGTGAACAGGGGCACAGAAGGAAGTGTCTGAAATATAGAGCTGCAACGTTCAAATAGTGTTTTGTAGGCCTTTTTATCTTCATATATATATATATATATATATATATATATATATATATAATATGTATATACATATATATATATATATATATATATATATATATATATATATATATATATATATATATATATATATATATATATATATATATATATATACATACACATATACTGTTATCTAAAATGCTAGATTTTCTTGCGTGTAAAGTGCATGAAATTTCTCTCTTATATTTATTACATACATTTGTAAATTTCTTGAAAGCTTGTAAAAGTACGAATAATTTTCCTTATGTAGTAAGTACCTCGGTTTATTTAGTTCATCAAATACTGTCAAACATACAAACACGATGACTACATTTATACCTGACGCATGACACGTGGTTAAAATAATATTCCTGTTTAGGTCTAATGTGATTCGACCTCCTGATGGCGCATACGGCGTTCGCTCTCGCAACGGCACTTGGAATGGCATGATAGGAATGCAGCTGAGAAAGGTAGGTAGAAGACACGGGAAAGAGAGAAGAAAAAAGTCACGTCTTTTGGTTTATCTATTTTTTTTTTATATCTCATTTCTTACCACTAAACTAAAAAAAATAGCATATTTCCCTCAATGCACATCTATAGCCTTAATAAATTGGTTATATTCAGATTTTTGGAAATCAAGAAACACTAATTGATTAAATTAAATTTTAGCCTCGTATTTTAATATTTTTCATCTTAAAAATGTTAGCAACATAGAAATGATTTGTTATTCTAATTTCTTATGTTTCATGATACTCCAATAACAAGTGGTGTGCTTTTAAATGTTAAACAGAATTCCTAAAAACAGTATTTCCTTGTTTTAGCAAGTACCAGAACATAGACCTATTTCTAAATGTAAAAATATTATATATCAATAACAGTAAAGGAAGAGGTAGTTTCTCAGGACTCTTGAACAGAAATAATAAATAGGAAGCAAGTTTGTTGTGCTCTAGACAATAACACAATCTTCAGATGAAAAAACCAATATTCAGGAAGTTTCTTCAACAACGATGCTCTTTTATTTTAGGAAGCTGATTTCTCTTTCGCGCCATTCAACGTCATGTACGCCCGGGCTCAAGTGATCGACTACACTTCTCCCTTCGTCATCGAATACGGTCGAATTTTGGCGCGAAAGGGGACAATCAAAGCAGACCCCTTTGGTTTCCTGCTGCCCTTTGATCCGATTGTATGGATCTTAATGCTCGCGTCGCTGGTTTTGTTAATGGCAACAGCCTTCGTGATGTCTTTCGTCGTCAAATGGATTGGCAGTTGTTCACCTTATCCTCTGATCAACTACATCTGGGTCTTCTTGGGTCAAGGTTAGGCGAGAATGCTTTCTTTGAAATTTGTGCTGTTACTTTTTTACGCCTATTTCGATAACAATAATCGCAGAAAATGGTATGGAGGTTTATTTGTATTCAATCTCTTCTAAAAAATGACTAGACCAGAAACGAATGTGGCACGAATATAGCAATAAGTCTAGCGTACAGTATGTCTGTCCCTGCTCGGGCTTATCTCTGTTTTTAATTTTCTTTCCTCGGGAGAGAGTCCTCAGAAAATTACCTGAATCTATTAAAAACAAACGCAAATCCTTAAAAGCTGCCTTTCAATAGCTGTCACCAGTAAACCAATACTTATAAGGAAATTAGACCTAGCCTCGAGCCTGCGTAAAGAGAAGTCATCATATTTGACGAAGACTTTACTATACTAACGCAACTTTCATCGTGATTCCAGGAACCGACAACTCAGATGAAAAGGAGTGGTCAAGTAGCGTTCTCTTGACCAGCTGGATGTTAGCAATGTTTATCCTGATGGAGAGTTATGCCGGTAACTTGAGTTCCCTCTTGGTTGCCCGCACCGTTCCCCAGCCTTATCATACAGTTCGAGCTGTTGTCGATGACCCCAGAGTTACTGTGTTATGGGTAGCGGGTACAGCTTACCATCAGATTTTGCAGGTAAGTCGTTCAGGGTATTAAATTAGACCTGGTTAAAAGTGAATTATATTTGTCTATATGTGATGAACTAAACTACAATAATGAAATACTAGACGATTTTTATTCAGGTTCAATGGTCTTTTTAATATCCATGGTACTAAAACTTGGTCTTTTCAGTCTCATTTTCGAATATTCCGCTCATATTTGAGTCCTCCCTCCTTTTTTCTCTCCTCGACAACACTGAATCAAACGCCTTGTGTCCATCAGCTATTCACACCTAATTTATCCTCCAGATCCTCTTCTGTTTTTTGTCTGTTTCGACCAATCATCCTTTGAGCTGAAGGGCAGTTCATCCTCCTCGGAGGTGGCCTCATAAAATTTTCCAGGGTCTCTTGAAACGCCCTGCAAAGACCTGGAATTCTCTGTGCCTTCGTTTTCCATCATTTCAGCAATGTAATACCTTTCAGGGACAAGTTTGCCACAACGAACAGCCCGCTGCCTTATCACGTTCCTTTTGTTTCCCTAAAACCTGAGGTAGAATGTCTCTGAGTTGTTTTTCCCAACATTCTTTCCTGTAAAAAAAAACTGATGCCAATGCTTGTTTCGTATGTAAAATTATATCCCCTAAACAGAGCTTCGAATCAGGTGTCTTCAAGGAACTCTTCGACGCAGGTCCAAAGGGCAAGATTTCTTACATCGAATCCACTCAGTTTTACGAAATGGTCAAAACCAAAGTGTCAACAGGGCGCTATGTTTTGATTTGCGAGGAACTAACAATCAGGATTTTGGTGTCGACGCATTTCTCCGAAGAAGGTTTTTAGATATTATCATTTTGCAATTTAGTTCACATATTATGGGCTTTACTATTTTATGACATTTTTGCCTTCATTTACCAAATTCTGCCCACGATTTAGAATTCTTTCAATTCTCAAATATAAAAAAAATGATAGGCTTTCAGTAATCATATATTATTTATTAAACAGGACACATATACCAAAACTGAACTGTAAAAACTATGAAAATACCCAGTGTAACTCCATATTACAAAATAAAAATTCAGAAGCAGAATTAAATATAAAAATTATTGTTTTTCAAGGGTCCTGCTTCTTCTATACTTCAAGGGAAGCATTCTTTCCTCTCATGACAGCTATGACTGCACAGAAAAACAGTCCATTGATTCCGGCGATGGAAAGCAGGTAGAGTTATAGTAGTTCTTCGTTTAGGTGGTGTTTGCATGATTTTCAAAATGTAATTTTCATTCCTTACATAATACACTCCCACACATGTTAAGCATTTACCTAATATGACGACATCCCCAACGCCAAATCAAAGTCCTTCAAAAGAAGCCATCGTGCTTACCCCATATAAAAATGGGAAAAAGCACGTTAAAACGAAGAAGTAGTATTGGTAAACATTTCCAAGTACACCCGTGTGAAGAAATCCTGTAACTATAATCCAAGGTATAGGTTAGAAGAATTTATATATATATATATATATATATATATATATATATATATATATATATATATATATATATATAGTACTAGTTCCAGTATGATATACATATAAGCAGAAATAAGTACAAAGAAAGAATTCCCTGCATGCTTTTAATAATATAAATATAAAGTATATATACTTATGTATATACAAAATATATATATGTGTATATATATATATATATATATATATATATATATATATATATATATATATATATATATATATATATGTATGTGTGTGTGTGTGTGTGTGTGTGTGTGTGTATGTGTAAGAATATATACTTTTTATGAATATTATCAAAAAATCATGCAGGGAAATCTTTACTTCTACTTATATGTATATCATATTGAATTTGTACTATATATATATATATATATATATATATATATATATACATATATACATATACTGTATATGTATATATATATATATATATATATATATATATATATATATATATATATTATTCAGAATTCTTCTAATCTATGTCTTGGATTACAGTTACAGGAGTTCTTCATAGCGTTCAGTGTCAAAGGATTTGACCGGCCTGTATTTAAGACAGGAAACGTGGTAACAATTAGCATCAACAGAGGCACCTCGTAAAATTTTGTAGCTTCAGTGTGGAAAGAACAGCAGCCATTAAATCTTGATCTAGTAATTTGAAGTTGTACTGGTTAAGGAAGGAAAAGGCAGCCAGACTTTAATTATTTTTGAGCCTTAAGAGGAATGTGAGTCTAACATTCATCCCACAGAAAGATGAGAGAGGAAAAAAAAAGAGGTAGAGTTGAGAATACTGTGAATGCTGCGGACTAGACACATAATACTTCGTCGGTAAACTTAATCATCATAATTGCTTTGCATTAGAAGTAATTTAAAGAATAGGCTTGATAGATCAGAAAAGAACATCTAAATCAAAATGACTTAAGAGAATAGTCAGGATACCCTTGGAATGCTCGAATTTATCATGAATACCTCGGGGGAAAAAACAGAAAAATAAACGATGATTCTGTTGGAATGGAATATAGAGTTTAGGACAAAGGCCAAGCACTGAGACCTATGAGGTCATTCAGCGCTGGAAAGGAAACTGAGGTTTTTAAAGGAGGAAAACCTCGCAGTTGCACTTTGAGATGATTGTTAGGAGAGAGTGGATAGCAAGATGGAAGAAAGATAATATCACAGGAAATACAGTAAAAGGAATGAAAGGGGTTGCAACTCGGGGCCGAAGGGACACTGCAAAGAACCCTTAGTAATGCCTACAGTGCACCCCGTGAGGTGCACTAACGGCACTAACCCCCTTAGGGGAATGATTCTGTTACATCAAACACTTTTACCGATTACTGAAATAGAAATTTCTATTGTTAGCGTTTATCAAATTTCTAGTATTGGAAACCAATCTTGAGAGTAGAATCCCTTGGCTTTCATCGCCTCTGTACAGACTAAAGTCATCACAAAACAGAGCTTGTACAGTTCCAGAGGTCCTTTATTCCTCGCACCGTTGGACTGTGGAACAGACTCATTGAGGATGTATTGCAACTGGGACTTCAGAAGTTCAAGCAAAGATGCAATACATTACTACGCTAATACAAGTCTCCTTGTATTTTAATAACTGCTTACATTTTCAATTATTTATTTATTAATTTGTTAATTTGTCCGTTTTTCTCATAACTGATCTGCTCTTTCTGTATTTCCCTTTACCTTCCATTACTTCTTTCGAATGAGCGCCATATTCTTTGGAAGCTTGAGTTTCAAGTCAATGTCCCCTGTGGGCTTGTTCCATATGAATGGGGTTCATCATCTGAATAATAATAATAATAATAATAATAATAATAATAATAATAATAATAATAATAATAATAACAGTAAAAAGGTTTCCAACATCTAATGATTTTCATCGTTTGTTGAGCAGCTAGACCCATAAGATCCCAGCGACATTATTCTGTTTTACTGCTTTGCTTAAGAAGTTTCATATGTGGGTCATACAATAATAACTATCCCATTCCTCATTTTACTTATCTGCCTATCTGTCTGTTCAAAATTAGCAAGCACGCATACTTACGTTGCACATTTTCCTTCTCTTTTCAGAATTGTGATGATTACGGAGAGTGGCCTTTATGATCACTGGGTGGAAAAAGAGACACTGAACGCTACGTCCTGCGCAAGCGCTCCAACCAAAATCGTTTTCCAGGCAGCCCTGTCCATTCAGAGCCTCTGGGTAGGAGAAGAAAACAAAATCCTCAATGTTTCTTGTTGCTTGGCCGGAAGGCAATACATATATCTTAAGATTTCAGAACCAAAAACTTTGTAGAACTTTCGTTAGCAGTCGTAAGCTCTCCCTTCAATATTTCTTCTTCTATCTTTATACTAAGCAGATAGAAAAAAATAGAGGTGAGAGAGAGAGAGAGAGAGAGAGAGAGAGAGAGAGAGAGAGAGAGAGGTATGTGGTGGTATGGGGTGAGGGCTAATTATCTACTTTAGCCTCATAAGATATGAAGCAACGTGCTGTTGCTTTCTTTCCAGAAGGGATGTTTCTTTTTTTCTCTTATGACGATAAATAGATAGAGAAGTCTTACATGCACACACAAACACACACACACACACACACACACACACACACACACACCCTTACATACACACAGACAGAGAGAGAGAGAGAGAGAGAGAGAGAGAGAGAGAAGGCGTGAAAATCAACTTCGGCCTCATAATATATGAAGCAAATTAACGTTATTTTTTCTTCCACAGGGGATGTTTGCCTTCTTGGGGGTAGGTTGTGTAATCGGCTTCATTGTGTTCATCCTTGAAGTAATCACCGTACGGTTTCTCTCTAAAGGAAAATGTTCATTAGGCTGAAATTCAAACAAAATCTATTTTTTGCTATTTTTCGAAGAAGTAAAAAAATTAGGGATCTTTCCTAGATAGTGACGCCCAAGGGTTTATTACAAGCCCATTGGCGATGACCGTAAAAACATATACAAAAGATTATAAATATAAAGATAATGACTCCCAAGAAATATTAGTCCTAGATAACGGCCAAAGAACTTTGTTGGGGGTCACTATCTAGGAAGGATCTAAAATTAGATATTCTTTAGAAAAATTAATGACAATTATTCCCCTTGTCATTATGACTAATAAAGGTACAGGAATAAGATATACAATTAATAAATGGTGTGCATACGTTCACGCTTGTTTACGTCGCATTGTGGCTTTATAAAGTTAAAAAAATCCATCCTCCTAACGTTAAAAATTAGTTCTAAAAGGAAAAGCCAGCTCTGAAAAGAAAGAAAGCTAATAGACTTAACTGAAAATAACTTTTTAATTTTTGTCAATTACCTGATTTCAAAATGGGCTAATTTACTTCATTTAAATAAGAAACGTAGCATTTTTTACCCAGGGTGTTATCGAATGCTCGATATTTCATTAATAATTTCTTTAGTGAAGGAAATATCTGGTTATGAATAAGTCATTATCATGAAAATACAAATTTCCATACCTTATGTACCGGTAATCTGACTATGTGATTGACGTGGCCATAAACAAGGTTGGATTTACCATTTCGAATAACAAGATCTTAAGATTAATTCTGTATGGGTCCCGTGTTTCCTGTAGGCGCAACACTAGAATCAACAACTTCTTTATTCGTATCTCCTTCTTTTTAATGTAAAACAAATATAGAACGAAGAAAATGAATGATCCTGATATGACTTTTTACCTTTTAAATTTAAGTATAATACAGAATGTTAAATTATGTAACATCACTAGAACATAAAAAATGTTGTTGTGCTTCCTTGGCAATGCAAATGCAACTTTGTGGAGTAAGAAGAGATGATGTGGATGATGTACAGAATGGTTATGTTGCTTGTACATACTAACACTAGTTGGTGATAATGAAGAAAGTCTTTAGAGAATGTAGAAGATTATGAATGAACGAGAATTCTAGGATGATGATTTTATCATCATGATTTATGAAAATCTGATTATAAAACCAAGCACTGGGGCACATTCGGTCATTCAGAGTTTAAAACAATGAAAAAAGTGGGATTTGGAGTGGTTGGACAGCAGGCTTGAAGAAAATGGGAACGGAAGTAGAGCAAAAGGCTAAAATGTGGTTGCAGTTAGGGGTCGAAGAGATGCTGCATACAACCTTTAGTAATGCCTACGCTGCAACATGCGAGGTGTACTGACAGCACTACCCCTTTAAGGGAATCCAGGAAGATGAAACTTGAATGTTAGCATGAACTGTGGAAGAATGGAGTAGAAAAGGTGTCTGAAAAGACCATATCGTCCAGGTAATGCGAGAATATTTGCAAAATAGAGGTATCAGACGGATATTAAAAATAAGGGAAAGGGACTTCCTCCTATGTAGGTACAATGATGCAGTGGACATTTTCTTCACTAAAGATTCCTCTTCGATGACGCGAGCAAGACAAAGTACAGCCTTACGTGTTTGCTAAAAAGAAGAAGACATGTGCGGAGCAAACTGGATTTAAGGAGCAAACAATAAATTTTCATATTGTTTACATATTTACTATTTTAACCCACACGCAGAAATGACTGATTGATTGTAACAATACAATTGTGTCACGATGCCCGGAAATACTTTTGATTTAAGGTTCAGGTTCACTAGAACCAGCTTTGGTAAATAAGGGTTCTTTGAAGAGAGAGAGAGAGAGAGAGAGAGAGAGAGAGAGAGAGAGAGAGAGAGAGAGAGAGAGAGAGAGCAGGTTCACTAGAATCAGTTTGGGTTACAGGGTTTCCTTGAACACACACACACACACACAGAGAGAGAGAGAGAGAGAGAGAGAGAGAGAGAGAGAGAGAGAGAGGAGAGAGAGAGAGAGAGAGAGAGAGAACACAGTTTCACTGGAATTAGTTTAGTGTATAAGGTTTCCTTAGAGAGAGAGAGAGAGAGAGCATAAGTTCACTAGAATCAGTTTATTTATGAGATTTGCTTGAAGTGTGAGAGAGAGAGAGAGAGAGAGAGAGAGAGAGAGAGAGAGAGAGAGAGAGAGAGAGAGAGAGAGAGAGAGAACAAAGATTCATCAGCATCCATTTTCTTTACAGTTTTTCCTTGAAAGAAGAGAGAGAGAGAGAGAGAGAGAGAGAGAGAGAGAGAGAGAGAGAGAGAGAACAAAGATTCATCAGCAACCGTTTTCTTTACAGTTTTTCCTTGAAGAGAGAGAGAGAGAGAGAGAGAGAGAGAGAGAGAGAGAGAGAGAGAGAGAGAGAGAGAGAGAGACGACTGACTGACAGACTAGTTTCTGCAAGCTGACATCACAATAGATCGAAAGAGAAAGAGACCACGTCACAGTACGAAAGGTCATAAAATCATGCATTCACCAGATCGCATTCAATTTGGCTCATAATTCATTTGTTACGAACCACCGGAGAATGTGAAAGCACAATTCAAAGCCCCAATCACTGCTTACCCAAGGGAGACATTCAGACAATAAATCACTGTAAGTCTATTACCCTGGGGGACATTTTATCAAAATAATCGTCCCCTGAGGTTTTTTTTATTCATTCTTGTTTTTACATCAAGCGATTCAGAGAGAATGGAATACGGTTATTGTTGAAGAACTCAAGGTTATTTGTTATGTAAACTTACGTGCTTTTCCTTTTATATATATCTTTGTATGTTACAATTGTAAATGGTTAATTAACGTATTTTTTTAAATACAAAAGACAAACGGTATAATACACTAGTGTGTATGGAGGACGATTTTGTTTACACACAAACACACACACACACATAATATATATATATATATATATATATATATATATATATATATATATATATATATATATTTATATTTATATATGAATTTTATCATATAATTGTGATTTATACACAAACATTAGGCTACAAGTGTCGTTTAATATCCAATTCGCTCTACCTCGGAAATTATATATGTATAGCCTATATATGTATACCGAAGGGGAATTATAATTGATAAGTGGTTCGTCATCTCACGGACTTGAACCGCCGAAGATGAAAATCAGCGACGTTCAGTGGCGCCTTAAGCCACTGAACGTCGCTGGTTCTCATGTTCGACGGTTCAAGTCCGTGAGATAACGAACCACTCATCAATTATAATTTCCCCTTCGGTATATATATATATATATGTACATATATTATTTCCGAGACAGAGCGTATTGATATTAAAAGGTATTTATAGGTTAATGCTTGTATATATATATATATATATATATATATATATATATATATATATATATATATATATATATATATATATATGGGTGTGTGTGTGTATTCGTGTGTGTCTGTATATATAAGTAAATGCATATATATATATATATATATATATATATATATATATATATATATATATATATATATATGTGTGTGTGTGTGTGTGTGTGTGTGTGCGCATTTGCATCTATATACATTTATTTATTTATTTATTTATTTATTTATTTATTTATTTATTTATTTACCTACAATTGTTTTGTGCAGGGTTTGGACGATCGTCAGAGTTGCCTTCTAGGCACAATTACTGCTCCGACAATAACAATAAAACTAAATTTCATATGGCCTTATTCAGTCACAAATATTTGTGATCCCGAACAAACATAACAAAAGATGTAACTGTAAATCCTTCCACGTATCAGTGATAGCAGCGGAAATGGATACTGAATAATTAATCCTATTTTATATTTACATCTTGAATTCGAAGGACCTTTACTTAACTAAAACCTGTATATACATAAGCTTTCTCGTCTCTTTCATACAGACACGTACACACAAACACACTAACAGGCACAAGCAGACCTGGGAATGCATGGGGTAGGATTTTGATTGAAGTGAACAAGAGATAATAGAAGATGTAACAATTGAATAGTCAATACAGATTGACACTTTGAGAAGGGTCGGTTCATCAAAAGCCGGTTATGAAAATATTGTGAAAGAGGTTTGGGAATAAAGGGAGAATAAAGGTCAAAATTGTCTAATAGGTACGATGTGATGATCAATGATTAAGAATAGGGCCGTCCAACCTCATTTAGACACATAGGTGGCCCGCATGAGTTTTGTTTTTTCAAGAGTGGCCCTCAGGCTAAACAACTTGGACGGCCCTGATTTAGAAGGTAATTTGTCCAATGTAAACTGGAGGTTTGGAGAAAGCAAAGCGTGTGCACATATAAGCCTAAATGGGAAGATCATCTGTTTAGCGTAAAAGAGAGTTTGAGAATAGTATTTATGTATCACTGACTGTTTAATCATTTTATGGATCGAAAAGGAAGCGATAAGTGATTCATGTTTAAATTTAACAGATGAGAAAGCGTTTATGGATGCAGATGAAATTGCGCTAATAGATGATAGTGAAACAATATTAGAAAAAACCCAGGTGGTGTCAGCTGTGCGGATGTTTGGTAACTCCTGAAGAAAACAATTACAAAATTTTGAGGCTTGGTGCTCTTTCACTGATGTAGATTCTTCTGTGTTGACGAATGTAAATTTGGCTCTGAGTTATTCAAATCACACTCTTACTGTGTACATCAATCAATACTGAGAAAGCCTGGGATTGGCTTCCTGCGTCAACTGAAATGTATCTTGTCCAGAGGGCCAGATGTATGGTATCTGGGTAAGAAGCCTCAGCACTGGGCTAGAAGAAGGTTGTCCCAAGACAGTCATTGGCTAGAGAGTGGTTGGGTGGTTGGCTGGGCCACATGAGTCGAGTCTTAACGCTCGTGTAGATATTATAAAGCGTTGGATCACATCGTTTTTGACCATTCGCATAAGTTTCCTTGAGGTAAGTACTAGAAGACCCTAGTGACACATTCTGTGGGAAGAATCAAGGCAAAAGGACTTAGGTAAATATGGCGCCGATATCAGTCTACTAAAAAAGTTGCTACAACTTGCAAAGCGTAGAAGGGTAAAAGTGCTCTTTATATATTGAAATAGTCTTCATATTTTATTCTTATACCGAAAACGTCTCTTGTCACAAATTTCAGCATTAGTTTTTAAAATGTATTTTTCACTGGATTTTTCAGACAATCATTAACTCTTGACTTTTAAAGTTTAATTAAATCTACTCTTGCATTAGCCTAACAAACGCTGATTTATAAATGAAAATTATGAACAAAAGATAAGAAGAAATGTATAATGGTATCACAAAGATTCATCTCCTCAAAATTCCCGGTGAGAGAAAGAGACAGAGACAGAGAGAAAGAAAGCAAGAGAGATAGATTCAACGAAATAGTCTAACAAATGGCAAAAATGCTGAAATTAAATCAAATTAAAGTTGCAAGATGGAAGATTTTGTAAGATTGCAACTTTCTACGTATTTCGAATAAAAGGACAATTGTCAATAATTTTTTTTTTTACTTTTGCAACGTTTGCCCACCAAATCGTAATCTATTTTCATCATCAGCCTTTCGGGGAAAATGTGTTATTCGAATTGTTTCTCAGTTCTCCAAAAGTACTACTCAGTTTCGATTCTCTCTCTCTCTCTCTCTCTCTCTCTCTCTCTCTCTCTCTCTCTCTCTCTCTCTCTCTTGATTCCTTCTGTTTTTCATCCTTTATCACTGGGAATAGATAATACATGAATATAAAATTTTAACATTCACAAATAGTTAAAAGTATAGCTCAAGATAGGAACAGTTATTAAAGCATTTGAAAAAAAGTAAAAACAGAAAACAACATTAAATAGTACTTTGCAATTCCTGAGTCGGTTACCAGTTTCACCTCTTTGGTGACTTTGCCTTAGTATTAAGAATATGTGTGAGGAAGTCAAAATGAATTTATGTATGTATATATATATATATATATATATATATATATATATATATATATATATATATATATATATATATATATATATATATATATATATATATATATATATATATATATATATATATATGTGTGTGTGTGTGTGTGTGTATTTATGTATGTATGTATGTATATAAGTTTGTATGTACGTGTATAAAAACTGAGACAGTGCTTCAGAGTGGATGGTATTATCAAATTAACTTATTGTGGTCAAACAGAGCCACAGTAGTGCATTTGCTTATAAAGTGAATCATCATTTTATAAAGTTACTCGAGTTGTATATTATGCAAATTCCACGTGGGAAAATGAGTCTTAGAATAACGTGAAAACAGAAAGTTGTTCATTTCGCAGAGAACGTAATTTTCGTGGAACTTCAGTGACATAGAAGAATGGTGAGAACTGAAGAGCTCTGAGGTGTAGGTTAACCAAGATTGCTAGACAAAATATTGTATCTTTCTTTAACAGTCTCCTGAATTACTGTAAATCTTAAAGATGATAAAAGAAAAAACACTTACAAGATTTTATACTTACAGAATCTTGAAGGTTTTCCTGTCTTGAAGATAATAATAATAATGATTAAAAAAATGCATTTTGTTCTCAGGCGTTTCCCGACTCATGGCTCTGAAAGGTCGTCACCTGAAAGTGGGCGCAGACACCTGGGTGCCCTGGGTAGACCTCCGAAAAGAAGAGGATGGGAAACTGACGCCCATCGGAGTGGCAGCGGAGTTCTTCAACATCATCGCCGACAGGCTGAATTTCACGTAAGCTGACAAAGCATTCTGATGTGACGAAGAGAGAAATCGTTGCTCTTAGCAACCGTTTACCGAAAGTAGTACCTATGTCCACAAAATGTTAACAGATTTAGACAAAAATGAGCGGTTTTCCTTATTTAAACCAACGTCTAAAAGCGGTACGTATATCCGTATAATGTTAACTGATATCATATGAGTCTATTGGGTAGTTTAACTTATTTTAGGCCAAAACCTAAAGTGGTACCTATGGCCAAAAAAAAAGGTTTACTGATATTATTTGAATAAAATGGGTGGTTTTACTAATTTTCGACCAATCCATGTCCACAAAATATTAACTGACATTATATGAATAAAATGGGTGGTTTTACTCATTTTAAATCAATACATGAAGTTATTCCTCTGTCCACAAGATGATAACTGAAATTATAAGAGTAAAATGGGTGGTTTTATTCATTTTAGACCAATACCTAAATGGTACCTATGCCCACAGAACGTTTAACTGATATTGTATGAATATAATGGATGGTCTGACTAATTTTAGGCCAATACCCAAAGAGGTTTCTCTGGCTACAAAATGGTAACTGGTATATGAAATTCATGGGTAGTTATACTAATTTTAGACCAATTCCTAAAGACCACTTTAGGAATTGGTCTAAAATGAGCATAACAAAATGTTAACAGATATCAGAAAAATGGGTGATTTTACTCATTTTAGATCTTCGACGTATATTGAGCACTGAAACTAAACGAGTTCTCTTTTAACACAGATACACCCTGATGATGCCAGCTGACAGAGAATGGGGACGTGGTATGCCCAACGGCTCCTTTACGGGAATGGTCGGCATGTGCCAAAGAAGAGTATGTATTAGATGTTTTACTTTAATTACTAGATCTCTGTCTTGCTGTTCAACCCCTCCAACTTTTCAGTATCTGAAGCGCTGAGTGGCCGAAAGTGCCCCAGTGTTGGGTTTGACAGACTAACTTTTAAAGGTTAGTTAATCAAAGCTATGATTCGATTCAGTTATGAAGTTAGTATAGCTATAAATCTTATGTGTTACTTAAGAGTTGTTTTAATCTGAAATGCTGTGAATTATAATGACCTACAGAGACGCTCAGTCGTGAAAATCGCACAAGATTTGAGTGTCATTGTCTCGGCTGAGTGTTGATAGTAAGTCATTATAATTCAAGCAACTCGGATTAAAACTTGTTTCAAGTAACATATAAGATACGCGACTTGTGATTCGTTAAACTCATATTACATCAGTTACCTTTGACGAACATGTTTCCCCACCTCTGAATTGCTTAGAAAAACGGATTTTGTTAACAGAAAAGACAATTTACCGAAGACCAATTACCCCCTCATTGTACTAATTTAAAGTCCTACTAAGCTTATTTAAGTGTTGCTGAACAGGGTAAGTGGCATATAGTGAATTACAGAAACAAGTGTTTTAACGGATGCGAAAGTTTGAACAAAACTTAAAAATTAATATATCATTTCTTGAAATTTAGGCTAACCAGATAACAAGGTAAGGAAACATCACAGTTTAAAATACTCGTTTAAGAAGGGAATTAAGGCCATGAAAGCTGTTTTGAAGATTCGAAGATTCCAAATGAAATTTGAGTCAAGATAACGAGAGGAAGGAATTCTATTGGAATTTTAAAGGGCACCTTGCGCATGCTCATTATAGGCACTATAAAGTTGATTTATTTCGCAAATGATCTTTGTTTTGCTACTCCATGGATGATTACTGCATAGAGACTGCTTCAACATTGTACACATACATATATATATATATATATATATATATATATATATATATATATATATATAATATTTATATATTATATATACACATTATATATATATATATATAATATAAATATAAATATATATATGTACATATATATATATATATATATATATATATATATATATATATATATATATATATATATATATACAGTATACATATATATATATATATATATATATATATATATATATATATATATATATGTGTGTGTGTGTGTGTGTGTGTGCATGCGTTTGTAATAATCACAATGCATTCTTAACTCCTCGATTTCTTCACGTTTTTTGGATGCGTCAGAATTTCTTCATTTGGTTCTTCATGTGGACCTTAGGCTTTGTGATGAAAAGCTCATCCAAAGAACTGTGAAGAAATCGAGAAGTTAAGACGGCATTATGGTTAATGCAACTGCATACGAATCTAGTGAAAAGTTACAATAGTTGTCAATAGATTCTATATATATATATATATATATATATATATATATATATATATATATATATATATATATATATATATATATATATATATATATATATATGGCTGTTAAATACTTTCTGTTAAACCAGTATTCTATGTAATAAATGGAGCCCTAAAAACGCCAAAATGTAGAGACAGTTGTTCTCGAAACTATAGCATTAACTTTCTACATTTTGGGTTTTTATGGGTTCCCCTTATTATATATATATATATATATATATATATATATATATATATATATATATGTATATATATATATATATAAATATATATATATATATGTTTAATAACTGAATACGAAAATATGGAATATGATGAATATATAAATAAAGACAAAAATCTACGAAGGATATATAAACAATGCTGAGTTACTGCAATATATATCGACTTCTTGTCCGAAACTCAGTAGCCTGCTAATTGTTAAAGACTGCCAAGTAAAAGACAATGAAGTCGCAAGGCGACTTCTTGTCCTTTACTCATTGCTGCTAATTGTTTCAGACTTAAAAGACAAGAAGTTTTGTCTTTATACTATTGCTATATATATATATATATATATATATATATATATATATATATATATATATATATATATATATATATATATATATATATATATATATATATATATATATATATATATATATATATATATATATATATATATATATATATATATATATATATATATATATATATACATGCATGTACAAATGCTTCTTTTCTCAGAAATTGATATGGCATTAGGACCATTTGCCGTGACGTACGAAAGATCAAAAGTGATGGATTTTTCCTTACCTCTATTCGTCGACCACTACGCGATATTCCTGCCTCGTCCTCGCGCACGAATGGAGAGCGACCTCTCCGGCATCACCAGACCTTTTTCTTGGCAGGTTTGTGGAATAAGTTGCTATTTTTTCTCTTTTTCTCAGTCATAAAGGTATTTTAAGACACTCAATGGGAGCAAGCGCAGACGTATTCTAATTTTTTTAGATGTACTGTAACATGAATGATGTGGAATCAGTTATTATTTTTTCTCTTTCCTCAATGACATGGTTATTTAAACAGGATCAATGGGAGAAAGAATGGAAGTACTCTAATTTTTCAGATATATTACATCATGAATAAATGAATGAAATATAAAATTTAGGCCGAAGGCAAATCGCTGCGACCTATGGGGTCACTCAGCGCTGAAACGGAAATCGAGAGTAAAGAAAGTTTGAAAGGCGTAACAGGAGGAAAACCTCGCAGTTGCGCCCTGAAACAATTGTTAGGAGAGGGTGGAAAGTCAGATGGGAGAGAGAATATGAAAGGAGGTACAGTAAAAGGAATGAAAGGGGTTGCAGCTAGGGGCAGAAGGGACGTTGCAAAGAACCTTAAGTAATGCCTACTGCGTGAGGTGCACTGACGGCATTACCCCTTACGGGGTATATTTATTAAATCATAATGAGCTCATAATGTTCAGAGTAGTCTTTTGCAGAGGAGAAGATGAGTAAATGCAAGTAATTACATAAGAGCTTGAGATTCTGTGATTCATTTTAAGAAGGCTTCTTGATAATCTGAAAAACGTGGCCACCGGTCAGTCTTCTGAATTTTCAATAGGCATCATTAAAAAGATAACTAAATAATAGATGACCACAGGTGTTCTTTTCAGAAAACGTAGCTTATGAAAGATTAATCTAAATATATCTGGAGGGCAAATCAATGCACTTAATTATACTAGCATCAAGCTTTGCGTCCTAATGATTAACCACAATTTCATTTTGCCCATCGCAAAAAAAAACTCACATTTTTCCCATTATCAGTATATTTCTCGGTCACTACTTTTTCATATTTCATGGCACCATAAACTCATGGTAGGCGTTCTCCTTTCTCCAGGTATGGATCGCCATCATTGCCTCAGCCTTCTTGAGTTTGGTAACTGGACTCCTCATAAGTTACGTTTATCAAAGAGGAATGGCTGATGGGAACAGTTCAGGTGTCAAGGGTGTTAAACCTACTGGGAAATCAACTTGGAGACTTATCAGTAAGAATGACTATACCTATTATCCATCTATCTATCTTTCTATCTGACTCCCTATCTGCCTGTCTATCTATCTATATATTTGTCTGTCTATCTGTCTGTCTGTTTATCTTTCTATCTCTCTCCCTATCTTTCTATCTATCTTTCTATCTCTCTCCCTATCTGTCTATCTATCTATCTATATATTTGTCTGTCTATCTGTTTATCTTTCTGTCTCTCTCCCTATCTTTCTATCTATCTTTCTATCTCTCTCCCTATCTGTCTATCTGTCTACCCATCTATATGTTTGTCTACTTATCTATCTATCTCTATCTTTCTACCTCTCTACCTGTCTGTCTGTTTGTTTATCTTTCTATCTCTCTCCCTATCTGTCTATCTATCTACCTATCTATATGTTTGTCTATCTACCTATCTATCTGT
>NC_089767.1:18022008-18042008 GCF_040412425.1 Macrobrachium rosenbergii | reverse complement strand
GCATTACTTGTCTATTTTCTGAATAGTAACAATCCAACATGAAAAGGAATAATGACTACAGCATATTACTATTAAAAAGTAACCTTTTTTAAGTCTATTAATCTTTTACAAATTTGTTCCTTCCTTATTATTACTGATTGTACCTACGGCAAGAAATTTATATATTATACTAATCGTTACTTTCTTTAATAATTCCGCATCTTTAGTAACAGTCTTCTCTTATAAAATTATCAACTCTTATTATTATTATTTGATTGTATGTACAATAGTAAATTAGTCTATGACCATAATCGCAACTTACTCTCCTAATTTCACACCTTCAGGAGTAAAACTCTTTTATAAAATTATTAATTCATTATTGTCATTGACTGTACCAACGGCAAGAAATTAATCTATGATACTAATAGCAGCTTTCTTTACTAGTTTCGCATCTCCTTATCACTGTTGATTGTATCTACGACGGTAAATGAGTCTATAATGCTAATCGTAGCTTTCTCTTCTAATTTCATATCTCCAGGAGGCCAAAAGCGGATTATATAAGAAGATTACTGACGGCGCAATATTAGTCATCAGCGCCTACGATGCCAGGATCAGAATCAAAGAAGAAGGGATTGCTGTGATTTGCGATATCTTGGCCATGAAAAAGGTACAGCATGTTTTTTTTTTTAGTTTTCTGCAACAGAAAACTATTGTGCCGGCTTTGTCTGTCCGTCTTCACTTTATTCTGTCCGCCCTCATATCTTAAAAACTACTGAGGCTAGAGGGCTGCAAATTGGTATGTTGATCATCCACCCTCCAATCATCAAATGTATCAAATTGCAGCCCTCTAGCCTCGGTGGTTTTTATTTTATTTAAGGTTAAAGTTAGCCATAATCGTGCTTCTGGCAACGATATAGGATAGGCCACCACCAGGCCGCGGTTAAAGTTTCATAGGCCGTGGCTCAAACAGCATTATGCCGAGACCACCCAAAGATAGATCTATTTTCGGTGGCCTTGATTATACACATTAGCGGCTGTACAGAAAACTCAATTGCGCCGAAGACACTTCGGCGCATTTGTTTACTTGTTGCTTTAGGATATCATCTTGATTATACCTACTTTTCTCATTTTTTTGTTCTCTGCATATAAGCGACTTGATCAGAATGAAATATACTGCTCTAGGCTGATACAGAATCAGATGAAATTAGTCTTCAGTGATTTTCATTAAGCAACATCAAGCAAAATAGGTGTGCAAAATAGTTATTAAGATTATTAAGGTGTACGTTGTTGAGTCTATACATATTGAAAATTACTAGATAATTAAAAGGTACTCATAGTCTAAAAATGGAGAAACAAATCCACTCTTATGTATCCGTATGTATATTTAAAGATAACCCTGTACAGATAGCTCTCAGGAACCGAAAAAGATTCTCGAAAGTTATCTGTATAGTTTTATCTTTAAATATATGTAGGCCTACATATACATAACGTTGCAAAATTTGACATTTTTTCCATTACTAGATGACATCATATATGATTTGACGACCTTTATCAGACAAATACTGGACTGCATAGACTCATTCAAATATCTAATCTAGATTTTATTTAAGCCGATAACTGCATTCAGATTACAGAATCAGCCATATATACACCAAAATGAACACAGATATTTATCGCTGTCAAATATTTCCTCATTTTAAATTACATCTTTCATAAAACCAATCTGGCTCGTAGCGGGATAGTGGCGTTAGTGCAACTCACGTGATCCACTGTAGGCATTACTAAAGGGTGCATGCAATATCCCTCCGGTCCCTAGCTGCACCCATTTTTTAGCCTTTTATTTTACCTCCAGTCCCACTTCCTTTCGTCAATCTTTGCTGTCATTCTTCTCTAACTATTAGTTTTCAGTGTAGCTGTGAGATTTTCCCCCAGTTTCATCTTTAGATCCTTGTATCGCATCTCTTTTACAGCAGTTTCTGGATCTCTTTATCTTGCTGTCCAACCACTCCAACTTACTCTTTTCACTGTCATAAGCGCTGAATGTCCGACAGTGCCCAGTTCTTGCCTTGGCAACTTAAATTTCATAAATAAAGTCATCAGTTAAAACAATCGGAAGCATAAATCATAGAATTTCTGAAAAAAAAATAAAACATACTGTAGAATTTCTGACAAAAAAAATTACACCATAGAATTTCTGACAAAAATAAAGCATGAAACACAGAATTTTTGACAAAATAAAACACACCACACAATTTCTGAAAAAAATAAGATATATACCATAGAACTTCTGACAAGAAATAAAATAAATACCAACGAATTTCTGACACAGAATTAAACTTATACCATAGAATTTCTGACAAAAAATAAAACATACCTATACCATAGAATTTCCGACAAGAAATAAAACATAAAGCATAGAATTTCTGACAAAAATAAAACATAAACCATAGAATTTATGACAAAAAATATAATATATAGCATAGAATTTCAGACAAAAAATATAATATATAGCATAGAATTTCAGACAAAAAATAAAAACAAACACCATAGAATTTCTGACAAGAAATAAAACACATCTGTACCATAGAACTTCTGACAAAAAATAAAAACAGACACCATAGAATTTCTGACAAAATAAAAAACAAACACCATAGAATTTCTGACAAGAAATAAAACACATCTGTACCATGGAACTTCTGACAAAAAATAAAAACAGACACCAGGAATTTCTGACAAAATATAAAAACAAACACCATAGAATTTCTGACAAAAAATAAAAACAAACACCATGGAATTTCTGACAAGAAATAAAACACATCTGTACCGTAGAACTTCTAACAAAAAATAAAAACAGACACTATAGAATTTCTGACAAAATATAAAAACAAACACCATAGAATTTCTGACAAAAAATAAAAACAAACACCATACAATTTCTGACAAAAAATAAAAACAAACACCATACAATTTCTGAAAAAAAAACAAAAACAAACACCATACAATTTCTGACAAGAAATGAAACATACCTGTACCATAGAATTTCTAGCAAAAAATGAAAACAAACACCACATAATTTCTGACAAAAAATAAAAACAAACACCATAGAGTTTCTGATAAAAAATAAAAACAAACACTATAGAATTTCCGACAGAAAATATAACATACCCATACCATAAAAGTTCTGACGATAACTATGAGGAATCTTCCAGATTATAAGTGACGATTTCAGCGAAACTGGACAATGTAATTACTACATATCCGAGGAGCTTATCAAGTCTGTGTCCATTGCATTTGCCTTTCCAAAAGGCAGCGACCTAGTTCAGCATTTTGATCAGTGGTAAGCAGTCCGTTAACTTGTGGTCAATTTTTCAATTTTTATTTATGTCTGAGCTTAAAGAATAGGAATAGTGACATTCATTATCTCAACTAAATCTGCATGCACTGTTTTATTTATATATATATATATATATATATATATATATATATATATATATATATGTATTTATATATATATATATATATATATAAATGTATTTATATATATATACATATATATATAAATGTATATATATATTATATATATAAATATATATATACATTTATATTTGTATATACATATTTATATATATATATATGTATATGTTTATGTATATTTATATATATAAATATATATATATATATATATATATATATATATATATATATATATATATATTTATATATATATATAAATATATATATATATATATATATATATATATATATATATATATATTATGCATATATATAAATATTTATATATATATATAAATATATAATATATATATATTTATATATATATAATATATATACATACATACATATATATATATATATATATATATATACATATATATATATATATATATATATATATATATATATATATATATATATATATATATATATATATATATATATACACTTTATTTACGACTTTCGATGTTTGCACTATAATACAATAGCATCAGGCTTCTGCCAAATACATAAATTTAGTTTCATAACACTGATAAGAATATTGTTGGCAAATGCCATAGTTATGAATATTGACATGCTATACAGTACATGCATGTTTACAGTGAAAGAAACTAGAATAGATTATTTACCCTCTCGTTAGTTTGGCTAACTTTATTAATTTAGCAAGGACTCAAATAAGGAAGTTTCACATGTAGAATTTCGATACTATGGCATTACAATAAATATTTAATTATTTTGTTCATTTCACATGTGAGGAAAGAAAAAAAAAAGGCTTGGCTGGTGAACACAATGGTTTTGCATTTCCACTCGCTCAACCAAAATGTTATCCTAGATTTTACAACGAGATAACTTAGAAAATTGCAAGATCTCACCAACTTGTCTTTGGTAACTGTGAAATTTCCTAGCATATTTTATTTTCCGATGATATAGTTCTATTAATTCAGCGAGGAAGCTAAAAGGGAAGTTTCACATGTGAAATTTCGATACTGTTACCCTACGATACATGCTGAATTATTATTATTTTTTTTTTTCATTTAATTAAAAAAAAAAAAGACTTGGCCTGTGGACACAATGTTTTTGCATTTCCACTCGTTCGGGCAAAATATTTACCAAGCTTTGACAACGAAATAAAAAATTCCAAGATCTCACTAATTGTCTTTAGTAACTGTGAAATTTCCTTGCGCATGGCTTCATACAGATATCTACCATTTCATTTTCCTAAGATTTATACGTCGTCATTAAACTTAACTTGTCACGATACTCTCTCTCTCTCTCTCTCTCTCTCTCTCTCTCTCTCTCTCTCTCTCTCTCTTACATAACTGGCATGAAGGATGGGTCCACTTCAAGAATCAGGCCTCATCAGCCGAAAGATGTTGGAATTGACCAGAAATGCGACGGCCTGTTTGATTAAACCCGGGAAGGAGGATAACAATGTCCCTCTGGTACTTTCGTTGATGGACCTCACTGGGACGTTTGGTGCTCTTGCGGGAGGTAAGAAACATATGATATTCCTTTATTTTTTTTTATCTTTCGTAGATAGTGACCCCAAGCAAAGTTCGGGGGTCGTTATCTAGGACTGGTACTTCTTTGGGGTCATTATCTTTATGATACTTAAAGTCTTTCGTTCGTGTTTTTGCGGTAATCCCCAACGGGCTTGTACTAAACACGCAGCAAAGATGGATACATACCGGGTTAAAACCCTTGGGGGTCACTATCTAGGAAAGATCCCTTTTTTTTATCAATTTAATATTATGAATTACTGTTTATTTAATTGCATTCGCTTTTATAAATGAATGAGAAAATATATATGAGTGTATTTGTGCCATAAGTCCAGTAAGATAAATTTCATAGAAATTATGGACAAAATACCTAATGATTTGTTTTCGAAATAAACTGGAAAATAATATCAATTTAATGAAAGTTATCATAATAACTAATGAATTTTGTATTCATGGATAAATTAGAAAATTTTTATGTACCTTAAATCCAATAATATCAGTTTCATAAAAAAATATGAGTATCTTATGATCTTTATTTTTATAACAAAAATAGAAAATGCTTATATATATATATATATATATATATATATATATATATATATATATATATATATATATATATATATATATATACCTTAAATCCAATTATATAAATTTCATATTATGAATATTATCTGATGATATAATTAGAATATAATATATATATATATATATATATATATATATATATATATATATATATATATATATATATATATATATATATATATATATATGTGTATTAATATGTGTGTGTGTATTTGTGCCGTAAGTCCAATAATATCAGTTTCATAAAAACTACGAATGATATCTAATGATACCTGCTTTTGTAAATAAATTGAAAAATATCATCAGTATAAAAAAAATTATGAATGATATCTGACTTTTTTTTAATGAATAAATTAGAAAAGAACAGCAATTTCAATTTCATGAAAATTAAGAATAATATCTAATGATTTCTTTTATAAATAAATTGGAAAATATATATAAATGTATATGCATTTTGAACTCAATAATATCAGTGACATAAAAATTATGAATAATATCTGATGATTTTTCTTTTAAAGATAAGTTGGAAAATATATATAAAATTATAAATTTTTCTAAATTTAGTCACTGTAGGAACTAAGCCGGTCTATAAAAACTTGAAAAATCCCCAGTCTCATCTTATCATTTAAGTTTAGAGAAATTTAAATGAATTTTATTTCTCACCATCAGGTCTTCTGGCTGGAATCGTCACTTTCGCATTAGAAATGTTGGTGAAATTTTCAAAATTCAGTCTAAAGAAGATGCCGTGGGTTTAGAAATCTTTCATTAAATGAACTCCTTAGACCCTCTTAAAACCTTCCAGCAGTAAGTTAAAAATTGATTTGGTAGTAATTTGCTAGAAACTCTCTCAATAGTAGAGGATTTTTTTAAAATCGCTAGACATTAATCCGGGAAATTAAGAAAATAGCTGTTTTAAACTTTGTTTAGAAATTTCATCAGAAACTCTCTTGACTTGGTTTGCCAGTGTTATAAACCTCAAACAACAATTTTATCAAGTCCAAAACTAAAGATCATTCTTAAAGATTACAAGTGCTAACTGAAATCTCATTAGAAAATCCTTTGACTTGGTTTGCCAGTGGTATAAATATCTCAGACAATAATTTTATTAAAACTGAAACTAAAGATCATTCTTAAAAATTATAAGTGCTGGTTGCAATGTTCTTTAGGTGAACAAACCTTTGATGCCTGATTAGATCTACAAGAAATGGAAGCTAGAAAAGCTTCAATGATATTTCAGATCGGATACGACACAGAAGATAACTGTGAACTGTCCTCATATAATTAAGGCAACTGATGTTACGCCAGATTATCCTACAGAATAAACTGGCAAATATCTTATGAAACGGTTATATGGGAGAAAATTTCACAATCCAAGGGGTACGTTAGTGAGATCTTGGGACCATAATACATCGAAAATGCTGAATATGATCTTTTTTTTTCTCTGGCAGCTACTGCAACGCAGTAATCATAACGAAAGATTCTGTCATTATCATACAACAATCTAGCGTAGCCTCACGCAAATTAAATGTGGTATCTCTCAGCATCACTGAAATTAATCTCCATCTCAAGAAAAACATCTCAATAGAATAAATGTGTGGCAGGCAATTGAAATTCACATCTTTTCCCTCCATAAAAATACTAGACGTAACGAAGCTCTCGTTACAAGGGTTGTGCTAATGGCATCAAATTATCTTGTTGAAAATTCGGAGAGTTAGTCTAGAAAACATTAATCCCGTAAGGGTGCCGTCAGTCCAACTCACGTAGTTCATTTAGACGATACTCAAGGTTCTTTGCAGCGTCCCCTCGGCCCCTAGCTGAAACCCCTTTCATTACTTTTGCTGTATCTCTGTTCATATTATCTTTCTTCCATCTTATTTCCACCCTCTCCTAACAATTGCTTCGTAGTGCAACTGCGAGGTTTTCCTCCTGTTACACCTTTCAAACCCTCTTTATTGTCAATTTCCCGTTCAGCGCTGAATGACCCCATAGGCTCCAGTACTTGGCCTTTGGCCTACATTTTATATTCCAATTTATTCCAAGAAAAAAAATTCAGATTTTTCTTCTCCAAAATAATCAGACATGGCACCGAACATGCTATACAAGAAAACCGTAAGCTGTTATCCACAAATACAATGGAACCTACCTAATGGATGAAATACAGGCTGTCAGTAGTTCTAAGATAATGAAGATTGAGCATTTTTAACACTTCTGAAATTAAGATTTGTCCTCGATGAAAGGTATATGAAGTGAGATTGCAACTTCGCCGTCAATTTAAATCACAAATTGACTTTTTGAAAGTTAGGTAGGAAACTTGTTATTGTGACTCTCCTTGAATATTTTATTAATGAGTATGAATACTTGAATATGTATTATCTGGAATATTATATTCGCTTAATATTTTGTTGCAAGGTCCTCGAATAATTTTATATGAACTGTATGGAAACTCATGATAACTGTGTCAGTTGCGGTATATTTGTAATTAACTTTTCAAAATGCAAAATGCAAAATTAGCTTACCGATATGCGATACATTGTATCTGAAGCGTAGGTGCCACTGTTAATAGGGTACTACACGTTTCTAAAACACCGCACGCGAACTATTTTTCTGTGTAATCCACTTTCAAATTCGTTTATTTACAGCACTTGAAGGCGTCGTAATAAATGCACTTGGGCTTCAGTAAGTGCTGAACGTATGATGTTCTGCTATAGTGATGGTTATTTTTGCCAACATGTATAAGCTCAGATTAATCTGAGTTTTCAAAGGAAAATTATAAAAGTTAATTTTCCCATAACAAAGAATTAAGTGTTAGCAACGCCATAAGTAATAATAAGGCATCTAAGAGGAACACTTAGGTATTAAAACATAATATTATCAGCCACGAATAATGATTTATGGGCCTCTGTTAGAGGGAAAATTAAGATTACCTGGGCCCTCAAAACTAAGTGTTTATCAAGACGTATGGAATGATTATTCAGTTCTGAAATATTTCAGGAAGTGAACCTTATATAAAATGAATTGTTAAGATGTAATGGGGAAATAAAACCTTATCAGCATTCTGATCACGTTTATTTCTAAGAGAAGCTCTCGTCAGTTTGAACAATCAATATCAGCTATCATGAGTCTATAATGAATATCTGGCATAGCATATTAGGTTGATATGTAACAGCAAAAATGCAGTTCACTTAAAATTGTTAAATTTTATGTTAAGATAACGCCTTAATTTAAAATAAGTATCGGGCAGCTGTTAATCTACATTACAGTTATATATCTCCTTTACGGTTTTCCATAGAATTTTACGATGAACAGTTCAGTTATGAAAGACAGTGTGGCCATAAGAAGTCCCGAGAGGAGTAAGATGAACAGCCCTTGCATGTGGGTGATGGTGAGTGCCTGGTTAGCCGTTGAGTTACCGCCATCCTCATTATTAATTTTTTCTTCTCGCTTCTTTTGTTTCTGTCCTTCAAGTCTCGCTTCCTCTATTGTGTCAGCACTCCACTTATTGTACAAACCTGCCTGGAAGGTTTGGAAGTAGTGATAAATTTGACTTTTTGACTTTTAGACTTGTATGGGAAATTATAAGTTTCAATACAATGTAGAAATAAATCCAGTTGGTGGTATCTCTGATGAAGAATATAATGTTAATAGTTTGTCTTTTTTTTATTAGACATTAGTACAATGTAATAGATAATATAGCACTACATGTATTAAACACGCAGATACATCTTGTTTATGAGGGGAGAATGGCGCTGAGCGAACAGCCATACATACTAACAGACTTGCAGAAAACTAAAAGGTTAACAATTGGAATAACCATTGATAAATAAAAAAAGGTGTATGGTTAAATGTATATGATAAATGTATAGATACACGCGTATGTGTATATGTGTAAATAAGTCGGATTCGCGAACAAATAACACAAAAGGAAAGGGAATGGGTTTTCTTGCGAATATCATAAACAGCTGGCAGTCTTTCGCGACACTCACGGTCCACCCATAGCATAAGATTCGGATCTTTTCTAGACAGTGACCCCCAACAAAGTTCCGGGGTCGTTATCTAGGACTAATATTTCTTGGGGGTCATTATCTTTATTATATTTACAGTCTTTTGTTTATGTTTTTACGGTAATCCCCAACGGGCTTGTAATAAACACGGCGCAAAGGTGGATACATACCGGGTTAAAACTCGTGAGGGTCACTATCGGAGAAAGATCCTAAGGTTCTACTGATTCTCATGGTTCCACTTGAATAACTTCTTTATCCACCATTAATCGCAGACATGAAATCCAGAACGGCGAAAATAACTTAGAACGATAATAATGACTGACGATTACCTCTAGCACAGCCATCATGAGACTATCTATCTGCGGTCTGAAAGGCGCGTCGAAGGACATAGGCCAGGCAGCCAGTCCGGGCAGGATGCTTTCTCGGCCGAGATAGAGTCCTGTGCTGCCGTCAGCTCGGGTGAAATGCCTGGCGATGTTGTGCTCGATGTAGCGTTTCTCGTCTAAGTATGCTTCCCTGTCAAAGAAAAAAAAATATTACGTAAGTGGTTAAATGTCTCCTATTGTTCAAAAGGAGATGAAACACAGATTATTTATTTACTGTTATTTCTTATTGCTTTGACTCTGTATAACTGACTAATTTTAAGTAATTTAGGCTGTTAAGCCAAGCGCTGGGGGTACTTTCGGCCTTTCAATATTTAAAGGATTTAAAAGAGGAAGACGGAGTGGCTGAACAGCAAGATAAAGATCTAAAAAAAAAATGAATAAATAAATAAGATGAAGGGGAAGGATCTCAAGGTGGAACTGGGAGAAAATGCCACAGTTACACTAAAAAGGGATCTTCCTAGATAGTGACCCCTACGGTCTTTAACCCGGTATGTATCCACCTTTGCGGCGTGTTTAGTACAAGCCAGTTGAGGATTACCGAAAAAGCATAAACAAAAGACTGTAAATATCATAAAGATAATGACCCCCAAGAAATATTAGTCAATGATAACGACCCCCGAAAACCCTTGGGGGTCACTGTCTAGGAAAGATCCTAAACAGGGCGAGGGAACGGAGGTATAAAACCAAAAACGGATGCAGCTAGGGGCCGAAGGGACGCTGCAAACATCCTTCAGTAAAACCTACAGCGCACCAAGTGAGGTTCCTTGACAGCATTGACCTCCCCCATCCCTGCCTCCCTATGGAGGTCTGGGTATGACCAATATCCAAAATCTTGTCCGCTATTCTTTTGCCAGAGAGAGAGAGAGAGAGAGAGAGAGAGAGAGAGAGAGAGAGAGAGAGAGAGAAGCATTTTCGTGCTGTAGAACCTGACTCTCACTTGGATCAGACAGGAATTCACAAAAAATTTGGAAAAATCAAACAGAGTTTCTCTGCGAGTATGGTTTTGTATGTGGGTGACTGTGACTAATTTGTGTACATAGTACTAAAAATAGCACACATAACTGCATCAAAAATTTCATCGAAATAGAAATGAAATTTTCATTTTCATTTCTATTCCGTTAAAATTTTGTTGGTCAAACGTTCGAATAGTTCTGTAACAAGGTTAAACAAAAAGATTGTCCACATTCATATGAGAATCTATTCTGAGGAATCGTTACAAATTGTCTAAGTAATCATATTCACAATCGGCGAATGACATTAGGGTCATATTGTACCTGTGTATATGTCGATAAATAGTGTAGTAGCAATGTTTTGATTGTCTTACATCGGTTCTGTCCATTATTTTCGAGACTCATGGGGGTAAAATAAGATTTCGTTTCATCAAAATACTCAGACAAAACCGACTCCGCATAGGATGAAGACAGTGCTCAAGAAGACTATTTATTTCTTAAATACTAAGAGGATTGAAATGAAAGTGAAAAATTCGTTGAAGCTCATTAAATATTCACCTGCTGTTAGAGGCTCTCTGCAAGCCCTCCAAGACAGTCGGCCCAACGTCCATTAACTGGGCAAGTCTTTTGAATTCAGGCGAACTAGATTGCTGGAAAAATGTACGAAATTCCTCTCCGTAAGGTGGCGATGTTACTCTGCAATTAGGCAATGATTAATTTAGCCATGTGCTTGAAAATATAAGATAGTTTTATTTAGATTAATTCAGTTTTACTTTCCAATAAAATCATTCCAGGACGTTTAGGGAATTATTCTGCTGAAAAAATTGGTAATGATTACACATGACTTGAAAGACTAATGTGTGTCACTTTCCCAACCTATGAAATCCTCTTGGCTTCTGTAGAATGACCCAGAGAAGGAACCTTCGGTTAAACCTATCTAGTGTTACGTGAAGCACCAGAAGATGGGTACTCTGCTAGACAGGGAACCTAAGGCCTCTAAGATCCCCAAAGGATTTACTCTAGTATTAAACCTTATTTACTTTAATGCTAAAAAAAAAAAAAAGTCAAGCGACCCAGCTCATTCTTTCTGCGATACCTCGAAGACATTGCATTCCTTTTTTATCTGCCTACAGGGATATGGAGATGATACCAATTCCAGCCTTAGTTTACGGGAAGAGATGAACTGGCCTACAGAATGGGTCGTGACCTCAAGGAATGTCAAGAAACATGAGTTGACGTATGAGAGATTTTTCGACATTCAAAGAAGTCAAAACTTTTCTCAAAGAAACTCCTCTAGGGATTCCGGAGGGAGCTTATGTCTCCCAGTCTGGCAGTGGGACCCTTACTTCTGGTGTCTCCCAAGGAAACCCGAAGGCCCCTGTTCTGCGGATTAAGTCTCTTGAATTTGTAGCTATAGTTACCTACTTTCCATTTTATCAAATAACGAGTTATTGACTTATGATGGAGATTTCTTATAAAAATACAAGTCATTTTCATATGCAAAGTCATTACAGCCATTTTTTTTTTTTTTTTGAAGAAGAAGAAGAGCTCCTCTCTCTCAGACCCCTGTTCTGCAGGTTAAGTCTCTTTCCCGGACTTATCTGGGGGACTAAGGGACAGATATAACTACGCCTTCTACCCCTAGAGGTTCCCACAAAAGCTTTAGAAAATATCATATTCTGGGAAAACCATGGAAACAGAAGAGGCTAATAATAAAGAAAAACAGGACTCTATAGGTATTTGTGCATACATGCAAACATATAGAAGACTAAACTTCATTACAAGCAAGTTTTCCCTAGTCGACCAATAAATTCACCTGTCAGCAACCCTGATTAGGTCGCTAATCGTTTCCGCCCTTGGTGGGTATTTCGGCAATGTCAGCCACGCCGTTAGGTTTCCTCTGTAAGCCGTTCCAATGATGAAGGCGAAAACGAGCCAGGAAGTCGTTAACACCCTGAAGGAATCGGCCGCGGATAACTTGTTTGAGAGAGACTGCGACAGCAACGTGCCAATGACTATCTCAGTGATTACACCTCCTCGAACTGTGAATTGCTGATGACTTCTGTGACTAGCTCGGTCTACCTTTGCATGAAAAGAACCCATAATCCATTCAAAGTTCGAACAAAATACTGTCTTTATTATTATTTTTATTGTTGAATATATTCAGAGCTGAGTCAGTAAAACATATATTAAAATGACAATGTTAGATTAGCATCACGTTCGTCGAACAGATTTTAAATGGCTGATTTTATTTTCCAAATAATATCTTTCTGTATGACTCAGATATAAAACATAAGAGAATTGCAACAATGATCCAGAAGAAAAAAGCTGAAATGTATTTAATATTGGCCATTGTAACTTGACTGGCCTCTGGAATGGTATAAAAATAACGGATCATTATAGCTAGTCTTTAATTACTATTCAAAAGCAAAAATCAAGTTTAATTTATACATACATAGAGACATACATACATACATATACTTACACTTACCATTAGTAACACGACAGGGAAAAGGATCAAGACAATTAATATGGCCAGCCAAACATCGCCTGCAAAAGGGTAATAGAGACTTTGCCAGCTCGGTTTGAGGGCAGGCTTCGACGCGCAGAACACCATGGGGGCGAGTTCATACGGGTACGAGTAGTCGTAACGGTCCATGCGTTGCGGAAACACGAAATGCACGATGGGGGACATGAAGGCCTTTCGTTCGTGGACTTTCTTAGCGACCTGGTCTCGGGAAAATGAGCAGTCAGATTTAAAGAAATTTGAAAATGATAGGATAGCTTAGTGAAAGTAGTGAAATACTGCTCAGTTACATTTGTATTATTCATTATTAATGAATGAATTTATGCTATTTAGGCTATCAAGAGAAGCACCGGGGCACTTTCGGCCATTCAGAGACAAAAAATGAAAAAAAAAGAGGGAATTTGAGTGGTTGGATAGCAATATAAAGAGATCCAGTAAATAAAAGTACAAAGATCTAAAGCTGGAACCGAGAGAACTCCCACAATTGCCCTGAGAACTATCAGTTAGAAGAGCTGGACAGCAAATTAAAGACACCCAGAAAATCTTTTAAAGGAGTTGAAATTGAACAATAACAATAAGCTAACTAACTAAAAAACGGTAATATTTTGCATTGTTAAATTTGCAAAATTCAGTTATATAAATATTAAATAAAACGGTAAAAAAACTCCTGATGTTCGATATCGCTTCAGTAACAGCTGTGATCTGATTGAAAACAGCAACAATCATTCTTACGTCATCCCAGGACTCTGCAGGAACGTTGTAGATCTTGAAGTTCAGAGCCTTTGCTATGGCAGCCATAAACATGGCGTCGCTCCCTTTGTAGGATTCAGTGACAGTGCCGTCGGAATTCGTGGTCTGAGTGGTTGTCCAGTAGGGAGAATAAGTCAGGACTGAGATGTTGACCTCTGCGCCGTAGAAGCTGTAATTCGTAGAAGTTTATCATGAACGTCTGATTTTATCTTTTGGTTTTGGTGCACGAATGAGAGTGAAATCATGCTATGAGTATGTACATTATTGATGCTCTAATATAGACAATTATAAATATCAACTGATGTCCAATAATATGCACACATAATGTGGGTAAAGAGAGAGAGAGAGAGAGAGAGAGAGAGAGAGAGAGAGAGAGAGAGAGAGAGAGTTTGTGATTTGTATGCTCAATTTAAAAATGTCTAACGATACGCACACATACACACACACACGAATGTGGATGGAGAGAGAGAGAGAGAGAGAGAGTTATGGATATGCCAAGCTAAAAGGCACCCTATGAATACTGAGTTCGCATACAAAAAGATTTTAACTGTTTTTAATAATTTTTCAAATATATCAAACACTAAAGAGAGAGAGAGAGAGAGAGAGAGAGAGAGAGAGTTTGTGATTTGTATGCTCAATTTAAAAATGTCTAACGATACGCACACATACACACACACACGAATGTGGATGGATGGAGAGAGAGAGAGAGAGAGAGAGAGAGAGAGAGAGAGAGAGAGAGAGAGAGAGTTATGGAAATACCAAGCTAAAAGGCACCCTATGAATACTGAGTCGCATACAAAAAGATTTTAGCTGTTTTTAATAATTTTTCAAATATATCAAACACTAATCTAAATATAAACTTTAGACATTTACGTCGTAAATTTAGGTCCCATTCTCGAGAAACGTAGCCTCTTAGAGCCTGTGGTTGGACTTTTTTATTTCTTTTTCCCTTCAACATCAATAACACCTTTGAGTGACGCACAACTGTCCCAAGTAAAGCGTGTACGCAGAAAAAATTAAGCAGAAACACTACCTCTTGTTCTTTATGATTTAACCCATTACAGTAATTAACCTTTAACCAATAGCTTCCATATAAAGGGCTTTGATACCTTAACTTTAATCATGACTGAGGAAAATATTAGATGAAATAAAAACACTGAAAATACGTACTTTGTAAATTTCTCTGGAAAAACGCCAAAACTAGTAAGGAATTTTAGCCCCTTGTCTTGCGTCCATGAAGCTACACGGGTAATCTGTTTCCCCTTTGGGCTGTATGGCATCGCTGTATAAACACTCCACCTGTAAGGAATGTTAAATATTCAAATATCATTTTCAGGAATTCTCTTTCTTAAAGTCATGAACTCAAACTTTCTCGTTTTATCATGGAGGTCTAGTGTGTTGTTATAAAGAAAAAATGTTCAGTTTTCTTATTGCGTTACTTAAGGTTTTTGTGATACTGAAGTTCACTTTTTCATATTTGTTAAAGGTTGCAGACTGTGCAGACTATAACCTAATGGTGGTAACCTACAGACATACATAACGCACACACACATATGTATGTGTGTGTGAATGTGCGTGTGTGTATCATTAAAAGGAAACTGTATATCTTAAGTGCATCTTCGTTGGACAGGATTCGAAGCTAAGTCTTTTGGGTTTAATCAACTTATCACTTCAGACTTCAAAAGTGATACAACTAGTTTTGACTCTGACGTACATATTCCATTCGAATCCAGGTTTTGTACTTGGAGTCGTAATCAATCTTTCTCACTTTGCCTCTGGATGAACTTACTTACAATGGTATTCTTTATAGTATGTATATTTGTCCTATCCAGAATTCGAACCTGTACACTTTGTGTTTGGTACAAGTGGGTGATGTCTGAATGGATAAGTTAAAGTCATTCTTGGATCAAACTCACAAGGCACGGGTTCGAGTCTTGTCTGGGTAGATGCTCTTATCATATATGATTCACTTTGGGTTTTAGGTATTGCCAAAGTAAAGTGAATTATATAAAAAAATATATATATATATATATATATATATATATATATATATATATATATATACATATATATATATACACACATATATATATATATACATACTCATATACACACACACATATATATATATATTTATGTATATATATATATATACATACACATATATATGTATATATATATTTATGTATATATACATATATACATATATATATATTTATATACTTATACTGTATAAGTATATATATACATATATTAGAAATAATGAACACACAATCAAGTGTGGAACAGAAATAAATTTCTGACACACATTAGGATCGAACCCAGGTCTTTCAATTGAAAGACAAGACCGCTGCCAACCAAGCCAAACAAACCATAAAAGAAGTTGGAACCTAAGGCTTTACCTGGGCAGGGTAACTGCCTTGCATACCAGAGCGTTTTCCCCAACTTCCCGACTCAGCAGTGACCCAATATAAGATTTACAACAAAACAATCATTCACATTATCATAATGAGTTTAATTAAACGTGATATAAAATACCGTATAATTCTCCTGACCTGGTCCTCCCGAGAATCATCTCGGAATTAATTGCCATTGCGTTCATCATGAGGAACGTCCAGTGGTTCATCAAGAGTTGCTGAAGATTTAACACAGGAAGCTTTGTGACCAAAATGAACCTAGAAGACCACACTAGAAGTCGTCCTTTCAGGGAATATTCGGCGAAGGATTTGACGAACTCGACGTTTGCACTCACCACGACAACCAGTTCATTCCTTGAAAGTCGTCGTAACTGGAAGACCAAAGGCAAAAAAAAAAAAAAAAAAAAAAAAAAATTATAATGGATCCCTAAACTGAATATAATTATAAAATGCTAATTGATTCATGAAATTTTGGTCTATTTAAGGATAACGAACAAAATCTCTGAAGAAGACTATGAAGAACAATCCAGTTCTTTCAAGATAAAGATATAAGACCATTTTCGTGAGATCATATTTTTGAAAATGTATTCTCGACAATTTGTCAAGATTTGCACTCGAGAAAAGGGTCTTATTCTATCGTCAGTATCTTTGATTTTAAACCATTTATGAAGTACTAGTAAAAGTACTAGTTACATAAGAAATTAGTACTATTAATAGTACATAAGGAAAGTTTCTGCTTTCGTGATGTATCTGTTATCCAAAGAAAAAAAATTAGAGGAACCAAGAGATATCAAGTCTAAAAGATTGTTAAGACCTATAAGGCCTAAATCTGGTGTTAGCATTATCAAAATGAAGGTATCCGAAGTCTGATTAACTCGGAAGAACCAAATCATCATTTGATAAATATTGGTCATACAATAACTACAAAATTACCTTCCGAGCCGTCGCGATTGTTTCAAGGAACTTCGAAAGAGTTGTATTAGTGTCGCCTTCCTCATCTGCAGCTTCAGTAAATCCGTTGGCTATGAAAATTTCTTGCCTGAACATCTCCTGCGGGTGCATAACAAAGAAGCATCAATATAGTGCCACCTATATGTGTGGTTAAGCGTGGTCATTAAACTAAACATTCTAAAAGTAATGATGTTTGGACAGACATATGCTAAAAGTCTGGGAGTGTCTCAAAAGTTTTTTTTATTTTAAAGATGTCTTGTCCTATTGACATCTACCATAAAATGTTCCTGCATGATGATCTTTGTTATAAAATAATGAATTTTGTTATAAAAACTAAAAACCAAAATAATGACGAATATTAAATATATGAACGCAATTACAAAAAAAACAGTTACAAGCCAAGACTTCCTGTACCAAGAGGAAACAACAGAGAAAAAACGCTGGCTTGACTTGATCTATGAAATCAAGGCTGTCCAGCCAAGCACTGGGACACTTTAAGCCATTCAGCGCTTGAGACAGTGAAAAAAAGGCGTTGGAGTGGCTGAACAGCAAGATAAACAGATCCAGAAAACAAAGATGAAGTACACGGATGTAAAGGTGGTACTGGGTAAAAACTTCATTGTTGCACTATGAACTATCAGTTAGAGGTGTTGGAAAGCAAGGAGTAAGAAGAGAGCGGGAGTGAATATAAGGTAAAAGGCTAAAAAGTTGTTGCAGCTTGGGGCCGAAGGAACGCTGCAAACACCCTTTAGTACTACCTACAGTCCACCACATGGCGAGCACTGACGGCACTAACACCCCCTACGAAGGTAAACGCTAAGTAATATACAGACAATTGCGCAACGTGAAGTTCGTATGTCCCTCTAACCTGAAGAAAATCGGCTGAGAACGCACTTCCTTCCTCTGTTATGACTATGGCAGTGTCGGAGACAACTGGCGTAGCCTTCATAATGGTCTTGACAAGAGGCCAGGCATTTCCTAATTTTCCCAGCTCGTTTCCTGCAAATATTAAATTCTTTCATGTTTGTTTCATATATTTCTTTATGAATTAATAGAGGTATCGTAGTACCTGAGAACTGACAAATATATAATCGCCAAATTCCGTCACAAAATAATGATGACAAGTGAGAGATTCCTATTTCGTTTCAGATTAAGAACTAATTGCAACTCATCCTGCAAAATTTAAAATGTTACATTTGAGGTCTCCTAGATCATGGCTTGTAGGAACTAGTTTCCACGATGTTCAGTGAATTTCATATGGATATTCTGAAATATTAAAAAAAGTTTAAATAGATTTTATAGATCACTGTACATGTTAAACTGAAAGACATACTATTAACATAGCGGCTGATGAGACTGCCAGTGGCCACTGATGAGTTGTTGAAAGCAGTGAGAATAATTAACAGGTATCGAAATCCCTCTCTGGTGTCCATTTCTCATATTCTGAAATAAATATATATACATCACTTAGGTTCATCAAAATACCCATTAAAACATTACTTTAGAGATATCATGAATATGTAAGTATTAAGAAATTTTCAAAAAAATATTTGAAGTTCGCAAGTTAAACTTTATCCTTAGTGTCCACCTGCCCTTAATGTATGAATTGTCTTTTTGATTTTGGTATGCATCTCATTCATAACCAGCACATCTAATTCGTTCAAAGGAAAGGTACAGAATTTGTCAACACCAACAATATCTCACTTAGAATTATTTTCACCAAACCACTTTCTTATTTTTCGCGGTTTCGTCATGGGTACTGAAGAAAAACTTGGGATGGCTAGACAAGTCTTACTCTTTACCATCTCACCTGTAATGTTTTTTAGATAAGGAATTATTGATCAAATTCCTACTTGACACGTGACTCATTTTCAGGCTACAAAGAAGTCATTATATTTGATAACCAAAATTTATTGATATGCAGCTAAAGATTAATGCCCTGCAGTCTTAGAAAAAACTTATAGGACAGGGGAAATAAAAGGTTCATGTATAAGTAATTAGGAATGAATCTAAGGAACTATTTGGTTTGAAAGTTAGTAAGGATGAGATGAAGCATCTGAAAGTGCGCTAATTTCCCGTCTTGGAACAGCTCAGGAGCTATATTTCCAAATATCCCTCACTTGTTAATATAAGGCGAAACCGCTAATGGTTCATCAAATCTGTTAGCGACCCTGACTGGGGATTTAGCTGAGAAGAAGAAGAAGAAGAAGAAGAAGAAGAAGAAGAAGAAGAAGAAGAAGAAGAAGAAGAAGAAGAAGAAGAAGAAGAAGGGGGAGAAGTTTGTTAACGTCATTTTGATTCAGAACCTTTTTCCTTTATTAATGGAAAAGCTTCCAACAAAGTTAGCTATGCAATAAATAAGCAGCAGAATGTTGCTGTCATTTTGCTGCAAGATTTAATGAATGAAGAAAAGAGAGTCTTCTGCCATTCGAAGGG
>NC_089767.1:17874508-18017008 GCF_040412425.1 Macrobrachium rosenbergii | reverse complement strand
CCTGGGTGAGGGCAGTCAAATATATTTCGCCGTGTTTATTACTAGCCCCTGGGGTATCAAATGTCCCTAAGTGCATTTCGCTATCTGCCTGAAATTTCAGGTAGTTAGTGAAATGCTTGGTTTCGCTATCTGTCTGTAACATATCTACATTTATTTCTCAATTTCTCGAGTTAAGGACAATTTCTAACAAACAGCACCAAGGATGTTTTCTTATACAAACACAAGATAATTTCACTCTGATCATTGCTAAGTTGATTACTCTCATACAATCGAAAGATAATTTCACTTTGATTATTGCTAAGTTGATTACTTAATGCAGTTCAAACGGATATTCTTGTTACAGAATAACTTTGTTTTATATGTATTATATTTATTTAAAAACTGCAAAATAAAGCCATTTCAAGTTATTTTTAGCAGCCACGAAAGAAATCCTTCATAAGGTACCTGTAACCATAGGGTCAAGATCCTAATCTTGGCTTTTGAACGGTGCATAAATATCAGTGCCAACAATAAACATCACTAAATATATCACTTCCATCTCTTTAACAGTACGAAGCCCAGTTGAAATAGAGGTTACTTGTAAAGACGGAAAATATTCTCTCAACCATCCTAAATTTACTTAAGAAGTTTTTCGATAGTCGGTAACCAAAGAAGTCGATAGCGTAAACAATCGAATGAATATCGCTTGAATATAAAATTTGTAGGATCAACAATGTTAGCCTCGTGTTACATTATCATTCCTTTTCAGACAACAGGAAAGATGTACTCAGTCATTTTCGCTGTGCAATATATCAAATATGTTCAGTGGAGAAGGAATTATATTTGATCGTCACAAACATGTATAAAGGGATTCTAAACTATTTTGATACATGTGGAGATAATTTATATGCTCCTGGGATGATACAATTACGTAATGTTGCCATCTCCATATTTTTGTCTATATTCATCTATACATAGACACACACACACACACACACACACACATATATATATATATATATATATATATATATATATATATATATATATATATATATATATATATGTGTGTGGTGTGATGTGAATAATAAAAATGTTGAAGCCAAGTTTTTGTATGGAACTGAAGCTTGAATATTGAGTGTGAATGAAAGCATTTTATACATACACAAACACACACATATATATGTATATATATACTTGTGTGTATTATATATATATACATATATATATATATATATATATATATATATATATATACTGTGTATATATATATATATATATATATACTGTGTGTATATATATATATATATATATATATATATATATATATATATATTATAGACCAATATATATGTATGTATACGAAAAGAGACAATTTCATGTATTCACTAATACGGTTAACGTTATGCATGCTTACAGAATCATCAGATGATTAAAAAATTGATAAGTATTCCCATTTCCCTTACTCAGAATAAACGTGTTCCTACTTCTAAAAATAGGTGCTGCTACTAAGATTCCTGAATACTTCATGTAACTGTCTGCACTGCTAGTATGTAGTAACGACATAATGAAGGTAATAACTAAGTGTCATGACATGATTGCCTGCAATTATAATATGTTTTTTTAACGCGCAGGTATTGCGGAGTTACAAGCACAAGTCTTTCCATTATCACCTGATGCTTGCAGTGCTTCTTATGGTAAATTTTGACACTCCGTGAGTTTTGTTAGGTAAAATGAGAGTTCTTTCCTGAACGCTTTTTCTGAATATTTCCCAGCACCGAACTGAAGCTATATAGTCTTATCGCCATTGCAAAGATTAGAGTTTCATGATTTAACTCATTCATTGCATAATTGCATATCCACAAATCTTCCGTTGATGAACCGAACTAAATTCCGGCAGTGCAGTGTGAACTAGAAAAGCTGCTACACACACACACACACATACAAACACACACACACACACACACACACACACCAAGCTGTTGAACAAATGCAGGAACCAATGCTGTTTGCAAAGAAACAAAAGTTTTCGCCTGTAGATGTTCAGCTATAAAAGATAAAAACTGTCATTCAAATATCGTAGAATTTCTTATAGATCTTGTTAGAAATGTTCGCGTCAGGATTCGAGACAAAATGGATCGTAAATTATGTTGGATGTGTTGTACCATAACCATTTTCTCGGCAATTGACTTGAAGAGTGTACGATAATGTATACGCGCATTCGAAGAAAGTTTGTCGAGCGCATAGATGTGCGTCATTGTATGCAAAGTTTGTAACGTATGTATTCTTAATGTGTGTAACACATGCAAACTATTCTGATGACGCCACACTCGACATTTTCGACACAACAGCTGCTTAAAATGACATAACTCATGATAACTAAAACTATAATTTTTGTATAAAGTAAATTGCATTTTTCTAAATGTACATACGTTCATCTCGTGTAGAAGATTCTTCGAATCGTAAGCTGGTTCATCCTTTGAGATTATTAACACCGTAATTAAAGGTACAGGTTGTTGGAATACCTTGCAAATTTAGAAGCCTTTATTTATTTATGAATTAAGTCTGTTTAGCTAAGCACTTTCGGCTATAAAGACCAATTCTATAAGACCAATGTTTGCATACATCAATAGAGTAACTTACAAATTTAGAAACCTCTATTTATTTATGAATTTAGGCTGTTAAGCCAAGCACTGGGTCACTTTCGGCCAATCAGCACTCAAGACAATAACAAGAGTGAGTTAGAGTGGTTGGACAGCAAGATTAAGAGACCCAAAAAATAAACAAGATGAAGTAAAAGGATCTAAAGGTGGAACCTGGAGAAAACCTCCAAGTGCACTATGAAGTAATACTTAGAAATGGTTAGAGAGGTTGGACAGCAAGATTGAGCAGAGGGGGGACAGGAATGGAAGTAAAGCAAAAAGCTATGAAGTGGGTGCAGCTAGGTAATGTCTACAGTGCTCCACGTGAGGTACACTGACGGCAACATCCCCAAGGTACACATCAATATTGAAGGTTTAGCATTTTTTCTTAAGTGAGGTCATTGGCGTCAAAGATTAGGACAACGTCACTCATACAAAATTCAAGTAAACGCTCGTCTGGGTCGTTTCTTGTCAAATATGAACACCTAAAAAACGACTAAAATAATAATGATAATTAAAAGTTTTTTCATTCCGATTGAGGAGAACACTAATATCATTATTGACAGAACAGAGGGAGAATAACGAGTCTCCAAAATTCTTTTGACTTGCTGAGTTCTAGGAGCTTCTAAATATAAATAGATCATAAATTCTTGAGAGGAAGAATTTCTGAGGAGGGATCGATGAACAATTTAGCCTCGTGTATGGCTACTTAGTTGGCATGAAGTTTTATTCATCAGTTGCCTGCAAGAAGTTGTAATCTCAGGTTGTGCTGTAGCTCTCAAACGTCGCAGAGAACTCCGACGATAATTTCGTTTTTCTACTGAAAGTGATGCTTAGATGGTACGTATCTTCATTAAAATTGTCACATATTTTTCATGAATATGCATTATCTACTTCGAATAAAAACAAAATCTCTTCCGTAAATAGCGTGTTATTGAATAATAATAATAATAATAATAATAATAATAATAATAATAATAATAATAATAATAATAATAATAATAATAAAGTAAAACATACGCCGCTACAGCATCAAGGTCGCCGAAAATAGATTTATCTTTCTGTGGCCTCGGTATGAGCCTCGGCCCATGAAACTTTAGCCATGGTCCGGTGGTGGCCTATCCTATATAGTTGCCAGAAGCACAATTATGGCTAAGTTTAACCTTAAATAAAATAAAAACTACTGGGGCTAGAGGGCTGCAATTTGGTATTTCTGATGACTGGAGGGTGGATGATCAACATACCAATTTGCAGCCCTCTAGTCTCAGTAGTTTTTAAGATCTGGGGGCGGACAGAAAAAGTGCTGAGAGAATTAAGTTCGGACGGACATACAAAGACAAAGCCGGCACAATAGTTGTCTTTTACAGAAAACTAAAACTCAACGAATATTCACGTTCAAATTGATAATAGAAGGGAGACTTATAAAGTGAAAATTGCGATGCTAATTTCTTGTGATATGATTGTCCGTCCGGTGATTTTTCAATTTCGAAAGTGTATGTATAATAAAAAGAAAACAGAAGATTTGTATCCGTCGATATTTCTACTGTTAAGTAAATACCACTGATAGCCGTAATCATTGGTCCGCTGGTATGGTGGTTGGTGTCGTGGTATGGCGCTCAGATGTTGCGGGTTCGCGTCTCCCCCAGGAGGATGAAAAATCACTGGCTCTCTATCATGATCAGTTACTGCTGCAGTGTAGGTCCTACGGTGGGAGGCTGAAACCAACATTCTTTGGAAGCTTGAAGTTCATGTCAATGGCTCCTGTGTGCTTGTTCCAAGTGAATTGGTTTCATCTACTGAAATAAATAATAATAAGAATGAAACTCCATTATGACCATTTTTCAGTAGCTCCTTATCTCAGAACAAAAATGTCTCCAAATTGTCACTAAGCGAATTACGAATATGGCTATCCAAAATTTTTAGGTTACAAATGCTTCAGAAATATCGTGATCTGATAAGATCAGAAAAAAGGTTTCTCGTGGAAAACACTGAATTCGAATAGCAAATATTGCTGCCATAACAGCTAGTGACACAATTATCTGCACGCTGAGAGAGTTCCAACTAGAAGCATCGAGTTGCTGTGATGTCCAAAGAGAGGAATGATGAAAAAAGATCACGTAGTTCTTACTGAAAATACTTCATTGCCTTTCCTTGTCGTACAAAGAAGTGTGTGAAGTAATATTTGAGGAGAAACTAACCATGAGCACTTGCCTTAACCATACCATTTCTTTAACATATCTCTTACATTTATCTGCGGCGTTTGCGAAGCTACAAAATGAGGAAAGCATATATCACAACATAAAAGAATAATTATAAAAGTCATAATTGAAGTAGATATATAAATGTACTATAAGGAAATGTATCTAAACCTTAATCAAAATATGTTGAAATTTTATACATTTCAGAACTTATCCTTTTGTGTTTAAGAAAGCACAGCAACATAATATTTGTAGGCTTTCCCAGCCATATTGCCTCTTAGAGGTAATGTTCACCTTTTTAGTTTCTTTTTTTTTAACCTCCAGATACAGATACTCAGATGGTAAAGAATACATCTGGCACACTACACATTACTGAGATACTTTTGCAATATTTAGGTGAATGGTGAGAAGTCTCAGTGTAGATAAACTAACGTAGTTACAGAGTTTAGTTCAGTGATTCTCAACCGGGGAGCGCACCCCCAGAGAGGCGTCAGCAATTTCTAAGGGGGGCGCGAGCCCTAGGGAAAAATTTAAAATTCCCTAATTATATCCGTTATTCTCTCAACAAGATTCGCTAAGAATCAGTGTCAAGTATCTTACTAATTCATTCCCAAAAGAAAACAAACACCCTTTCTCTCTCTTTTTTTCATTTTCCTTTAAATCTGGGAGGGAATTTTGCCCATAGATGCAAGGGGTGGGGCGGGCGCGTGGAGGGAAGGACCAATTCTTAGAGGGGGCGTGGTAATAAAAAGGTTAAGAACCACTGGTTTAGTCAGTGTACTAACTAAATTTTCCTACAAACGTAAAATGTAGTTGTTGAACTAAACGACTTGCCTCTGCATAAAACGTCTGAGATAAAAATTGACTCTTGGCAAAGATGAGTTTAGAATTGCCTCCTATCTTCTAAAAGCGTCTATTACCTATTTGCAATGAGCATCCCGTGATGGATGACTTAATATTTTTACCCAACTGTTTGTTTACATTTTTTGCCGAGGACCTCCTAGGTAGCATTCCACAATTGTGACCTCATACCATTTACCTGGGCTCTTGATTCATGTATCATTTTCTACCTCCTCCGTGGGGTGCGTCTTCTTCAGTTAACGTTAAAGAGACTTTTTGGAATCATGCAGATAGTCTTAGCATTCTGCTGGAACCCCTTGAGCTCTACTATTTTTTCTTTTTTTTCCTGTATTTTCTTTGACTTAGTCAAGTCATCCAGTTTCATACCCCGCGTCACTGGTTTTCCCGCCATATTTTCAGTAATTGATATCAATTATGTCTTTATCTGAGCAGGGTAACCAAAACCTTTTAATAGGTGAGTGCTGAACTAGGTCCATGTTTCAGTTAACTCAGACTGTCCTCCCCAGACTTCCAGTGTTCCTCTGCACATTAGCATTAGCTGACAACACAAGCCTCCGTGCCTCAAACTCCACTTCCTCTCCTTTCCCAAGTGAACTAAAACGCATCTTTGAACAGGAATCCCTATTGCCTTTTGCCACTGATTAAATCAGGCACCTAACCTCTCAGAATGGATATCTTCTCTCGATATTTCTTCAACGCATTTCTCTGTGCGACAAGAAAAGGATATGACGTATTTTCAGTAAGAGCTAAAGGATTGTTTTTTATTATTCCTCTTGCTAGACAACGCAGAAATTCGTTTTCTTTACAGAAACGTTGGACAGGAATCTATGGTTCTTGAGCTTCTAGTAGGAACTCACTCAGGGTGTAGACCATTTTGTCACTAGCTGTTATAGCAGCACTATCTGCTACTCGAACTTTGTTTCTTCTACATCCCTCCCCCTCTATTTTTTTAATCACATCTACACGCCTGACACAAATAATTCCGTTAGATTAATAAAAGCTTTTCCTAAATGACTTGCATTAGTGTATGACTATACAGCAAGTTTTTGAAGTGTGTACACATCATGATTGTCTCGCAAAACTGGGGTCAGTGTCGTGTATAATGCATGCATCTTTTGACTCCGCCTTCATTGTATTTGCTAATGTAACATAACACACTTGCTTCAAAGGACCAGTATTTTTCCGAAGTAAATTTGCCGAGATCGATCGAACACAATGCTCACCGTGCATACATATACACACACACACATACATATACATATATATATATATATATATATATATATATATATATATATATATATATACATATAATATATATATATATTATAATATATATATTTACATATAATATATATGTATATTATATATATATATATTTATATATATATATATATATATATATATATATATATATATGTATAAATATATGGAATGTATAAATATATGGAATGACGGTCCATATATGCTTGCAAGATGACAAATTTTGAGCCAAGAAAAAAAGTTAACAAGCATTCCCGTATCCCCAATCAAGTGAGAGAAAGAGAATGGGGAAAAATAAGAATACCTCCAGAAATGTAGAATGGAACCAGTCTTGACTATCAAGAACAATGTATGCAAGGTGGCTAGATAAAAAAGCTTAGATATGAACTTGCACAGAGATATGGTAAAACTATTAAAGAGGCAATGAATCTGAAAAGATTATGGAGAATATGACCACACATCAGTGAATTAGGAAACAAGGTTTCGCACATACTTGAATTAATGGTTGCCACACTGGAATCCACTCGCATACTCTTTAAGGAACTGTATACAAATGTGATAAAGGTAATTTCTTGCCAGTTCTTAAGAATGTTAGGACCTAAAAACCTTAAAAGTAGGGAATAAATAAAATTAATAAAAAAGAACTATGTGGGTTCACAAGAGAAAATGGAGGGATTCCGTTAAATGGCTTATCATTATTTGCTTAGGCCAAACGTGTTTAATTCTTAAAATATTTGGGTTTCAAGGTGTTACAAAAATATGTGGTTTCTGGTCAGTGAGACCAATGATCAATTTCAGCACTCCTGACCCTCTAATTCTCACTTCTATAATCATAAACTTCCGACAGACGATGCAAAGTACCGTACGGCTTTTCTTAACAAGTGTTGTAACATATAATAATGCCAAAGTTCTGTGCTTGTGTATTCAGTAATGCGAAAACTGTTATCATTGCATGGAATCTTAAGTCCCTGATGACATAGGAAATCAATCTTCTGTCCAAACAATTCTATCAGCATATTTGGTTCTTTTTTGTTTGGTGTCCCAAAACTTTTCATGGTTCAGTAACTTAATAATTGAAGTTTATTTTCCTGAGCTTTGCTCCCGAATTCTTTGGTGAATAGTTCTTGGCTTTTAGTGCATACAGGTATTCATTCATGAAGAGAAGCCTTACTAAATGTATTACGGCGAAAGAATAATTCTACTGTTACAAATACGAAGTTTTTGTGCAGAGCTCATGAAACAGTGGATTTTAGATGCCTGAATGGAATTAGTTGTTGAGTGTTCATGAAGGCTTAAAAAATATTAACTTAACAGTGTCTATTATAATAAAATAAAATGAATATCTACAGCCACTTACTTGGTTGGTGGACTTCTTAGATTTGAAATTCCATGCAAAACTACAAAATTAATTTTATAAATGCTCTGATTAAGGCTGTCTGCTGAAGATTTTTAGTAATTTGTGTAGCCTTTTCCACAATGTTATCAATTTTAGATATCTGTAAAATGACGACTCAATTAGAGACTTTGTGGAAATGCAAAGTTAATAATTCTTCATGATTATAAAAATGGATGTTTTTACAAATAACACACACACCCATTTTTGTGTGTGTGTATATATATATATATATATATATATATATATATATATATATATATATATATATATATATATATATATATATATATAAATAATCAACACACAATCACGTGTGGAATAGAAACAAATTTCTGACTCACATCAGGATCGAACCCAGGTCTTTCAATTGAAAGGCAAGGGCCTAGTGGGCAGCGCCCTTGCCTTTCAGTTGAAAGACCTGGGTTTGATCCTGATGTGAGTCAGAAAAATATATATATATATATATATATATATATATATATATATATATATATATATATATATATATATATCTTCTTTATATATATATATCAAGGATGCGGCTCTTACACTAATGTGTATCGAATGCTTGGATTTCCTAGTTTCGATACACTAGATTATGGTACTAGGCATGGTCAACAGCTAAAATAATAAAACACTTTCATTCACTAAAACTTGAACGATTCTTGTGAATCCAGTGGTAAATGATAATTATCACATATTTTAAACTAACGTTTGTAATAAGGGGCTCTGCATGGAACCAATTTGCAACTTATAATTCTTGGAACAATTTATTTATCATTAACATTTAAGCCAGAATAAGGCTTCAATAGTTAGTGTAGAAATCAACCTATTCTTGAATATTCAGTGGGTAATATCCTATACAATACTTACAACCACATTTTACAAAATCTTTCGTTAGTTCATACTTCTAAGTAACAGCTTAATTACTTTTACTCTTAATTGACTAAGCTTCGGTTTTATAGCATTTACTATTCACGCCATACAATTAATTCTGATTTTGCTGCAGTGAATACTGACATATTGCTGTTTGAACACGTTGATAAATCAACATATACTTCATTCGAGATCTGTTATTGAAACTTATTTGGAATATATTATGAGATCATAAATACAATATGCACCAAAGGTCAGCATTAAACAATTTACCCAACTTCACAGCATCATATTTGTAATTTCTTTTTACTTAAACAGATAATGTTGGAAAACATGCTGTTACGAGGTCTGCTCATCTTGTGCGTTGGTAAGTAGAAACAATTTGTTTTTCTTTATTGAAATAAAAAGGTTGTAGATAAAAAAGAAAGTTTAATGCTATATCTCTCATTTCTTAAAGGTAATTGTCTTCTTTCTGCAATACGAATTCCTGCCTATCTCACTGTTGATCATATTAAAAGTGGATGTTGTATTTAATGAGTTTTTAATTTTGGAACACGCCATGACAGTACGCAAAGAATTCACGGTACCTATACAAAAATTCATAAGTGGAATTTGTAGTTCTCTGTACCTTTTTAAAGAACAGACTGGCAAGCTTTATGGGGCCCCTACTAGTAATTCCTTGTGAAAAGTCTTAGTACACTTTGCAGTATTGGTATTCCTTACCAGGCATGGGAATTGCCTTGAGTCAATAGTAGGAGTCATTTTTCATCATGAATAAGGAACACTCCCTTCTTGGATTATCTACTCTCTTGCATGATCTGCTTTCGTTCTTACTCATTCGATTCGATAGTATTCTAATTTAAAAGTACATGAGCATGCACGATACTGTTATACCCTTCAGACACTCACGCTATTTCAGAATCACGAAGTCCGCTGAATTTTTACCAAATATTAATCTCAGGTATGATTACACATTGACTTTTCTTACTAACGAAACACTGCTGTCTCTCGCTAATTTTCAGGGTGGTTCGCCGTGACAAAATCTTCAGGAACGAGGTTCTTAACACTCAAAGAAGACGTAACGCTTGCAAGAAACTATTCCAGCCTGCCGGTAGAAGGATACATAGCACCAAATGGAACAACAGAAAGGTACTATTTAAATTTTGAAACGCGACTCAAAAATTCATTTGTCTTCTTGTACTGAACGTTTCAAAATGAGTATTTTACAGAAGACGATCTTTACCTAAACAACAGAGACAGTCGCGACGATTCTGTCCAATACGTTAGCAGTGTATTGATGTAACGCCTTCATATATGTATATATGTATAGAATTAACAGAGAAAAACATACATATTTCTATGAAAATATGCCCAGAGGTAATGAAAATCATGTTTCGTTATTGTATTTACCTGCCGAATGAAACTGGCTAAAGCTTTGCACTCCTTTACACATGGCAGTATTAATACAATATAAAATCGGTTTCTCTCCTCTGGAGGTTTTTAATAGGACTGGAACGTATAAGAGGGAAAGATCTGATTCTCATAAAGTCAATAAGATACATTCAGCTATTATTATTATTATTATTATTATTATTATTATTATTATTATTATTATTATTATTATTATTATTATTATTATTATTATTCAGAAGATGAACCTATTCATATGGACTAAGCCCACAGGGACCGTTGATTTAAAATTCAAGCTTCCAAAGAATATGGTGTTCATTAGAAAGAAGTAACAGAAGGTAATGGGAAATACAGAAAGAAGATATCACTTATTAAAAAGGTAAAAATGAATTAATGAATTAATAAATAAATATATAAAAATGTAAGTAAGTTATTAAAATACAAGGAGAATTGTATTAGGGTAGTAATGCATAGCTGAAATGAGTCTATATAAACACTTATTCTTTTCTTTTCAGACACTTCCGTGTAAGAGATTCTCCGGTTAAATTTGAATTCCTACAGTTTCTCTTTTCGTCGTCTCCCCCTCATCTCCTATATGTAATTTACGATAATTCTTCAGGTAAGCTCTTTCTTCTACCTTCAGTGAAAGATGATCAGTGTAGTATTATTTCAAATGCACGATGAATGACGATAAATTAAATGAAAGTTTTTGATGCAGGTGATTTGAACATGTTCCATGAAATCGCATTTTTTTCGATTGAAAATATATAAATTAATCTCATGAGGAATTTGCATTGCTATTCTTGAGGAATTGTTCTTATTTAGGACCCGGTCACATTTCCAGAATTAATAAGTCTGTCTGATAATATCGTAGAATCCTCATTTTCCTTATAAACCGCCCAGTATATATACAGAGAAAAAACTGGAAATGTTGTGAACAAAAAACTAAGTTATATAAAAAAAAACTTAAGATGTGTGGGAAATATTCTTGCCTGCAAAAGACCTTTGTTATTTGTGAATGAGTTATTTTTCTTATCTTTTTACATTTCACATGAAAATAACAGGATTTCTGATATATATATATATATATATATATATATATATATATATATATATATATATATATATATATATATATATATATATAAGTAACGTGAGTTGTTTACAGATTCCTGTAAACTTATAATTTACAGAAAGAAATCAAGTGAAAAAGTGAAAAAAGTAAAGACAACAGTTGAAGTCTTTTGATATATCAATATAACAAACTGGGGTGACACCAACTCTAATTATCCAGAGCCATTGTTAAAGATATTTTTAGACAATTTCATGTCAGTTTGTAGAATCCAAAAACCCTTAAAAGTAAGTCTCATACAAAGAGTCTTTCTTATAATTCATTATATTAAGGGATGTATCGCTGAACTGAGAATATAAAATAGTAGATGTGAGTGTATTGACATCCATAGGATTTATGCCACCTCTATTAAAAACAAGTAAAAAATAAGCCAAAGTTTCTTCGACGCATTCGAGATTTCTGTGCAGCGTATAATCAAGGCCACCGGAAATAGATCTATCTTTCGGTGGTCTCGGTATAATGCTGTATGAGCCGCGGCTCATGAAACTTTAACCACGGGCCGGTGGTGCCTGGCCTATATCGTTGCTAGATGCACGATTATGGCTAAATCTAACCTTAAATAAAAAAAAATACAGGTTAGAGGGCTGCAATTTCATAAGTTTGATGATTGGAGGGTGGATGATCAACATACGAATTTCCATCCCTCTAGCCTCAGTAGTTTTTAAGATCTGATGCAGACAGAATAAGTGCGGACAGAAAAAGTGCAAACGGACAGACAAAGCCGGCAAATTAGTTTTCTTTTCAGAAAACTAAAAACCAGTCGTTTTTTTACTTTCCTTCGAAGTTACATGTACCAAAAATTTAATCTCAATCTATTTCCAGTTCCATTTTTGGCACAACCTATGAGAGAGGATTAAACAAAATTCTGAAACCAATGAAGTTATATGAAAAAGTAATGCCTACCAAGTCTAAAATTCACCGTAAACGTAATGACAAAACAAAAATAAATAAATAAAAAATTAATTTCTAAGGGCATAAAATATGAAAGTTAATTCATTATCTTGGGAAATTTTTGCTTTATCTAGTAAAATGAAGGCTTTCTTAGCGATGAAAATTTTAAAAGTTAGTTTGAAGCTGTACTGCAATGTTAGAGGAATAAACTAAATACAAAAATGTTCATGACAAAAAGAGAAATCTCATTTACTTTCTTTTCAGCAGACATCGATTCCACGATAAAGAGTTGCACCAGTCTTTGGTTACAGTATACTGTAATCCAGATAAGGAGTGACCTTGACCCCGTACACAAAGTGCTGACCTATCCGGTCACCTTTGCCCTACAGTTCAAAGGCATATTTTGGTCCTGTGTTCCCTGGTGAACGTTGAAAGAATATTTGCCATGGTAAGCATGAAAAATCTTCGTTCCCTCTTCAGAGAATATCTCTTCTAACGCTCTTGGGCTCTAGTACTGTAAAATATCATAGTCTCATTATATCAGTTGTCTCAACAAGTATGCAGGCTTCAGGTGTCGACTGCTGTGTTTGTTTATTTTCTATATACTTTAGCAAAATAACACCATACACTTTCTTTGTTGTATCTGGGTTTTGAGAAAGGATATATAGTAATTTCTGAAATTCGCCTGCGACGCAGGTATTGCTAATTCAAAATATAGATATCTTTATCTAATATAATTACCTCTTTATAATCTCTAGAATATTAATCAGAACTAGCTTCAAGCTTTGTTTAAATGTTCAAAACAAAATTTTGGAGGTTGTATACATCCAATTACAACCTTTGGATAAGATAAGTAACTCTTCGTTTACATTCTTATACTTTCTGCTCTACTTTGGATTCATTTGGAATCTGGTGAATGTTTGTAGGTGCTAAGGAAACATCTGTATCCTTGTAATGGGTACATTTAAATGCACTCAAAAAACAGCAGCGAGATTTTAGTGAATTTTAAGTAGAAACTGTAATAGATATAACAAAAACTTTAGCCCTTTTAAACATGATTTGTTCCTGACAGGTGAGTACTCATAATCTGGAGAATCCGTTCGTTTGGTGGATTGTGGTGGTGATAGATAAGACAGCTAATATTCAACTCCAAAAGATCCTGAGAGAGGGATCACAGGTAAGAAAATGTAAAGTTTAAATTGGCCCTCTAAATTTATTTGTACATTATGGTTTGCAGTTGCTAACATGGATTTCATGAATCTATGTCAACCATCAACCTCTGCATTTTACTTCTAAAGTTCCTTCAATCTGAATCATTTCATAACAAAAAAAAAAAAAAAAAAAAAAATTCTACATCTCTTCTAAAAAAATTAAATGTAAGATCATTTCCTTATCCACCTTGTTATATTGTTCAGAAATGATAGTTGGGTTACCTGTGTTTCAAAATTTTCTCTCATCAGGTTATTTTGGTCCAGATAGAAACGACAGTGCACTACAAAATTTTCTCAGCTCGTGTCGACAAGGATAGTATGATACGGTAAGTGCTTTGTAAAGCACAGAGATTCAGATATTCACTTCAATGCACTCGTGTATAAACTCTCAGATAAACAATAAGTGTATACATGCATTATAGATACACGTACATATAAAAGTAAATGTACCACGGAAAATGAAACACGGGGTATATACACATTCTTTCATTTTCCACGTATATGTATATGCATGTATATGTATGTGTGAATCTAAATTATCTGTATACATACATTTTTGTCATCCTCAGAGTTTATACACGAATGCCCTGAAGTGAACATCTTTGCTTTACTCAGTGTTTAATTTTTCTCGTGTTACACTTGCATAAATACACCACGAGTCATTGTGATTTTAGTCACACACACACACACACACACACACACACACACACATATATATATATATATATATATATATATATATATATATATATATATATATATATATATATATATATATATATAACGTGAATGTGATTTTGTTGTTTATGTTTCCACCTAGAGAGTGAATGAAGAGTAAAACCACTTGATTAATAGTAACCCCAAGCCTACAGTTTTCAGGAAACTGGGATATGGGAACATATTTCAAAAACTTCCAGTCATACTTCATCGGCTAAACTTTTCACGAAATTCGACACCGACTTCAGAGGCCGACAGTTAACAGTAGCAGCCAACAACGACTATCCTTTCGTGGTCTTAAAAGAAGAAGAGAATGGAGAACTTTCCTTTGACTCCGGGATTGAGACGAAAATCGTCGACGTCTTGAGCAAGTCGCTCAATTTTACGTAAGTTACCGTCAGCGAGTACCTTTCTGAAGCTTTTTTGAGTCGTTGCTAATGTATGGATTAGTGCTGGGATGGTATTGCTGACAGACAATTGAGTAGCTTTACATACATACATACATACATACATACATATATATATACTGTATATATATATATATATATATATATATATATATATATATACATATATATATATATATATATATATATATATATATATATATATATATATATATATATATATATATATATATATATATATATATATATATATATATATATATATATATAATTTATATATATATATATATATATATATATATATATATATATATATATATATATATATATATATATATATATATATATATATATATATATATATATATATATATATATATATATATATATATATATATATTTATATATATATATATATATATATATATATATATATATATATATATATATATATATATATATATATATATGAAATTAACCGATTGTATATGTTATTTCATTACCTGCAGAAAATAGGGTATTTTATAAATAACATTATGAGCCACGAAATTTCAATAAAAGGGTAGAATTAAAATATTATTTAAATTGCCTATCCCTGTATCTTACCGTTTTTACATTAAATTTTTCAGTTTTCTTTCACACCTTTCTAGTACATTTTCTATGTCACAGCCTCAATTTTATGGTACACTATGATCAATAGTAGTTGCGCACTAAACCAGAATAGAGACCTGTGAATTTTGCAGAAACAACACTCTTCTTACAACTCATTTTTCAGTAAAGTAACATCATTCATTCCAAATAAAATAAAGTAATAGCATTTTTGTGCTCCAACTTAAAGCAGAAAGTTTTTCATTTCAATAACTGTGTCCTTTAATCAATCATTTTGTAAAACTTGAGAAGAGCTCTGACACATAGCCTATTTTGTGAAAATTGTAAAACAAAGATTCAACCAATTAAATCAGTCAGATATAAAGTGTGGAAAAACTTCATTCTTCTGAATTTCATACAGCATTTCATATGCATATTTATGAAACTAATGTTTGTTATGGCAGAGGATCAGCCGTCCAATGCAATTCTGATTTTTGAGTCAGTTCTCCTTTCCTGTTTTAAAGGGCTTAGGCTGAAGTCGAAGTACTTTGCCCGCCGCGTCATCTTCTCTATGGGGATATTTTTAAAACAATGTAATTAATATGCTTTTAATAATAAACAGTAATAATTTTACCTGTTTCGCAATGCTGACACGATTATTCAGAATCACTCTTTTAAATGTTTTCACCATTGCTATATAATCGTGTGTATTTTTAGACTTTTTAGCCTCTTGTTGTTGATGTTATTCATTTTCAATAGCTATCGAGTGGTTTCTCCTGCCGATGGAAGCTGGGGTGGGCCTTTACCGAACGGTACAGTGACTGGCATGATCGGTATGGTGGCGAGAAGGGAAGCTAATTTTGCCATTACCGACATCACCATCATAAGTGAATAGATCCGAGTTACTTTCTTTAAAGTATATCTATCATGTGAAATATTTGCTGTAAGTTTATAACCAGTCATGATGTGCCTATCACGAGGCAATATCACTTCTCTGCACCTATTCGCATGGCTTCTGAAAAGACTTGCCATGATGATCAGTAACACAAAAGCCAAGCCAGCCTCTTTGCTTAGCACTAAAGGCTTTAATCAATAACGAACGACAACAATGCCTATTAGTACGTTACATAATTCCACGATAATTCTCTATCTCTAGATTCACGAGAGGAGGTCATTGACTTCACGATTCCTTATTATATCGAAAGCCTGAACTTGGTCTCCAGGAAGCCAGGAGAGAAAAGCAGGGCCTTCGCTGTTCTATCGCCTTTCAGCCTAACGGTAAGAATATCATTCTTGATAATGTTTTCTTCTAGTGAAAAGAATATCTACTTGATATTGTGATGGAATAAATTTCCCTTAAGATATTGTTTAAAAGTTCTGAAATATTGCTTGAATACTTGTAGGTTTTTTTACCTTTATATCAATGCGAAAAAAATAGAATATTTAGGTTGCTTGACAAAATTTACTTTGCCGAGAACTGAACATACCCAGACTAATGAATGAAACCAAATGAGAGTTTCGCAACATTTACTTTAAATTAAAATTTAGGTGAATGTCCAGAAGAACTCCGCATGCATAAAGTACCAAAATTAAAAGTAAAATGTAATATTTTTATATTTAAAGCGTTTTAGACGACTTCTTATGATGAGGAAACACCCACAATTTTGCCATATTAGCTATGGAGGGGTTGGGGACAGGTATTGTCTAAGATTATAAGTCAAAAATCGAAGATCATTCGATGGGGAACTAGTTTTTCTGAGAAACATTACACTCTTTCTGAGAAACATTACAGTAAAAAACTCATTTTCGAACTAACTCCAGTAAGATCAAGTCACGAAGTGCTACTGGATGTAAACAAACGACTTAGAAAATTTTCGAGGATGCCGATTAGATAATCATTAATATCTCGGATATGGTGAATCTCCTCAAAAAGTGTTCAGAGACAAAGTTTTATTATTTTATATTGTGAAAATTATAGTGTGACCTATTTTCTTATATCTCACCGCGGAGTTGTTCTGGACATGGACCAAAATTTACATTACGTGAAGGGAATTAAGAAAAGATACACAAAAAACATTAATAGTTTATGAGAGTCTGAGAGCGAATTGCGGCGGGAAATGACGATAGACCTATAACAAGTGAAACTTGGGTAATAAGAAGTTATAAGTCTACATGTCAAAATGGATTACACGACTTACGGTACAATTGCTCGTTTCATCAGTAAGTGGACAATACATGGAAATCAAAAGACTATCTAGCTTTTGCACAGTAGCATACGAAAGAAAAAGGAAAAATTATTGTATCCTTTGATGCCGCAAATCCTAACTTTTAACCAAATTTCACAATGATTTCAATAAAAAGCACGAATTGTCTTGCGATGCTACAATATCACAAGGATTCAACTAATCTTACGAAGGCTTAGCGAGTACCTTAGTGATAAGTCATTTGCATTAACAACATCAAAGTGCGTGATAAAGAAAATACTGAAACAGTATATATGTTGCTGAATACCTGTCTGTTAAAGAATTAGGACCTGTCCGCATTTGTCTGAAATGGTATTTTGCCATTAAACACATGCTATAATATATATATATATATATATATATATATATATATATATATATATATATATATATATATATATATATATATATTTATATATATATATATATATATATATATATATATATATATATATATATATATATATATATATATATATATATATGGAATCTACTGGTCAGTTTTTACTAGATGCATATGCAGTATCTAGTAACCACAATGATCTCGTAACTTCCTTCACATTTTTACATCAAAGTACCTTAGTCAAGGGCACTGTAAATAAGCTAAATTTCATATCATAAGAAAATATTTATTTTCGTATTCTCAGGCCTGGATATGTCTCGCCATTTGCACCGTGGGCGTTGGTCTTGCTATGGTGCCCCAAACTTGGGTCATGAGCTTCTACATGGATAAGGTGCCCAAAGGCTACAATGTCAACGACGCAGTATTCAACGTTTTTAGGAGCTTAGTCCGCCAAGAAAACCTGCTGGATTCCTCCAGCTTGCCCCACAAAGTGATCGTCTTATTTTGGGATATCTTTTGCTTAATTATAACAGGTAAGGGGATCCTGAAATAATTCAAACAAATATTAATGAACTACAGGTATGTGTGAGTGCATTCGGGTCGTTTCGGCCGTAAGCACGTTTACGTGCAAAATGGGCGCCGTGTTTAGTACCAGCCCCTTGGGGATGTACATAAAACATGAAATAATAGTGGTAAATACCATAAACATAACGTCTTACATTGTTTTGGATGTTACGGCCTAAAGTGACTTGCGGCCGAAACGACCAGGACCGGTGTGAGTTAGGCGTACACGTTCCAATGTGGACTCTGAGCGGTTAATATCTGCTTTTGGCTGATATATGAAATTTAGGCTGTCAAGCTAAGCACTGGGGCATTTTGAGCCATTTCAGCGCTTGAAACTGTTAAAAAGTGTGAGTTGTGATCCAGAAAACATAGAGATAAAGTATAAGGCTTTAAAGCAGGAACTGGGAGAAAACCTCTCAGGTGTACTAAGAAATAATACTTAGAAAAACTGGACAACAAGACTGAAGAAAGAAAATGGGAATTGAGGGAAGTAAAAGGCTAAAGAGTGAGTGCAGCTAGGGACCGAAAAGACACAGCAAATACCCTTTAGTAAAGCTGTCGTTTAACGACATTCATAGAAAAGGAATTCCAATAAACAACAGAAAGAGGTCAAGTTTAAGCACCACTTCTGTTCCAGCACAAACTTTGTAGATTCTGTGAGGTCAGAGCAACCGTTTCACCCACATCACTGAATTAATTATTATACGTTCAGAAGAAGATTCCCTATCCATCAGAGCCTCTGAGGCCTTTAGAAAATAATGCTAAAATTTTAACCATGAGATTTACCTATAATCCTGAAGAAATAGGTCATTGTCAAAATCACTGGGGAAAATCTTCTCTAAGCTCCAAGTGCCTTCATAGATTTATTCGAGTCATGGAGAAAAATAACAATTTCAGCCTTGATATTACCCTGTACGCTTCAGCAATTCGTTAAGGTAAAAAAATTCAGACAGTAACCACCAATCCCAAGGTATATACTTACTTTTCCATTTTCATCAGAGCAAATAATAATAATAATAATGATAATAATAATAATAATAATAATAATATAATAATAATAATAATAATAATAATAATAATAATAATAATAATAGTAGTAGTAGCAGCAGCAGATTAGCCTATGACCTTGAAATGAGCAAATCAAAATCACCGAGAATACTTATCTGACAAGCCTCATCAAAAACGTAGGAAATGAAATATTGACCTTTTAATTAACCTGTGCCACTGGATGAGAGCTGAAGGTAGAACATTATTACTAGAGTTAATGATTATTTTCAATTTTGGTTTATGATGAAAATACAAAGTTGGTATCTTTTTCAAACTCGACCATGTTTTACATTCTGGGTGGTTCAATTAATCCAGTGAGAATTTTGTCGGTATAGTTCACTTTGACACAGCTTTTCGTAGACTACTGTTTTCCATGTCACGTAAAATAACTATTGCAAATATACCTTCAAATTATGTTTTATAGTAGCTATGTTTAGTAACAAGGACCTCAAGTAGATTAAGCCACTAATTAAACAAGAGTACAAGGATTATACTTTATGTTAAGAATTAATCGTTGTTTAGACCTAACGCATAATGAAATGGTGATTTTCTTTCCTAGCTGTGTATTCTGGAATGCTGATATCATATTTAATCACGCCAACTTTAGAGAAGCCCATAGACTTTCTAACTGATCTCCCAGAGGCAAAAGCAAACGGATTCACTCTCCTCGTCACAGCTGAAACAAGTGACGAATATATGTTTAAGGTATGAATTTTGTTTGCTTATTTTTTCCAGTTAACACTAAATATGAAAGACTGAGCTTTGCTGCATCAGACTCGAAGATATAATAAAAAGACGACACAGAATAACATTAATAGCTAAAAATTGATGCAAACTACTTATTTAACATATTTTCTGATTGCTGAACAAGTGACGAATATATGTTTAATGTTTGAGCTCTTTTTTTTTTTTTAGTTGCGCTATTTCAAACTCAGGATGAAAAACTGACCTTCACAGTACCAGACCAGAAAATATAATATGTTAAAGGACAACAGGCTGCAACGCTAATAGCTCAGAATTGATGCAAACTGTCTCCTGTAATACTTTTCTTGATACTGCCTCTAGGATACCAAACTCTCACTGAAAATCTATTTTTATTTCCACAGGAAGCAGATCAGGGAATTTACGCAAGCACATGGAAGTTGTTTAATCACGAAGATAGATCACGGAGCTTCATTCCCACGGCTGACTATGGTTTTGATGTTGTAAGTTAAAAAATATTATTCACATATGTATAAACTACACGGGTCAAAATACTATGGTAACATATTAATGGATACTTCAGAACTTCCACAAATAAGTTGGCTAAAGATTTGGTCTTGCAGATTCCTTAAAATTTGCTGGATATCTACCATTATACATGGCCTCTTCTTGTATTACATATTGTTCTGTAGAGTCAAACTAAATAGAGAACTAATCACGCTGATTAAATTACTTGTTTCTTATGGGTATATAAAAAGTTATTTGTAAATGATAATTTTGTCTGACTGATTATTTTCCATTTTAGTTTGACAAATGTTTAATTTCATGTTCAGGTTGACCGCTGTAATATATTACTGTACAACTCTAAAGTTGGAAAAGTTCATAAAAAAACTTGATATCTTTGTTTAAAAGTGCTTATATATATATATATATATATATATATATATATATATATATATATATATATATATATATATATATATATATATATATATGGAATAAGTTATATATATATTTTTATATATATATATATATAATATATATATAAAATTTATATATATATATATATATATATACCTGTGTTATGTTACATTTCAGCAGTTGGAAAGTTCGTCAAAGAAAACCTAATATCTTTGTTTAAAATTATACTATATATATATATATATATATATATATATATATATATATATATATATATATATATATATATATATTGCGTGACTTATTTATTAAATTATAAGAAATCCTCACAGATTACCAATCAAAAGCGTGTACATTTCCTTATGGCCCAGTTAGCTGCGAAATTCATAGCTGTGCGCAGGGGTTTGGCAAATACCATTTCAGCCGTGAGACATTCGCAATCCAGTACTATGGCTTCGCCTGCATGCCTGGGTCATCATACCCTGAACAGTTTAATAAAATGTAAGTATTGTAACTTTGTTTCTTTTAGCAGCTTGAGTGACGTCATCAAGGTTATTACTTAAATTGTATTTGTTTCTTCCAGCAAGCGTGCAGCTTGAGTGACGTCATCAAGGTTATTATTTAGATAGCGTTGTTATACCTCGATTATGATTATATACGTTTTGAAAATTGTGTGGGAGAAGCATCTTGTGTTAATATTTATAGAATGATATCATTAGGGAAGGTGAAACTCAAAATATAAGTACTGTATATTAAACCAAGTTTAATTTTAGTTTCTAATCTTTGGTGGGTTCATAGGTAATACGGAGCAAAAACGAATGAATTATTTTGTATTCATCATATTTATACATGTATATATATATGTATATATATATATATACATGTATAAATATATTAAACCAAGTTTAATTTTAGTTTCTAATCTTTGGTGGGTTCATAGGTAATACGGAGCACTGTGAATGAATTATTTTGTATTCATCATATTTATACATGTATATATATATATATATATGTATATATATATGTGTGTGTATATTTATATATACATATATATATATTTTTATATATATATATATATATATATATATATATATATATATATATATATATATATATATATGTATATATATTATTAGCTGAAGCCATTGGGAAAGTTCAAATTGAAACGACAGAGTGCCAAGTACTTTCGTGTATTTTAACACATCTTCGGACCACAAATTGATACAGAGCACAAAATGAGTGAGCAAGAAAGCTCTCACAAAAGCAAAGTGAAGAAAAAAATATTAAAATTAATACAATTAGGCCATTACAAACAGAAAACAATGTTCGTCCAGATCACTTAACTACTTAACACCCAAACAAGTCACAATAAGGAAAGGAATTGCCTAATGACTGCATCATATACAGAAATGAATGATAAAAAGCCGAAGTTGTTATAGAATATTTCACCTTGGTAAGCCGCAGATAATCAACCTGTAAACATTTCCTCATTCCATTAAATACAGCTTTCTGCGCATCAACGAAGCAGCCCTGGTCAAGAAATGGATAAACGATGAATTCCTGAAGATAGCTAATAACCCGGGCGGTGACGACAGCGCAGGAACTCAGTCAATCAGCTTAAAGCACTTACAGGTTTGTTATTAAAATCTCGTCCTAAGACTCGATGAAGACGTGTATGTATATATATATATATATATATATATATATATATATATATATATATATATATATATATATATATATATATGAATGTCTTTTCCTGTAATACTACAGTGTAATATGAAAATAAAAAGGCCCATAAAACACTATTTAAACGTTGAAACCATATATTTCGGGCACTTGTTTCTGTGCCCCTGTTCACTGGTAGAATATGGACAGGTGGAAAGTTACAATGGTATATATACAAAAACATGAAGGTGTGGCCTTAGGCCTCCGATGTTAAGGAGGTGGCGTTTCTTAAGAAGGAGGAGATTGACCAAATTCCCTAGTGGTTTTGGCCTCATTAGCTCCCGTTTGGCGATGGATCTGGCGGTCGCGTTTCTTGGGTCATCTTCCTCAAAAGGGGTCCGAGGATTAAGGTGTCAATGGCGTCCGATTTCCAATGTCCTCCTGACAGGTTCATATTGTTGGTTTGATTGATGATAGCAGATTCCAGCATCTTTCTTTTGTACGGACAGCTACTCTTGAAAACCAACTCCGCCCCACTCCAGTTAATGACATGCCCTGTATTTCTAATATGTAGGAAAATTCCCGAACTCTCCGAAGCGTAACGTACTGATCTTTTGTGCTCTGTTATTCTTTGCGAGAGCGATCTACCTGTCTCGCCTACATAAATGTCATGACAATTACTACACGGTATCTTGTAAACTCCGGCTTCTTCCCTTTTGTTATTTAAGTATACGTTAACGAGCGAACTCCCGATGGATTTGGGATAATGGAAAATGAAAGGATTATTAGAACTGAGTTGCTCGGTGGCCTTTTGGATGTTTTTCATCGTATGGAAGCTTTATTTTGTTGTTGAAATCTATTTGTCTGTTGTGAGTGGGACCTCTGTAGTATATTTTATTTGCTTTATTAATAGCCCTCTCGATAATGTGTGGTGGATAGAGCAGTTGCGTTAGGTGTTGGCGGATCGTGTTAAATTCTTGATCCAGGTACTCATTTGAACATATCCTAAGTCCTCTGAGGAATAGGTTGCACCCTACCATGATTTTTACGGAGACGTCGTGGTAGCTTAAGAAATGAATGTAGGAGACAGCGAAGGTGGGTTTTCTATATACTGTAAATGCATACCTGTTCTGTTTTCTTATGATCAGTACATCTAGGAACGGGAGTTTTCCGTCCTTTTCCCATTCTGTTTTAAATTTTATGGTCGGAACTAGCGAATTTAGCCTATTAAAAAATTCCTTAAAGTCCCCCCAGCTATTGTCCCAGAAAGTAAAGATATCATCTACGTATCTAAGCCAGATCATATTATGGGGTTTGATAGACGACAAAAGTTCTGTTTCGAAATATTCCATGTACAAGTTTGCTAGAAGGGGTGATAGGGGACTTCCCATGCTACAGCCAAATTTTTGTTTGTAAAAATTACCATTGAAAGAAAACACGTTGTTAGTTACACAGAGGTTGATAAGTTTTAAAGTTTTATCTATGCCAAGAGGAAAATGGTCTTCATATGGTTGTAACTTCCTCTCTAAGAAAAACAACACGTCGGCAATCGGGACTTTAGTAAATAATGAATCGACGTCTAGACTGAGCAGTTTGATGTTGTTTGAGGGGATGTTTAAACTATTAAATTTTTGTATGAAATCTTCTGCATGTTTGACGTGGGAGGATGAGAAGGTTCCTAGAAAGGGTGATAACAAGTCTGCGAGCCATTTTGATAATTTGTACATGAAAGAGCCCCCTGCTAGATATTATGGGGCGTAAAGGAATCCCCATCTTTATGTGTTTTCGGGAGGCCGTAAAATAGGGGAGAGAGGGGTTGATTACCTTGAATGTCTCTAGTAATTCTATGTCTTTTTATTGCCCCTATGGTTCTAACTGATTTGTTAAACTGAGCAGCAATATTTGTTGTGGGATCTTTCGTTAATTTGTCGTAGGTCCGCATCGTTTAGAAGTTCTTGAACTTTATTGATGTATGTCTCCTTGTCTACAGAGGTCCCACTCACAACAGACAAATAGATTTCAACAACAAAATAAAGCTTCCATACGATGAAAACATCAAAAGGCCACCGAGCAACTCAGTTCTAATAATCCTTTCATTTTCCATTATCCCAAATCCATCGGGGAGTTCGCTCGTTAACGATACTTAAATAACAAAAGGGAAGAAGCCGGAGTTTACAAGATACCGTGTAGTAATTGTCATGACATTTATGTAGGCGAGACAGGTAGATCGCTCGCAAAGAATAACAGAGCACAAAAGATCAGTACGTTACGCTTCGGAGAGTTCGGGAATTTTCCTACATATTAGAAATACAGGGCATGTCATTAACTGGAGTGGGGCGGAGTTGGTTTTCAAGAGTAGCTGTCCGTACAAAAGAAAGATGCTGGAATCTGCTATCATCAATCAAACCAACAATATGAACCTGTCAGGAGGACATTGGAAATCGGACGCCATTGACACCTTAATCCTCGGACCCCTTTTGAGGAAGATGACCCAAGAAACGCGACCGCCAGATCCATCGCCAAACGGGAGCTAATGAGGCCAAAACCACTAGGGAATTTGGTCAATCTCCTCCTTCTTAAGAAACGCCACCTCCTTAACATCGGAGGCCTAAGGCCACACCTTCATGTTTTTGTATATATACCATTGTAACTTTCCACCTGTCCATATTCTACCAGTGAACAGGGCACAGAAACAAGTGCCCGAAATATATGGTTTCAACGTTTAAATAGTGTTTTATGGGCCTTTTTATTTTCATATATATATATATATATATATATATATATATATATATATATATATATATATATATATATATATATATATATATATATATATATATATATATAATAACGAATCTAAGTTGAAATATCGGAATAAGTAATAATGAACTCAGGATCGACTCTGTTTACAATTGCTTAGAAATTTTCTGTCAATAAAAAATTTCATAGTAAGTTTCAAATGAGCATTCAGTTATTTCAAACCTCAGCAATATGCTATTCATACTTCAGCAAGAAAAAAAATATAAGTGTGTCCATGAATTAAAATCCCATATTCAATTACCCATTTGTACAATATTATTTCCTAACTCCATTTACAAATTCAGTGAATCTTTTTTCTATTTCAGGCAGCGTTTTACATGGTCTTCATTGGTTTCTTCGTTGCTGCAATGATATTCCTCGTTGAACTGTCTCTTTCAAAAGGTATAAATAATTCATTTTGTATTTTCATTCCCTCGTCAGAATAATTTTTTTGTTCCATGGTGCTAAAAGGAAGTCCTGAGCAATATATATATATATAAATAAATATATATATATATATATATATATATATATATATATATATATATATATATGTATATGTATATTGCTCTCTCTCTCTCTCTCTCTCTCTCTCTCTCTCTCTCTCTCTCTCTCTCTCTCTCTCTCTTCTCTCTCTCTCTCTCTCTCTCCCCTTCCTGTCTGAACTTTTGGCATTAATTCATGTGGAAGGATACTTGAGTGTATCTATTATCTTTGTGCCATTTATATTATATATATGTGTATATATATATGTATATATATATATATATATATATATATATATAATATATATATAAATGGCACAAAGATATCCTACACTAAAGTATCCTTCCACATGGGTTAATGTCGAAAGTTCAGACAGGAGAGAGAGAGAGAGAGAGAGAGAGAGAGAGAGAGAGAGAGAGAGAGAGAGAGAGAGAGAGAGAGAGAGAGTTAGGAATACTCAAGGAATATGAACATAAAATTTGGAGCAATAGATCCAAGCCTCTTGATTTTCTGCACCACTAAGTTGTGTGATTGCATAACATTTGTGTGTTGTATCTAAATACAACTTAGAAATGTTTTTATTTCCAGCAAACAGAGTAAACTTGTTAATGTTTAATGCTATATCATGCTATATAACAAACAAGGTGCATATATAGATATATCTATCTTTTTTGTGTGCATAGTACCTTGACCATGGTAACCCAGTCTTCTGCTGATAGCGTTTTTGCTGAGCTGTGCTTCTATTTGTTCAGCCTGTCTAAAGTCAGTTGAAATGATAACATATTTTGAAGCCGGTTTTAGGCTTGTTTTATTTGTTACGTTAATTTAGTTTTTCTTATGATCAATTCCATTTTCTGTTCTTATAGTGACGTCTTCATTACGTTATGCCCAAGGTAGTTATGCCTCTGAATTTCAAATCAGTGTTTGTATCAGCTTATAAAATACATCTCTTTTCAAGCACTCGTCTTTTCCTAAACCATACATAAGGTACATAAAAACTTAATTCCTGCCTTTACCCTTATAGAGAATAGACTTTACATTTGCAGTCATTAAGTAAACTGAGATACTTCATGCTGTAGAATTATGACTTATCGATGTAGTTTCAAAGAAGTCAAATAACAAAAATGAAAGGTAAAATTGACTAGCTGAGGCCAAATAAACTCAAAAAATAATTTACTTTGCCACAGAAAATCCTGCTGAAATAAAGAATTAGCAGTATAATACTTTTTCCTCGCCATGCATTACTAAGACAGAATAAATTCTTGGCTACATAAGTAGTTTAAAACTATTTGCATCACTAAATACAAATACCCGGAAGAAAAGGATAAGCATCTTCAGTATCAGAAAAGAAGGAAACGGGTAGGTCTCACAACTTAGAACACAAGAAAGGCAGCAGTTTTTTCAATACTTTACTTGATGACGTCAAAGGGACCTGATTTTGGAGAAATTGTGTATGACGTTCGTTATTAACCTACTGTGCAGAATAAACTTTATCTAGTTTTCACATTGATTAAATTTTTTTACATACAGTACTGTATATCGACGTCAAAGGGACCTGATTTTGAAGACTGTGCAGTATATGGCGCGATTTATAAACCTACCCTGAAGAATAAAACTTTATCTAGTTTTCACAGTGATTAGAAATTTTAAATATTGCATATAGACTTAATAATACTTTTAATATAGTTCTATGGCTGGGATATCTGTTTTAATTAGTTCTGTTCTGATTTCAGGTCAGTCTAATAAGTGAACGTCAAGGCCAGACACAAAGCAACCAGCATACTATGGCGAGTACCATCCACAGTTCCAGTTACCTCATTGATTTCTCTCTAACGATGCATAAATTCTTCCACCTTCATCCAAACACCCTAGTGCGAGTATAAGTGGACAAGCTACTATTTATAGGATAAATTAGGAGCAGAAATGTTTGCAGGTATCACGTGACGAAACCATTATATCTAAGCGTTCTAATTCTTTTCTTCTTCTTTGTTCGTATTACTGTCTCCATTGTCGTCTTCTGGTGCTGACTCTCCTCTCAAACTCTTGGAGAGAGTTGTGTCGTCAGTTAAGTTTGTTTTGACAGCTCTTAATGTTGAATTGTGGCATAGACGTAAAGTAAGTTAATTATGTTTGTTAGATAAAGTGTACTGCAACGATAAAAATCCTTTGCACTCTTCTTTACCTAACCCAGCTGTTTTCGCTCGTAACACTAGGCAGACTGCTGCTGCAAACAGTGTTGTTTTCTACCATCAGGTTAAATGCTACTCAGTTTTCTGGAAGTTTTATCTTGGTTACACCTGAAAAGCGGAGTAGTTACCTATTGCAGGTGTGAACTCTTCTGATTTTCAAAATATTCAAGCCAGGAGCAAATTCATTCCTGCTCTCTTCTGGTGTCTACTGAATTTCAAGTGTACTGGTTTTATTTACTATTCCCTCATGTTTATCTATTTATCACCTTTTCCTAAATCTTGTCTCTCTCTGTAGGATAATTTACCTATGGATCCCTTTTGGGATTATAGTTTGTTGACTCTGTCCATAAAGGTTTTCAGCTGAAGGTTTAAAGTAAGTATACCTTAGTTTTACCAGACCACTGAGCTGATTAACAGCTCTCCTAGGGCTGGCCCGAAGGATTAGACTTATCTTACTTGGCTAAGAACCAATTGGTTACCTAGCAACGGGACCTATAGCTTATTGTGGAATCCGAACTACATTATAGCGAGAAATGAATTTCTATCACCAGAAATAAATTCCTCTAACTCTTCGTCAGCCGGCTGGGGGAATTGAACTCCGGCCCATCGAGTGACAGTCTGAAGCTTTAAAGAAGCATCTGGCTACTATAAGCACCAATGTATGGGTTCCTCGATCCACATAAATCAAACTGACTTGCACTGGGACATGTGTTCCATTCGAAAATCATAAGTAAACTGCACATTCGAATAGGCATGGCTTTCAGAAATAGCCATTACTATAAAACATCATTGAGAGCAACCACCTCTTCACCATCCAACAAACAATATTCATTGTTCCCAAAGGGTTACGTGGCAATGCAAAGTTTTCATAGCCATGTACTAATATTGGCTGCCAATATTTTCCACAGAAATCAATGCTTGAGACCAGCAGTCTGTACTTACGGCATTTATTCCATTGCTTACCTTGCTGTTATGTGCTTACATATAATATATATATATATATATATATATATATATATATATATATATATATATATATATGTGTGTGTGTGTGTGTGTATATATATACATTCATACATACATACACACACACACACACACACACACACACACACACATATATATATATATATATATATATATATATATATATAGAGAGAGAGAGAGAGAGAGAGAGAGAGAGAGAGAGAGAGAGAGAGAGAGAGAGAGAGAGATTTGTGTGTGTGTTTTGAAACACACACTTTCAATATTGTCTGTTGCTTACAGGAAAGAAAATTAATTTGTTAATGTTTATATTGATATCGACAATAGGTTTCAAAATTATCTCCAAAACATACTCACTTAGAATAGAAATTCTATCAGGAGACTTCTCTTAATGATCCAGATGTTTGCACCTCAGAGCTGTTTTATATAAAACGGGGAAAGCGTAAATAAAACATTATTTATTGTCCTTCAGACAATAAATGCATGTTCTAAGTCGAAGTGATAATTTGTTTGAGTTTTTATGTATTTCTTATTAAGAAAGCATTTTATTCAAAGGTCTAACTCCCAAGAGAGCAAGAAGCGTGCAAAAAGATTGAACAGTAAAGGTTATGAAGCGGCAAAGCATTAAAATGCGAATTTCTTTTGTTCCACGGACATTCTACTGAATTTATTTTACTACAGTAAAATGATTAACAGCTTGAAATACAATAAGATCAATCATAGAAGCTGATATATAAAACTGCTGACGTATTTTGTGCTTTTTTCTATTCTTGTCATTTAAAAGCTGGTTCCCTTTAATACTCACTTCCTGAAGTCAAAACCTTATATTTACACTTTTTTTTTTTTTTTTACAAGGAGTGAGATTGCATGCCCAAGTAATGCTCCCGCCAAATTCTATGCGCGTGAATGTTTGTAAAAGAGAGTCAGGCGTGGGCGACTCAGTTATAGATGTTGATGAAGTACAATAAATAAATTTCCAGGTAGAGATAGGGAGGGAAGAATATAGACACATGGACCTCCCGGCAAACATGATCAGAACGCCACAGAATTCAGGATTCAATGAGGAGGGGTCCAGATGTTGAGAAAAAGTAATTAACATTAAAAAAAACAAATTCGAAAGGCCGGCAATCATCTACATTTATCTTGTCAGGTGTGTTAAAATACAAGACCCTTAGGTAATTAAGCTAAGTCTCGTTCTTCTCGGGGAAATAAATAGTTTGTTCATCTTTATAACCTCGTTCAAAATGAACCGAACTAGCAATATCAACTGCGAGGATCCAAACGAAAAATGAACTCCATTTCCGGGAATGAAATTTATATCAGTGGTGCATTTCTGAATCTTTCCCAAACGATAATTGAGTGATTAAAGTTCTTTCACAACCTGCTACGCAAACCTAAATTACAAGATGGAAGTCAGTGTTGTTCTGATAGGTTTCTACAGTAGTTTAACTGACATTTAATGATATACGTGATAAAATAACTGGAATAAACTGCTCACATTCTTTACAGCAAACTTAAGTTAAACGCTCAGAAAGAAAATAATTGTAAGTTTACATTCCAAGTGACTGTTAAATAAAAAAAATTACCCTAAATGTGAAAAATTTCCATAGAAAAATAAAAACATATCACACACGCAGCATAAATAGGCCATATGGAACTGAGATCGAACCAAAAACGCTGCAGAAATTATATTCCGAAACCCAACAGGACTGTATGCCGGTATGACGTATTCCTTAATATAAAGGAAAATGAAAGATCGACTCATACCACTGTACTATTTGATTCTTATTCCTTCCACTTATATAATTTACGAGAAGAAAATATCTGGAAGCATCAGACCGAAATTGCAGAAACGTCACTTCCGAAGATATTCTGTGATGAAGGCCACAGATGATACCACTAATCCGAACGCAAGGATTAAGAACGGGCCTTGGAGATGGCCTATGGTTAGAGATTGCTCGCTGGATTCTATCACCCCCTGAAAGATAAATACTATTAAATATTTGCTATTATGTTACTTTCCATGGGAAAAATCTTTCATTGTAATTACAGTTTATTTATTTATTTTTTTTTGTTAGCGGGACGTCAGTATTTCAAGTTACAGATCTTTCTTTTGGCTAAAAAATCAGATATTTACATCAAAATAGATTCACAGGTTAGCACAAAACTTGACTGAATGGCACAGAATTGCTTATTATATAATGCAGAGAGAGAGAGAGAGAGAGAGAGAGAGAGAGAGAGAGAGAGAGAGAGAGAGAGAGAATGTCGCATTTATCATTTCACTATTTCACTAATTCCTATAAACATCCTAGCTTCATCAAATTACCCTTTTGTTTTTCCTCCTTATCTCATCCATTATATCATCGTACCACTTCTGCACCAGCCCAGACTCCACCAAGCGGCGAATACCTTCGTCGAACTTGAACTTCCAGGGCGTATGTTTCCGGAAGAAGAAGGCTAAATTAGCCTTGTAGACCTGCTCCTTCATGAAATAGACCACATCGCTGTAGCCCATTTCGATGTAGATGAGCTGGTTGTAGGAGAAGGTCTCGACGTGGGCGTGAGTACCCTGAAGAACCAGCTCAACGCAGCCTTCTTCGCCGAAATATTCTTGATCGACGGTCGTTGGGACTAGGTCTAGTTTCGATCCCAGAGCGAAGAGCTCCTCGTCCCTGGAGGTGGCCAGGGCTTCCGGTACGAACTCGCCGTAATCCAGCATACACACCCTGTGTTATTATACATTAATATTTTTCGTTACAGTGCGTATGTCATCATACATGCAAGTGCTGATAAGCAATTTCCTGTTCGTATTAATACCTCATCTGTTTTCATTAATAAGGAACCACTTTGCATAGACGTACACTTGAATGTCAAAGAAGTCAAAACTTGTCAAAACACATAGCCTATTTGTTATTTCATTTGATTAGGATTTTTTATCTCACTCTTTCTGTATAAGAAGACTTTATTCATTTATTTATTTATCTATTTATTTATTTATTCATTCAGTCACTTATGTACGTTTTTTTAAGATGGTTTACTAAGGAGCTGCCTTTCTTATCATAAATCAGTGCCTACCCTCGATTCACCTGAAATCACTCTCAGCCAACTGTCCAATGCTTCGTATCCTTTTGGGATAGGCAGGGATCGTCAGGACAGCAATGAGGTTACAGGTGTAAGACAGGACGATGACGAAGGCAGACACCCACCAGATAACTAAGAACACCTTATGGATCCAGGAAGATGGGAGTACAATTCCACCTTGGTTTATCAGACTCTGTTGAATACAGAGGAGAGAAACCTCTAACCAGATATTTCAAATATGTTGTTTATTCTTTAATTTGCATAGCCAGGAACATAACAATAAGTAATGATGACTGAAAAATACTTATGGTAAACCACACGGCAGCACGTATATTACAATAGGCCTACTCCTAAATAGGTTCATAAATTAAAATTAAGGCAATCGCACCGATTAAGAAGCAAATAATCTAATGTATATTAGGCCTACTCCTAAACAGACTCATAGATTAAAATTAAGGGAAACGTACTGATTAAGAAGCGAATAATCTATGTAAAAAATAAATCTTGAATAGCAAAAAAAAAAAAAAATGACAGATCGGAAGAGAAAAACGAACAAAATCCAACACACAGAACCCTCCATACCTTCGCGATATCCATAAAGGATTCGAAAAAGGATCTCGTGTTCTGTTCCTGCAGGAAGTAGTACGTTATAGCCATGAGGATAAGAGCCACGACGACTCCGCCCCACACAATCGGAGTGAAGGGATACGTTAGGCTGAGCCATCGAGGTAGGGGTGGAGGAACTCTTATCGTAAATCCAAACCTGGATCGAAAAAATATCGTATGAAAATATTGTTCTATTAGTCTACTGTATAGCTGCTATGCTTGGGTCTAAAAAGGATTTGTGAGGATGCCTTATCAAACCAAAATCCTTCAAACTAGCAGCTTTGTTCGTACATTGACCAATTAGGGTGACAGGATCTTCGAGCCAGTATTAATTGGAAAAGCAACTGGCAACATGATGATGCGCACGCGCTAATAACAACAGAGCTTCCCGCTCGTCATAGATGATATGAAAAGTTCTGGTGTTTATAAATCAATAAATCATCAGATGTAGAGTATTAGATATTTGATACGGGCAGTAAATCCTAAACAGTATTCTATATTGTTAAAGGATCATAAACTTTTCACTTATCTGTGCCTTATTTACGACTTTCGGTTGTGATTTTACTCTTACCCTTCGTTGTAATGAGGAACCGAGAAGTCGAAGTACTGAGCTCTTTCCTGAGTGACAGAGAAGTAGTTGACGGCAAGATCTTTGTCTCCTCTCAAGACATCACCGAGCATCCCTACCCATGTGCCGTTGACTATCTCGCCCCATTTATCTGCAGAATAAAGGACGCGAATAGAATTATATATATATATATATATATATATATATATATATATATATATATATATATATATATATATATATATATATATATATCTGACTGCCGTGGTAGCGCAGTGGTATGATTCTCGGCTACCAGTCAAGAGGGCTGGGGATCAAATCCAGCCACTCACTGATAGCACGGATTGAGCCACTGCAAAAATCCGCCAGCACGTCAACCTAACGTTGGGAAAAAAACCTGAGAGGTTCAGTAGGAGAATAGGTACCTGCCGTTGGGCTGGGGAGTTAAACAGTGGCCCTAGCAACATGCTGGCCATGTGTCATAGGCATTGGGACCTGTACCCCCTCTGGCTGTCGGCCTAAGAAACAGGTGATCAGTGGCTGCCATATGAGCCTACAGAGACCCAGGAGGACTTCAACCAATTTATATATATATATATATATATATATATATATATATATATATATATATATATATATATATATATATATATATATATATATATATATATATATTGTTTGTGCATGTGTGTTTGTATGAGTGCTCCCATGCATATGTACACACGTATTGACAGGAACTCATAAGGATTGTAAGTCATAAACACACATTAGCACAATGCCTTTTGTTTCCTTGTGGGCCTTACTGAAAGTCACTCATATAGAAGACCAAATTATACACATGTAATACTGTTTTTGAAAGATTGCTGTATTTCTTGAGACCCCTCAGTTAATCAAGTGTATCTTTTTGAATCACATGATTTTCTCTCTATCTTTGGTCTTTGCTCTAACTGCAAAGTATTAAAATGGACGACTACGGGACTGGCACATTCTATTCCCTGTCATTCGTATTAGATATACAGTTTTTTTTCCTAATTCTCACACTCTCAAGCACTTTTCCTTTTTTTATTTAATGAAATAAGGAATTTTGAGGCAATGTTTCATTCAATATAGATTTCATTTACCACCTAAAATTATGTCCATCATTTTTTAAATAGTCGTACAACGGTTTTACTGAAAACATTGCTTGTGTAAAGATTTACCTGTCTAGAGTTTTATATATGTATGTATGTATGTATGTATGTATGTATGTATGTATGTATCTATCTATCTATATATATATATATATATATATATATATATATATATATATATATATATATATATATATATATATATATATATATATATATATATATATAGATAGATAGATAGATAGATAGATAGATAGATAGATAGATAGATATAGATACATATACATATATTTATATATACGTACATATGTATACTGTGTATATATATATATATGTGTGTGTGTGTGTGTGTGTGTACACTTATATACTGTACTCTTGTTAAAAGATTGTTCACAAAGTACAGGTGCGCACGAATCTCACCGTCACTCGAGCCCTTCGTGAAAGTGAAGGTGAAGTTGATCCACCCGCCGAGAGCATCCATGATTCTTTTGCTGGTGCCGTCGAACGTCTCATTATCCCTGCTGTAGAAGAAGGGCATGTCCGAATTGTCACTCGACACGTGCAGCGTCGACTCCTCCAGAGACTCGAACCTGTCGATGAAGAGGTCCTCCCACTTCGGGAAGCCTTCGAGGGACCAGGTGCCAAGCCTGATCAATTCCTCTTGGGGATGGAAGGGCAGCCAAGTAAAAACTCGGAAACTCAGAGTCATGCTTCTGTTCCCTTCGGAGGCGTCCTTTGTGACCAGGCACAGGAGGGTGACGGAGGAGGTCTGGCTCGATAAGGGCTCGCGTCTCACGGTGTTGATGTTACAGTCTTCCCGAAGAGAAATGAGAAGGAATCCGGCGAAGGACGTTCCTTGGGGCTCGAGGGAGACGGTCGTTAGGTTTTCATGCTTGACATAAACGAAAACCGTTCCTAAGATAAAACGGTTCAAATGACAATGAAAATGTAATTAACGTAACAAAAGTGAAAATTCCTTTTGTCGCTTTGACCATCTTGCAATAACAATCACAGAAATATCATCTGAACTTTTTTTTTTATTCTTGTAAATAAGCAAATTACTTACATATGAACTCATACTTTTACCTGTATTATAACGACGGCTATACTCTATATTCTCAAAACCAATTTCATAAGGGATACTCTCATTATTCTGATGAAGATTCAGTTCATCATAGTCAGTGGGTTTATCTACTTCAGAATCAGAATAACTCGAACTGGAAATTTCGTCGACGAGAAATCTTGACAGGGACAATGGCGTCTCCGTTTGAATCAAGAGCCAATCTAAGTTAATTCGTCCTTCTACTTCCGGATCTAAATAGAAATGGATTTGTCTTTGAGCCAGTGGCCCTCTGAATACTTCCTGCAGGGTCTCCAAAAGTAGATGTTCTTCAGATGTCCATCGGGTGTTATCATTCAACGTTTCCGGATATAAATTCATCCTCTCTGCCGAAGGAACTGCATAGGGAGACTGAAGAATCCCATCGAGAATGCCGGCCTGGATATGTGGCACTTTCACCAACTGAACCTTTAGTAAGAAAAGGAGTATTCTCCAAGCCATTATATATATTCGATTCATTTCCCAATAAGCTCATGGACCTGGAAATGAAATTTGATTTATTCAGGACGAAGTTCTTATCCTAAGTTCATTTTTATTTGTTATAGGATCATAATTTTATAGAATACAGTTAATGTTCCAATGGAACAAGCTAGCTGGCCATTCACGTTAAACTAGCCCACGGTCTAGGCTAACCCCAAGCGGACACCTGACTTATTACCAACAGGATGTGTACTGTACATACCTAGGTCAAAAGGGGTATTAGAATTTAAGATCAACAGATTAATAGGGAAACTAATGTTTATAACATGAAACAATGGGCAAGTTGAATACGATTTGGAAATCAAATAGACTGAAACTGCATACGAAAGTAGGATTATGCAAAAGACTAATACGATTTGTATTGCTTATATGGACATGAAGCTTTGAATGATGATGAAAAAATGTTGTCGATTTTGAAGAGATACTTTAAGGGAAATTATGGGATTTCCAAGAACAGACGAGATAATTTTGAAAGGGAGATGGATACAGATTGGACGTGTCCTTCGTACAACTCTTAGGAGATAACACCTAACATTGTCAGCGGTCTCCTATGGCCACCAGAAGAGTTGGAGGACCCAAACCTACTTGAGTGAGAACTATGAGATGAGAGGCTGGAGAAGAGCGGAGATTTGTGGAAGATGAAGCACAGGAAAGACATGAGGGCGGAATTTCCCAGAGGCCCATTGCGTCACCTTGCGTTGGAGATGATGATGATAATGATGATGATGAACTTCAAAGTAAGCCAGCATGTGACTGACAAACGCATCAAGTCCATACAGCCAATCCAAGATAAAGGTAGTGCCTAGATCAGTGTCAAGATAATCCCGTTTATAACAGTAGAGGTTTTTTCAGAAAAGGAAAATTTGGGTTTGTGACGTAACAGAAGTGCAAAATGTCTTTTAAAGTTTCGTCAAAGATGCATCCTTTTCCTATTGCTAATTTTCATTATGACCGAGCTTCTTTACAGAAGCTTTTGGAAATATATTATAGTCTCTTCACTGAAAAAGCAATCACCCCTTTTCGAAATTAATATTCTCGAGTGCAAAATTCCATTTATGCATCAATTTCAATAACTTTCTTCTCATTATCTTTCACTTGGACTGCATTTGTGTTTTATCCAAAACATACCATTTGGCATAATAATTAAGAGGCATTAGTATAGCTATAAGAAATTAGAATTTTTGTGCGTATATAATTAACGTTGTATGACAGCAGATATTTTCGAAAACCTGAGACAAATGATACATCAGCGTTCCATATTTATCATTTTTCCTGATATTCCTCCCTTAAGGGAATACTCTATTTCCTTGAGAACTTTCACACAATTTAAGCCCAAGACTTTGTGCCTACGCCGTTGTTGGTTTGCATCGACACTTTCATGGAATCTTTACTTAAACTGGACGTTCATTAGCTCAATGACAGGTTTATTCAACCATACATTTCAAATGTTGACAGACAAACTTAGAGATGAGGCTTCTTTTTATTTATTTATTTATTTATTTATTTATTTATTTTTGTATATTGCATTTTACTACGTAAACCAAAATGTATAAAATTCATATATCTATGGTGTAATCGTACGAACAAAACAATAGTCATCACGGCTATTTATTAGTTAAAAATATGGATAAAAAACATACATTTTATTATCAATTTATTAAGAAATAGAGTTAAAGAAAAAGCTACTTAATCCGATTTTTGTTTCTTGAAATGATCTGCAAACCGAATTTTGTAGCTTTCTGCTTATAATGGGATCGTAACTGTGTTACCAAACACATCGTTACCCAAGCATTTGTTTTAAAAATAGTCAGCCACAATGTTGATGAAATATAAACACAAAATGTTATCTTAATAAAATATTAGGCACTTGCTTTTCGCAGGGCCCTAATGGGATTTAGATTTTATGAAGTTACCATGTACCTCCAGTCAATAGAATATTTAATGTTTATAGAAATATATAGTGTTCTGATAAAGTGCTGGCAATCGGTTTACTGAACAAAAAACACAATTTACGCTTGCTTTCAGAACAATAGCTTTACCTGGCCCAAGCAGATGTTGGTACCTATTAAGAGCTTGGCGAACATGTGAGTGATAAATCAGGAAATGAACTTCATTCTAACAGTCGTGAGCCAGAGTATTATACCACTTAGCCACGAAACCCACTGACCCTTCCCAACCCTTGAGTAACCAATATATATATATATATATATATATATATATATATATATATATATATATATATATATAATATATATATATATATATATATATATATATATATATATTTTATATGTACAGATATATATATATATATATATATATATATATATATATATATATATATATATATATATATATATATATATATATATATATATATATATATATATACATATATATATATATATATATATATATATATATATATATATATATATATACATATATATATATATGTACACACATATATATATTATATATATATATATATATATATATATATATATATATATATATATATATTACACACATATATATATATATATATATATATATATATATATATATATATATATTATATAGGCTATATATATATATATATATATATATATATATATATATATATATAGTATATAGATATATATATATATATATATATATATATATATATATATATATATATATATATATATATATATATATATATATATATATATATATATATATATATATATATATAATATATATATATATATATATATATATATGTATATATATATATATATATATATATATATATATATATATATATATATATATATATATATATATATATATATATATATACGATCATGAAGCTACAAATATCGCTTAATATCAAATCCACGCTACCTTGGGAATATCCCCGATCGACTGGATTCGCTGGATGCGCGTCTGTGTCGTGGGATCGAGACTCGGCAGTACCCGTCCATTTATCACTTATAAATTCTCCTTCATTGATAATTCCCCATCGGGGATATTCCCGAGGTAGCGTGGATTTGATATTAAGCGATATTTGTAGCTTCATGATCGTATATAAATCACGGTGTGATAAAAAAATGATATATATAAAAATATATATATATATATATATATATATATATATATATATATATATATATATATATATATATATATATATATATATATATATATATATATATATATATATATATATATATATGACCGACTTGGGATTTTCACACCTTTTTCTAACATACTTTAAAACCTAACCAGTCACTCTCTCACTGACATATTCTTACACTTGGAATCTTGGTTAGGGGATGTGCACTTATCACATTTAAATCCCACTGGATATACCTTATTCCCAAAGTACAGGAAATTCGATATGAAGTGATTATTTGTGACATATTTAACCATAAAAGTGCTATGTATAAAATCAGTGATAAACTGCCATGCACACACACACAACCATTTGGCAGATACAAAGGAAATTTTTGAGCGTTTATGAAAACCTTGTGTATTTTAGTCTTGCCAAAGCAATGGTATAATAAATGAATATTTTTTATATATAAAAGAAGTGTAATAATTTAACTGACTTGAATGTTAAAGGTGCTTGTATTGTTTATGGGAGCTGATCGTAATTACAAATGATTCTATTGGTTTAAGCCTACTCAGCGCCGGGAAAACTCTACAACAGTGTAATATAAAGCTGTAGTCCTCATACTTGAAGATAAAATGTGAAAAAATGGAGATCATTTGGAAAAATCACAAGAAGGTGGAAGATTAATATTATCTCTTGCAGTCACCACCCCTAAAATTAGTTTTTTTTATGAAGTATACATTTCTAAGTAAATTGATATAGTCAAAGAAACAGATATGTAAGCACAGTATGTGAAATTAGTTACTAATCTCTCAATAGGACTGTGAAATAAAACAAAAAATCAAGTAGACACAATGGTACAAAAACCAGAGATAAACTAATGCTTTTGGATACTAAAATTTCCCTAATAACTAACAAGTAATGTAACCTCGGTTGTTCTCATTAAGCATCTGATAATTCACATAAATATCATTATTATCGCCTGTATATCTACTAAGCCAAAACTGGCTCCACATTTCATACGGATCGGGGCCGTTAGACCCGGTACAGTGAATGCCTTGGAAGTTGGCTGTTTCAGGATTTTGTTTTAGGGAGCCGTTGCACCACCGGCTTCCTCGCCGTGGCCTGGTGAAGACGTGTCCTTCGTGTTGCCATCTCCTAATCCACCTGTATACTGTAGTAGTGCTTAAGCCGGTCTCGTAAGCGATGCTTCTCGCAGAGAGACCTTGGAACCACAGCCATACCAAATGGGCTCGGGCGCTTAGTACTTCAGGTCGGTTAGAGCGCATTTCCTCCACACAGCTTTCTGATCCTGAAAATGAAGAAGAGGAAACTTTTGTTGAAAAGCATTGCTGCGCCTTTTCTTCATTCTCAGGAACAGAAGAAGGCTGATAGAGAGGAAAGCTAAAAGGGTGGCGAGAAGTTTGACGAATGTGATAAACTATGCTTTGCAAGAACGCTGACCGAATACAAGTGTCGGCAGATGAACAGAAACACAGTCACTTTAGCATCTTACTTTGCGTTCTTCTTAGCATCTGTCTACTTAAGACAGATTTTACTTATAGTTGGAAGCGAATTATTGGTTTATTCTTATCAAACTACCTTGGATGATTATGTTCCTTGAATTGTTTGAAACAGATTTTAGAAGGAAGAAATATTTTAGACTGTAAAATATCTTGCGAACGGGACCCTCCAGACTGCAGTGATGGTAGGCTCTGTTCTACATTAGGATCAAAAGCCTTTATATTCTGTTGTAAGTATTTCCTGTTCTACATGTCCCCTGTCAATGTTTTTATTATTATTATTATTATTATTATTATTATTATTATTATTATTATTATTATTATTATTATACTTTTGTATCAGATTCTTGGGGAATTCGACCTGTAGACACCCCATGGTCCCCTAAATTTTTTACACAAACGATCAAGACAACCGTTCTCAAGGTGATAAAGTCACAACAATACCAAAGGTCGTCAAAAATCAGAAAAGGATATCTCTTTAAATACGATAATTTCATACAACGGTTTAATAATACAAATAATTTATCATTCAGTTGTTCATTTCTAATGATCTCCCATTAAAGCACAGGAACATCTCCAAACTAGCGGGCAACGTAACATGTAAATTACGATTTCATGTGTTTTCGGACAAATAATAAATAGCGTATAATGCTGTTTGATACTCTCAGCCACGGCCCATGAAACTCTCAGCCGCGGCCCATGAAACTTTCAGCCACGTCCCGGTGGTGGCCTGTGTTGTTGGCACCTATAGCGGTGCCAGACGCACGATCACGGCTAACTTTAACCTTAGATAAAATAAAAACTACTGAGGCTAGAGGGCTGCAGTTTGGTATGTTTGATGATTGGAAGGTGGATGATCAACATACCAATTTGCAGTCCTCAGTCTCAGAAGTTTTTAAGATCTGAGGGGGGCCAGAAAAAGGGCGAACGGACAGACAAATAGCCATCTCAATAGTTTTCTTTCGCAGAAAACTTAAAAAAAAAAAAAAAAAAAAAAAAAGTGGAAAGTGCTTAAGGTGACAAAGGTCGAATTTAAAGAAATTTCCTCGAATATTTCCAGTTGTTGTTTTCAGAAGCTATATTCTTTGAAAGAAATATTATATTCCTGATATGGTCATATTCGTTAACTGTTACAGACAATTGAAGCTATAGTTACCATTGATATCATAAAGGTGATTGATATCACTCTCATGAATTAGGTATAAATGTCATTGAATGACTTTGATCTTAACGATCGTTGCTTTATTTATTTATTTTTTTGGTCATTTTATGTTTCCTTGATAAATTTCCCTACTGTACTCAACGTGGTAGTTGGAAAATGTATTGAAACAGCACGAAATTACTCAGTATCATCTCTCTCTCTCTCTCTCTATATATATCTATATATATATATCTCTATGTATATATATATATATATATATATATATATATATATATATATATATATATATATATATATATATATATAATGTGTGTATGTGTCTAAATGTAATATTTTCCATATGCATCAAAGATATTCTTGCATCTAATCATTTGTAATTTGTATATTAACAAGCGTCCTTGCAATTCAATAAATACAGAGAATTGTGAAAGACATCAGTATAGTTGTGAGATTTTATTAAAACAGAAATTTACATCAAAACCTCTCAAACTGCGTATCGGGAAATATTCTTATTGAAAACACAAGAAAAGTGTGACACGACGCTCAAGTTCATCACTTCATTTTAGAGTTACTATAAGATATTATTTTCGCTAAACGATTAACTTTCGAGAAAGTATTTTCATACGCGTCTCAGATCGTCCGTCATTTATTTAATCTGTTCTGAATTAATATCTCAACTTTTTTATCAGACTCTCGGGCAAGGACTCGAGTATTTTATCTCAAAAGCAAGTATCCTGTCTTAAGGATCCTCTTATTAGATGTGTTAGGATAGACTGTTAAGTATTTAATGGAGATGGGGGTTTTAGAATTTTATTATTGATGAGATTGTTCTTTGGACGGGAGGGTGAATTTTGCACTCTAAAGCAATTTCATTTAAGCAAAATTGTTATTTCGTTTGGCAACTTTTTTTGTTATTTGACTTTTCCGAATATTCAGTTGTCTAGTAATTTCATTTAGCAAAAACGTTTCTTATATGGCTCGATTCCAAAGCACCTATAGCGTAGCCTCGGATTAAAAATCATTTTAATTAAAAATATGGCAATAATTCCGATTACGGTTCAATAATGATTCGCTAGCCGTGTTCAAAAATATTATACGTCCAAATCATTTTGTAAAAAATTTGACCTCCAAAACGGAAAGTCAAACATTTTTCTACTCGAACTCAGGTTCCCAATTCATAATATAAATGTTATGTTATTTATCTTTGATTTATAACTGACAACGAAGTTTTATCAAAGATATTCATTGTCAAAACGAAATTTCGAGAACCAGGCCATAAATAAGTGTAAGAGTAAAAATCCACAATAATGTAAATGAAAGACTGTATTTTCCAAATACAAATTGTATTTTCGAAAAATACAGTCTTTCATTTACATTATTGTGGTTTTTACTCATTATTTCCAGTCACAATATAGTGATGCACCATAGATAAATGCATCTTAATTATTAAATTCTTTGTTTAAAATTTATCTTCTAGAAGTTTTTGTTTTGAGAATAAATCATTTATGTGATTTGATCTACTCGAGAAATAGACGAAATGAAAATTGAATATAGGAATTCTTAACTTTCCATAATTATGACAAGAAACCAAACCCTATCCAAAGCAATGACGTCAAGAAAATTTCATATCAATCGGCGACAAATGAATGCAACTACGATTATTGGAGGAAATCGTACCAAATTTTCTGTCATTCCAAACACACACACACACACACACACACACGCTTAAACACAGAGATCCCAACTCAAACCCAGCACATTATACGAGGGAGGCTGAACATGGGAATATACTCACGGAAACCAAGGAAGTCAGGAGCGGACTGGTCTAGCGGAGCCAGCAGCCAGATTGCAACAGAGTATTGCAAAGCGAGCGATGAGACTTTAGAGTGCATTTTCCGTTTGCACTTGTGCGCATGCGATAAACTTAGGCATGAATTTTCTATTGTTCTGCCGTGAGTCATCGAAGACCGCCTATCTGGTCGATCGTAGTCTCATCCAACACAAACAACGTAGTGATTTAAAATCTTCTGGAAACTCGCTTTTCAATGGATGATTATACGTAATTCAGATAAGGTCACTAAACTTGCTAAGCTGATGGAACCTGATTTAAAGCTCTATTGTATGTACAGTATTACGACGAACTGTGTTTAAATCCCGTTGTCACGAAAATAATCCTAGTAATGAAACTGCTTTCATACTGAAAATATTCTTTAAATGGAGAGATAAGGTAGGTAATTTATATTTTAACTTAGTGCAGAATCTAAATCTCGAGTTGGTCTGACTACAATTTCTTTGGGATTATAGTTAATCTACAAAACTTGCGCCAACTCTTAGAGGCGAAAATTTGATTTTTTTCCAATTAGATGACCTGATAAATAATGTATTGATAATAACTCTGGTTTAGTGATTTTCAAGGTTTATGAAAGGATAAACAAGCGAGAGATTACCACGGTGCTGAATAGCCTGTAGAATTTGTGGCTAAATCAACCCCGTTTAAGAGTAAGTCTTTGGGTGTATCTAATGATATACCGTGAGAATAAGTTAAAGTTTTACCTGTCCTATTTTGGCCTTTTGTCTTGAACGACATACTTGACATTAACTGTTACTGAAATATTTGGATGGATTCAAATCTGAAGTCTTGCAATTCTAAACTACTTTTATTTCACAAATTCTCCCTCTTTCAGAATAGCGAGGGAAAACACGTTTTATATCTCAAATGTCTCAAGTTCCTTCCACGGGGGATTATACCCTGAATTAATTACATTACGTAGGTATTAGGTAAGAATAGGTTACGTAAATTATGATGGTTTGATGAGACTATCTGCAACTTCTGTGTATGTGAACCCTATTTATCTTGATGACTGTAAGATCCAAACGAAATAGCCATTATCTTGAACTACGCAATGTATTACAGATTTGGATGTCTTGACCAACAAGTGTGTTCCTAAGCGATTTTACTATTAAGTCAAGATTCGTGGCTTCCAAAGCAACGCTTTTGTCACAGTAATAGAAGCAAATAATGTTCAACTTTGAGTTTTCCTAATGCTTGCAGGCTACTAGGGTCAAACCTGATGCATTCAGGCACACAAGGGTGGATCCGTGCACTCTGGTGCTAAAATGCCTGTTTTTATAAGACGGAAATTTCGTTTCCCATTAGGTGATATCTGCAAGAATTCTCTCGGACAGGAAAAACTGTCTAAAATGATTTATTTCATTTAGGGATTTCACTGAGCTCTTGGTAGATACATGCAGAAGAGTGAAAGCCATTGCTGGATATCTTAAATAAGCTTGATTGTGCTTGCACATTATTTTCATAACGAAAAATATATCACTTTACTACTATTACTACTACTACTAATACTACTGCTGCTGCCGCTGCTGCTGCTGTTATTGAGTATAGAAATACAATAGAATTTCAGTGCCCATAAAGATATGAATATCTCATGCACTGTGTTTATTGCTGGGTCATATGGATTTCATAACTTGTCAGAATTATCTTCTGACTAAATATTTCGAGCAAAAATATCAAATGGACTTCAGGAGACTTTGAAAATAAGTTTTCCATATCAATTTTGCATTTACCTTTTTTGCGGAATTATAGGCAGATAGGTTACTACAGTCAAGGAATGGTTATAACATAGGACGCAACTAAAAATAAATAGTTCAAACATTGTTTTTTCAAGATAACTTTATCTTGACAAACTTGAACTTGTTAAATTGAAAAAGTAATTACATAGATTTATCAGAGTATATTTAACTGGTCTAGAATTTCCGGATGTGACTGACTTATTTTTCTTTCACGAAATCCTGTCGCAATTCAGGTTAATAATATAAAGGTTTTCAAAGAAAGCCGTGCTTAAACCATGTCTTATACCTATGTAAACATAATTATTCATTTTTACCACCGTGTGGTTAATGGCGTTTTTAGCCAACTAAACTAAAGACATGTCTAATATAGTTTTAAGTGTTCTAGTTTTAGATTATTTTTATTCTAAAAGTTTATATATGTATGTTTTTATGTACTTTTGTTGGACAATATTTAAGAATTTGTAATTTTAATAACTGTATTGTTGTAATCAATAAACTTCTATCTATCTAAGCTCAGCTTAGTGCGGACATACCGCACGGACGCTATGCTGCCGTCAAGCTTTCTCCAGTACTAATCTTGCCAAGTTCTTTGTCATGATTGAGATGATTCCTACGTAAAATTGACAGCCATGCTTTCAGTAATACACACTTAGCCCTATTTAGATTTATATTAGATATCTAATTGTTCTGAAAGCTCTATCGATCGTATAAGGCTTTGTGTATATCTCACAAAAATTCAGGGGCGTCATTTCAGATTTTTGTTGGGAGGGGGCGGTTGGCAAAGACGATTTTGCGTGATTAATTGAACCTAATCAGCTGTTTTTTTTTATTTTGAGCTATTTTGTGTTTTTTGAAGCACATAAATTAGATAGATATAACTTAATGTGATGACACATTTGAATTTCTGGGAATAATGGAAAACCAGTTGTTGTTACTTCATTGGGCTTGGGGGTAAGGGGGTACTCCAGTTGAGGCTTGGGGGAGCAACTTGAGTCTTGGGGGCATTGCCCTCCCAGCCCCTAAATGACGCCCTGCACAAAATAATTGATAACACTTTATATAAAAGGTGTTTTAGAAAAACTTCAGTCTTCTGAACTATTCATGCGTGATTAATTGAATATTCTTCGCTGGAATGGATTTCTGGAAGGTTTGATTTTTCTAATGTTTTATAAGCATAATTAAATTAACAATACGTTTCTGAGAGCTAACCCTACTCCGTTCTCTGTTATTTATAGCCACTCCGTTTTCTCTTATTGTACTAATGCCTCCGACCATCATAACTCCAGTCTTAGTTTCTCAGGCTGGCTTATGATTCATAAGCCAGTCTGAAACTGGTGTGCTATGGGATGGGACAGGTTGAGCTGCACCTAGAATCTCACTTCCTTTAGTTATAGTCTGTGCCTGCTTAAGAATATAACACCAAGAGAGTCAATGAATGAGGTACGTGATGATTATTCGACTGTTTGGCACACAATTTTTGTCAAGATAGAAAAAAACGGAGTGATGAATATTCCGCCGAAATTTGTACCATCATTTTGTAAATTATGAGACGTCTTTTCAGGTCTCGGCAAACCTCTGTGTGACGAGAGCTTTAGACCGTTGTAGGTCGACTCTGGGTAGATTGGTGTGTGTGTCTCGACTGAAAAGATTTATGATGGTATGGGATTGGAAAGGAAATTTTACGACCGGATTAAAGGATCCTGAATGGAAGGATGCCGGGATTAGCTTGAACCAGATTAAAAGTCTTGAGGAAGCTTGGCAACGTCGGAAACCTACTCTTGTGTTTCACCCTGGTTGAGTTGTATGGTAAAGTCTAAATTCAGCGTGCGCAGTGGCCGGATCTCATGACGCAGGGTAGATATACAAACAGACGCAAAAGGTAGGACAGAAGAACACTTAATAAACTAATTTATTTATTTTATTATTCATATCTGCATAAGTACGAAGGAGAGAAGGAATTTTAATCTTATCAGTGTGTTGGGACGGACGTTGACCCAAACATGGTTATCGAGATCGAGAACAAAAGTTTAATTGCTTTGTTTACTATTTTTTTTCTGCGGGTGTTGAGGGGATTGTTATGGAGGTCACATTTATGAAGGTTTTTTGAGGCGCAGATCGAAGCACTGTATTTTGTGTCATAAATCTTGTGCGTGTTTGTATGAAAGAGGAAGATGCACAACCATCTTTGCTTTGTTTATCATATTCTTGACCTCTAGGCCTACTCCAAAATTTTAAATTTCATCCTTTCCTTTCCTCTTTTAGAATTCCCTTTGTCGCTTCCTCGACTCGCGATGCTTCTTCTGTCTCCTTTCTCGCTTTCACTGTTTGTAAGCAAGAGGACATAGAGAGGAACAAACAAAGTTAAAAAGCCTCCGGCCAGTAAGACTCATAAACACTCGTGCCATAACGTGCCGGAAAAATCCGTTGACCCATTTCTCATATAAAGCGCTAATTCTAACGATTTTCTCTGGAATTTCGACCAGTAGTGCTTTTATGCTTGTTTGACTTAGAGCATTGTCTTGCTGCAGATTCAGTATGTGAAATTCGTATGCCATACGAGTCTATTTTTGTTTTTCGTGAAACTGGACAAATGTGCATGCTTATAATCGCTGTAAGAATAAATAATTTTTTATTGATGGAAACTTGGCGAAGGATAAGTTAACAAACGTCTCCATTAGCAAAGTGACTGAACATCCAAGACTGTCTAGAAATTGAAAAGTACCTAAGTACCCTACTCCATTATCTCCATCATTATACACAGTAAGACTGATTTCGGAATGACCAGGCAAAATCTGTTCTTGAATCAAGGAGGTTTAAAAAGGATCCTTCTAACAGATTTCTATGCGTAAGAACTCAAACCTTGTTCATTATAGTTTTTATTTTTTGTAATAGGGAAAACAAACGCTTTTGCGAATTTTGAATAGAATTTTTCTTTTGTTTATACGGAAGTGCCATAGGTAGTTTATTGATAGGTATGTGACGATATATTATTCAAGTATTAAATTAATGTATATCTTTACCACAGTAAAATGATATATATATATATATATATATATATATATATATATATATATATATATATATATATATATATATATGTGTGTGTGTGTGTGTGTGTGTGTGTGTGTGTGTGTGTATGAGTGTATGTATCGCTAATCCTATTTCAGTTATTCCTTGTCTCTCGAAGAGCACCCACACACCCTTGCTAAACCCCCCTCCCCTAGCTGTTATTGAGCACGGAATCTCCACCTGATGGCTTTTGGGATAAAGACCGAATTCCTTCTCTAATTAAATAAGGAAAGACATTGTTATAATGGAACGTATAAAGTACTTATAAATGTTTAAGTAAGACCCCCATCCTGACTTAAGCTTAGTTATTTCAAGTATTTAAGTAATAATAACGAGTATTGCGAAAAACATTTAAAATTCAAGTGTATTACTTAAATGCAATTCGTTACTTCCCTCCCCTACTGTAGATTTGATGACAAAACAAAGTCACAAGATGCACGAAACTGTGATACAAAAAAACTTTGGGTCTTTCCTAGATAGTGACCCCAAAGGTTTTCGGGGATCATTATCCAGGACTAATATTTCTTGGAGGTCATTATCTTTATGATATTTACAGTCTTTTGTTTCTGTTTTTACGGCCATCCCCAACGGGCTTGTACTAAACACGCTGCAAAGGTGGATGCAGACCGGGTTAAAACCCTTAGGGTCACTATCTAGGAAAGATCCAAATCTTTTTATATATATATATATATATATATATATATATATATATATATATATATATATATATATATATATATATATAAAGATTTGGATCTTTCCTAGATAATGACATATATATATAATATCTCTCTCTCTCTCTCTCTCTCTCTCTCTCTCTCTCTCTCTCTCTCTCTCTCTCTCTCTCTCTCTCTATATATATATATATATATATATATATATATATATATATATATATGCTCACACACACAAACACACACACACACACACACACACACACACACACACACACACACACACATATATATATATATATATATATATATATATATATATATATATATATATATATATATAAATTACTGTAAATGATCTTACGCTCTTGGCTATGAAAGATCTCATCTGTATTGTAACTGAAGAAAGACTTAATATCCATCAGAAACTTCTGACATATATCACGATCTGGTAACTTTTAGGCAGTTTTATTCAATCTAACCATCAAATAACTTCCCTTTCTTTATTATATTTTCCATTGAAATAACAACTTTGGGTCATCTGAGATTTCCAAGTCTGTGTAAGTGTGCATGTGTCCGTCGATAGTAGATGGAGTCCCAGGCAAACTATTTGAGGATGATTTGACTGATATCTTGAGTGGTCGTAAATGGAAAGACCCACTATGGAGTTGGGACCTCTACCGTGCCAGGGAGGTGAGACATACTGCTTTTCCAAGGTTTTATTGTTTGTCATTAAAATTATACGATCATAAACACTGGTGGTTAAATGATAATAGAAATGCTCACTTTTACTATTAAACAAACTGGCCTTAACTGATCATATGGTCGCTCTAGGCATTGAAAAGGAATAATAATAATAATAATAATAATAATAATAATAATAATAATAATAATAATAATAATAATAATAATAATAATAATAATAATAATAATAATAATAATAATAATAATAATAATAATAATAATAATAATAATAGTGATGTGGGAGGTAGTTCTCGTTGAATGTCGACTAGTTTCGCCCTCCTCGTTAGGATCCTGTCCTGAATGATGCCCTAACGAGGAGGGCGAAATTAGTCGACATTCAACGAGAACTACCTCCTACACATCACTAAACCACCGGATATGAATATTGGTCAATTGCTTGCAATAATAATAATAATAATTTGCATTTGGTTGCCATTTAATTTGACTCTCTCTCTCTCTCTCTCTCTCTCTCTCTCTCTCTCTCTCTCTCTCTCTCTCTCTCTCTCTCTCTCTATAGGCGGTGGGTGTCCCTTTTCAAGGTCTCTATCCCAGGCATCAAAGCAAATCCTTATTTTTGGCCTGCTGTGTGTTACCATACTTCTTAAAAGAGAGAGAGAGAGAGAGAGAGAGAGAGAGAGAGAGAGAGAGAGAGGGTGGTGGGGGTTAGAGAGAGAGAGAGGGTCTGCTGAATGCCTTTACTCTGAAAGGGTGAAAATTACCGGGGCGAGGTCCTCTCATTTTAAATTACAATAATAATGATATACTGTACAATTTGACATAGTACTGAACTCTCTCTCTGTTTCCACCACAGGTACGACCCACACCAATCAGTTGGCACCCAAGGTCAATTATCCCAAGCTTAGGTCAACAGACAGAAGTATGTGCCCTTGCTATTCCATTCCTCGCTTGATTCTCGGATCTAAACATGAGTCCTTCTGTATGTGAGCCGACTGGTAAAGAGAATTTACCTTCATACGTCCAAAGGCAAAACAGATCATCGAGAACTAATGTGTAGTAGAAAGTTGAACTTGAAGAGTCGTTAAAGTTTATTTTGGATTAAAAAAAATCTTTTAACTCGAGGTATATTTAAAAGGTGGCTTGATTTCTGATTTTGCTTACTTTAAACGCGCACATGCACTGAGAGAGAGAAAAATGGATCAATTATCTGCAGTGGGTGCTGGGGTCTGCTGCAGTGTTCAAAGACAATTTTATTTTAAGAATCATGTTTCGTGTAATATTGGATTTAATTTATTATTTTGAAATCCTCCCATAATTACAACAAAATAACATGTTTTAAATGTCCGAGGTCTGAGTTCAATCCCACGAATGGGCAGAGGTATATGTTATTAGCCCTGTTACCCAAAATATCCATTGTGCCCCGTTGACCTAAACAATGATTTATATATAAAAATGCTGGTTATTCAGATATTGTGGATAGCAGTCATGGTAGAAAAGGTAATGGGCCTAGAAGAGAGAGTGGTGGGTTAGACACATATGCTGTTTTTAGTTAGTAATTGTCAATCGTTAGTGTTTATCGTATATTATGCTGTCATTAACAGTTAATGACATTGTTGTATTTTAGTAAATTATAACGAATAATTCTTGTCTAAACTTGCATTCACAAACCATCCAACTGTTTCTTATAAAAAACAAGTGAAAAATGCGTCAAAGTTTCTTCGGCGCAATCGAATTTCCTGTACAGTGTATAATGCTGTATGAAACTTTCGGTCACGTCCCATGGAACTCTTAACCACGGCCCATGAATATCAGCCACGGTTCAGTGGTGGCCTCAGCCACAGCCCATAAAACTCTTAGCCGTGGCCAATGAAACTCAGCCACAGTCCAGTAGTGGCCTGCGTTGTTGGTATCTATAGGGTGCCAGACATACAATTATGGATAACTTTAACCTTAAATAAAATAAAAACTACTGAGGCTAGAGGACTGCAATTTGGTATGTTTGATGATTGGAGGGTGGATGATCAACATACCAATTTGCAGCCCTCTAGCCTCAGTAGTTTTTAAGATCTGAGGGCGAACGGATAGACAAAGCTGGCACAACAGTTTTCTTTTACAGAAAACTAAAATTAACTACATACAAACGCAGTTAAATCTCAAGGCTTTGTATCTTATTCTTTGTCTTATTCTGGCATTGTCTTCACAAGGAACAAGACTGCAGACCTCATTGCCCACACATCTGTGATGATGCTATCATTTTCTTTTTCGAGTATTCCAAAGCAATAGGAAAGTCTCATTTGCTATTTAGAGTGCATTTCCCCTCCAATGAAGCGCTCATCTACCTGTGGTACATTATATATGTACCCAAAAATCATTGTCAGTTCCAGGGCAGAAAATTAATATCCAGTCCATACCACCTACTACTAACCAGATCTAATGTTGCCTAATTTTTGCTGATCGTATGTATGTTGCCCGTGTATAAATGTATGTATACATTAAAATACTATTTCAATTTATTCCAGTTTATTTAATAATAGTTCAGGCACTGCTTTGTTTTGAATATTTCGTTTTTAAGAAGTTAAACGTTCGTTTTTTCCAGTTCAGTAATTCGTCGGCTTTTTTATGTGTTGTCAAATCAGGCCTAGCAGAAATCCTAAAAGATTACTTACTTTTCGGAAAAATTAGCATCATGGTGAAGTATGTTAATTTTCAATACTTATTTTAAATATTTATTTAATATAAGAATAAAAAAAAATTAGTATGCTTTTTTGAATAAATAAACCAATAGCTTTTTATTTTTGGCTGGGAAACAGGCCTAAAATAAGAATACGACATTGAGATACAATTGTTAAAGGATTTAAATGTATCATTCCTCATTGTAATATAGAAATTTTGGTAAATTCTAGCTTTTATTTTTATTAGCACAAAAGAGCTCGAGTTACGTAGTTTCGAAAAGTTGCCAGCTGTTATTAAATATACAATGCTTTAAGAAATTTCGGTAACTTCAACTATCTCGTCTTAATAGCCGATGAGCCATGATTTATATCATAATTAATTTTGTCAGACTATATTTCATGTATTTACAAGATACTGCCAGTTGCTGTGTGTGTGTGTATCATTATTCTATGCATATCTTTTAAATGTTCTTGTTCTGTCTCACGTATGTGCTTACAGATCTATTATAATACCTATTTAACATTCGTTTAATGCAAGCTGACTTCATTTCCTTTGTGATGATATGCTATTGACTCTCTGTTCTGTTTCCTATAACGAATGATGTCTGCATCTTGTTTTACAAGACAACTTCACAAAAGCGCCCAGAAAAGGATTTAAAAAAAATCAATTTGTCCATAACATTTGAAAATACTTAATTTAACTTTGTTTGATTCCTTTGTTTTGTCTGTTTTGTGGTTTTTAAGTGCTTTGACGTGTTTTATTATATCCGTGAGTCAACTTTGACTGTTCGTCTAACTGCTTGTTTTACCAAACATTCTGTGCAAAACACCTTGAATGTTTCTCTTCTTTAATTAAAATACGCCCTTATTAGCACTTATTACTGATAAATAGCTATATTTAATAGGTTTTTATTATAATTTATTCATTATTTTAAAATTTTTTTTATAATTTTAGAAATTTTAAGTCTTATACAATAGTTATATATCACAAAGAGCTTGAAATACAATAGTTACACTGTAATGTTTTAATTTTCATTTATTTTACCATTTTTTTTTCCATAAAAATGAATAAAAACCATGAAATAAGAAGATAAAATTGTATATTTAAAATATATCTTATATTAATTTAATAAAATTTCTCATATTTTGCGTAAAATTGATGTTAAATCTTCGTAGTACACAAAAAAAGTTGTCAGTTATTATTTATTGTTTAATTCAGGTTTTTTAGTTACCTAAACTGTCAATAGATGTCCATAGTGTCGTTGCACCTGTATTTCTGTGAAAAAATAAAGCCTTAAATTAAACACGTAAAACGTAATAAATCTGTCGAACTGTAGTCATAATTAAAATATTCAAGTAAATTGGATATTTCAGAGATACTGAGTATGTTATATCCTTCAGGTGACGATTTCAGTATGCGTTGTCATGTTCCTTTTAGACTCATCTGTGTGGAGATCCGACCAGACGTTCTTGAGGAAGAATTTATCCTGTTTTCAGAAAAATCAGTTATGGTAAATATTTGTTTATTCTTTGTACTTGTTCAAACCAAGGTCATTATTATTAACAAGGTTTTGTTGGGTTGCTGGCTGGTACATTATATATGTACCCAAAAAGCATTGTCAACTCCTAGGGCAGCAATATCCAGTGCTTATCACCTACTACTACACCTTTTTCTTTTCAAACGATGGTTCCAGAAGGTGTTATTCTTCTGGTTCTTAGACTTCTAACATACTCACCAGATCTAATTGCCCCAGTTTTTGCTGATCGTATGCATGTTGCCAATGTATAAGTGTATATATGCACTAAAACACTATTTCAGTTTATTCCAGTTTATTTAATAATATTTCATGCACTGCTTTGTTGAAATTTGAATATTTTAAGAAGTTAAACCTTCGTTTTTTCCAGTTCGGAAGTTCGTCTGCTCTGTATGTGTTGTCAAAACAGTCCTAGCAGATATCTTAAAAGATTACTTGTTTTTCCAAAAAATTAGCATCATCATCAAAGATATTAATTTTTAACTACTTAATTAAATTTTCTATTGTTCAATTTAAGAACAAAATATTTTATTATGATATTTTGAATAAATAAAACAATAGCTTTTTTTTGAAAATGTCCTCCTGACGAAACTAGGCAGACGATTTTTTTGCTGGGAAACAGGCCTAAAATAAGAATACGACATTAAGATACAATTATTAAAAGATTGAAATGTTTCATTTTCTCATTATAATATAGAAATTTTGGTAAATTTTAGCTTTGATTTTCACTAACACAAATGTTCATAAGTATTAGTGGTCTTACATCAAAAGCGCTCAAGTTATGTAGTTTCAAAAAGTTGCCAGACGTTATTAAATATACATTTCTTTAAAAAATTTCGGTAACTTCAACTAGCTTGCCTTAATAGCTGATGAGCCATGATTTATATCATAATTAATTCTGTTTATTGAGCAAGGAGAAATTTCTTACAGTACTCGTAAAATCGCAGGCTATATTTTATGTATTTGCAAGATACTGCCAGTTACGTGTGTGTGTGTGTGTGTGTGTGTGTGTGTGTGTGTGTGTGTGTGTGTGTGTGTGTGTATTATTCTAGGAATACACCTTTTAAATGTTCTTGTTCTGTCTTGTTTATGTGTTTATAGATCTACTGTAATCCTTACTAGTACTTATTGCCGATAAATACTTAAATTTTATAGGTTTTTTTCTTATATTTTATCTAATATTATAAAAAAATAAGCGAAATACTTAAAGCTTAGACAATATTTATATATCACAAGGGGCCCGAATAACAAAAGTTACAATGTAATGTTTTAATTTTCATTTATCTTGTAATTTTTTGCCACACAACGAATAAAAACCATGAATAAAAGGAGATAATGTATATCTAATATATATCTTATATTATTTTGATAACATTTATTATAGCTTACGTAAAATTGCAAGTTAAATTTTCTTAGTAAACAAAAAAGTTCTCAGTTACTGTTTAGGGTTTAATTCATGTTTTAGTTACTTCAAGTGCCAACAAATACGCGTGGTGACATTGTCTCGGTATTTCTGTGAAAAATCCTGCCCTGAGAATAACACTTAAAACGTAATAAATCCGTTCTGTGTGGGAGACACGGAAGGAAGTGAAGAACTTATTAAGTATTGGGGAAATACGTTAAAGAATTGTATATTATTTGTCCTCCAACCCAAGATCACTTTTTATTAACCAGGTATATCAGCTGTCCAGCACCCATGTTATTTTGTGCTTAGCTTAATTTACAATTATTATTCATTATGCTGAATATAAGGCCCACCAGGTATCCCCTAGAGTTCACTAATACGGAGGTTAAAGTGGCAAATGAACGTAAACTGCCAGTAAATTGTCGTTAACACTTGAAAGTGTCGCCGAGACCGTAGGCTATGGGCTTGAAGGCCACCATATCGTCAAGGTTAAAGCTTAGCCAAGTGCCAAGTTGTCACAAGCGAACCGTCATTTCGTGTAAGTGTTTTACCGAAGACAGTCATATTTTTGTTTATCTGTTTATTGAAATTTTACCGAAGATTACCCTACACTGTCTTACAGCCTAAGGTTGACATTTAGAGGAGTAGCTTAGCCGTATAACTACAGAATTTCATTCTTAGGGTAGGCAGCCTTACTCAGGTACCTAAAGTATTACAGCATAAATGGTAATTTGGTATTATTTTATAAGTTTTCAATACACAATATGAAATTGTAACCGACATTTTTGAAAACAGTTGGGTAATTTTTCGGAAGACGCCAGCCAGCCATTTCCATTAAGGTGCCAATTAGCCATTTTTGCATGAAAAACCATTTTGGATTTTTCATGCAAAAAATGGCCTGAAATGATATCCCATCCGGTAAAAGAACCTAAAATACCAACCTAACGTAAACTGGGGTGTTTACTGGTTACAATTTTGCCCTATTAGTTATGGAGGGCGGGGGCTGGTGCTTGTCTCAAGAACCTTACAAGTCCTTATTTTTCTCTGCTATTAGGCATTTGCGAAGGTTATGTATTGAGAAGAAATTTTTGTTTTGTTGTGATTTACCCAAGAAAAATATAAATTATAAAGCGGGAGGTGGCTGGAGTCTAACGAAAAATAACCAACAGTTCTTCATTCTCGTTATTTTGAACCCCATAAACACTGTGTGCAAATGATAAATAAAAAATATATCAAATTATGACTTATAAGGTAAAACAATACCGGCCTCCCCGCCCCTCCATAGCTAATATGGCAAAACTGTAACCAGTAATCATCCCTATGTTACGTTAGGTTGGTATTTTTTGGCTCTTTTAGTGCCCTATCATTTCCTAACCATTTTTGCATGGAAAACCCAAAATGGTTTTTTGTGAAATAGTGCCTGGCTGGAGCCTTATTGGCAACTTATAAAATTTTACCGGTAATTTTTTACTGTACACACATGAATACTTCAGAAAGTAGTAGAAAATTAGGCTAGGCTAGTGGGTTGACTCTTCTGCAAAGTTGTACCATGCCTCCAGGGAAATTGTGGTATAGTTGAATATCTATCAGTAACCCAGCTCACATCCTTTTGGTAGGCTATGCTGAGGTCTGTGAGCGTTTGTCATTATGGAGTAACCTATTATCAAGAATTGTATTGACAGTGGAGTTTCTCAATCTGGGTCAGAATATTGGCCCATAGACCCTTGCTGGTGGTAGCTAGCATTAGCAGTGTTTTTGGCCATTACCAGTGAGGCAGGTAGCCCAGTTCCTGTTTGTACCCTAAAGTGGAAGGAAACAGAAAGCAAAGAGGACGGAGATCTTAGCCACAAAGGGAGGGTGGAACACTAAACCTTACTAAGTAAAAGGCTGTAAGTTAAGACTTAAGGTATGAAAACTTGGTGGACATTTTGTGTAAAAAAGTTTAGCAAAACTGAAGACGCCTCTGAAGACTAATTATTTAAGTCTTGGCTGTATTTTTAGTGAAGAGGAAAGGTGTGTTAGACTAAATGACATACGCCTTGTGCCTCGCACAAACCAGGCTGCATAGGTGTTCAATGGAGCTATGCTAGAACCCTGTTAGCAGTACTAGGCAACTTTAGGTCATGATTAAGACTTATGGTGTAGGCCATGATAAGACTTATGTCGTGGTAGTTCATGTTAGGGTAGACAGAACTATGTTATAATTTTGAGTGAGGGGAGAATATAGGTTTATAAAAAATTTTAATAACCAAATATAGAATTGGCATAAATCAATCCTATTAAAGTAGTCAATGTGGTATGAATGTAGAACAAAAGACAAGCGTTGTCTGGAGAACAGGACTTACTCTGAATTCCAGATTAGTCAGTACAAAAATATTCTTGAAGATATATTTCACAAGGGGTACAAACTAACTTAACCTTCCTCTAACCAAGGTTGCCTTGGCCCCAGGGAAGGGTGTGGGGCCTTCAGTCCCCTTCTCCCCCACACTTAACATTATAGCACAAAAATGCAAGCAATATTACAAGTCATGCAAAAAAAAAATCTCCATCCCTGAATAATTTACCATGTAGCATTATTTTGGGAGGTTTTAAGCCACTGAACAATGTTTTATTGTTTAGACCATTTGCTGTTTGGAGGATTGCATCATCAGATACTGTATAGCTTAGGTCCATCAGAGATGCACATTGGAGGTGCTTGATATAGAGGGGAAAGAATAGATACTGGAGCTGTTTTGGGCAATCTGGGAAGAGGAGGCAAAGCCAAATGACTGGATAAAAAGTATGATGGTAAATGTTTATGAACTAAAGAGAGAGATGTAGAACTGTGGTAATTAGAGGAAAGGTAGACTAACAGAACATTTGTTGAAGGTTTTAGAAAGAATACTGAATGAGAGATTGCAGACAGTTGTGAAGATTGTTGAATAGCAGTATGGTTTTATTAGAGGGAGAGGTACTGTTGATGCTGTCTTTATGATGATGCAGATAAAGGAAAAGAGGCTGGAAGGTACTGTATTTGATAGAATACCAAGGGAGGTAATGTTCTGGTGTTTAAAACAGATTTAAGTGCCAGAAAAGTTGGTTAGGTTGGTTGAAATGATGTAGAAAAGAACAAGGATAGCAGTAATAACAGCCTGTGGCATAACAGAAATGTCTGAAATGTTTTCATCAAGGATCAGCACTTAGCTTATTTATATTTGTTCTGGTTATGAATGTATGATTGAAGGAATTAGGAATGAGAAAAATGTGAATTACTGTAGCCTATATGCAGATGATATGATGATTATGGCAGGAATCTCTTGAATGTGGTGGTATGAAGGTAAATGCAAGTAAAAGTGAGGGTATGGTGTCCAACAAAAGGAGGGGATAGGTCATTTCTACAAGGCAGAAGAAGCATAGATTTAAAACAGGTATAAAATTTCAGATACCTGTACTTAGGATCTACTTTAAGCCAGAAAGGAGTGTGGGAAGCTGAAATTGAGAGTAGGATGAAAGCAGCTTGGAGGAAATAGAGGGAGATGGTAAGGTAATGTGTTACAAAAGAATGCCATATAAACTGAAAACAAAGCTCTATGCACTGTAATTAGACCAGTGGACATAAGGTTCAGAAACATGGGCATTAAGAAGGAAGGAGAAACAATAACTGAGGGTCTTGCTGTATGAAAGGCTGGAAAATAAAGAAATCAGAAGTGTTGGGACGGTAGAAATTAAGTGTTGGGATGGTAGAAATTAATGATATGATATGAGAGTTGAACTTCAGATGGTATGGGCACATGGTAGGATGAGGGAAGAGAGCCTAGGAGTAGAAGATCAAATGAGGCATAGGATTAGGTAGAGTGATAAAATAAAGGAAGATCTGGAGAAGAAAATTTTAGTGGAGGAAGACGCTTTCTATAGGAATAGTTGGAGAAGACCCATCAAGGAAAATGACCTTGAGCATAGGAATAGCAGTGGGGACGAGGAACAGAAAATATAGCTTACTAATATGAGGTCATTATTTTTGGAGTTAAATCATATCAGTGAAATTCACGATAAAGAATAGTATGCATTATGCAGTCAGAATTCTAAGCATGATGCTAAGATATATTCTGGAATTCTAGACATGTTGAATTGTATTGAAGCTAAGGCAAGTAAATGTATTTTATGAGGTCATTATCAGATGTTAATGAAGTAGTAGTATTGCTTTTCAATTTTAGAGGAAACAATTTTGAGAGTTACTGCATTTATCAATGATAAGATCTTTTAAAATTATTTTGTACATTGGTGTCAGTAAAAGCCTGACTGAAATTGATGTACAGTAAACCCCCCGTATTCGCGTTCTCACGATTCGTAGACTCACACATTCGTGGGTTTCTCTGTAGAACATATCTACCCATTATTCGCAGAAAATTCACCCATTCGTGGTATTTTTAACTGAGAAATATTCACTAATTACTGTATTTTCATATAATGTTCATGAATAAATGCACTTTTTGTGATAAAACTATTAAAATACTCTGGTGTAAGCATTTTTACAGGGTTCTTCTTGTGTTTAAACTATCAAAATGGGCTGTTCTAAGTGTTTTTAGAGGGGTTTTAAGTATTCGCGGATTTTAACTATTCGCGGGGGAGTGCGGTACTCATCCCCTGTGAATACGGGGGTTCACTGTATGTGCAAAGAGGTTTGAATTATGAACCAGTATCAAAGGAACTTTTGTTTTTAATTTTGTTCATGTAAAAATACATTCTATTTCCTTTTATATAGGAGTTTCCTTAGTGCAAGTTTGAACAGTTGCTGAACTTGGTAACTAGGTTGTTAATTGTTGATTAGTCTAATGAAGGTGAGTGGGGGAATGCTCCTCACTCACCTTCTGTCATTTGTCACTTTTGTTTGGCTGGCATCATGTGAGGATGTCTAGCTGAGCTCCTAGTGATTGCTAAGTTGAACTTGTGTTTTTGTTTGAGTTTCCAGTTTTTGAGAAATAGTGTCCTTTTTGGAGTTGTGAAGGGTGTTAGGAAACCTTCATCCCCTTTGTTTTTCTTAGGTATACCCCCACTGTATAATGCTTTTATCTTCCTTTCAGAGTCATCAGTGTTTCCATTGATGGGGAAAATTTACGGCAGTTGGGAAATTTTTGGTATAGGAGATAGCTTCAAGTGTTAGCCTAACTTTTCCCCCCCTTGCTGCTGAACACCTCCCTGTGCCTTCCTTGATTACACCCTGTCTTGGGTAAGGGGTGGGTATTGCAGAAGGTGGGTTATATTACACATAGCATTACAGCTTTTAATGCTATGTCTGCTGTTGCTGCAACTACAAGGAACTCATGTCTGGGTTTTTTCCAGTGGTGTTTTTCCTTCTCGTGGAAGATGTTGCAGGGCATCAACTACTGTAGTACAGCAGCTTCCCCAGAAGAGGAGAGTAATACCCAAGGAAGGAAGGAATTGCAAGCACTGTCTCTTCACCGCCTCTTTGTCTCTTTCACTTTCCTCCCACAGGAGGCAGAAGGCCTCTCGCAAGAAGTTCTTTGGGCTTCCCGAACACCCATGGATGATAACTAGCTTCTGGCTGGGCTGGCACAGGCCTCACTGAGCATACCCTGCCTCAGTTCACCTTAACATGAGGACTGCTCCCCAATTCTTCTTCTTGTGTTTCTCTGGAAACACACCTGGTTGAGTGAGAGCAACCTATTGCCTGTACATGCCCGGTTTTGGACTTGGTAAGTGCATGCAGCAGAGTTTATTTCAGAAACACACCGGGCTGCACATACTCAGTCTATAGATCTTTGTTTGCGTAGAGGTGGGATTAACTCTTCTATCATGTATGTATGGAGTAAGTAAGTAAGTATACCTTAGTTTTACCAGACCACTGAGCTGGTATGTATGGAGATGGATGCACTAGATAGAGCATGTGCAACCAGCTGCTTCTGCTTGTAGGTAGTGGGTAGGTTCGTCTTTCCATATTTTTAATGAAAGTACATTTAATTGAGTCAGTCTTGACTATTTGTTTGATGTGTGTACAGTCCCTGGAGTGTGTGCATGCCATCAGGGGTTTACTTGTAACAGGTACCCTCTTGGTGCACACCAGCTCTGGGATTGCATGGCAGTGCCTGTTTGCGTTCACCTTTAGACATGGTACCAGAAACAGGTACACAAGGAGATTGCTTTCCCAATTGTGGCGAGATTTTAAAACACAAAAAACAATACACAACACAGATGAAACATATAACCACATACAATACTCACTATGATCCTCGGTTGCTGGGAGATGGTTGAGGGTGTCCACGGTCGCCAACACAGTAGACAAAATTACACAAACAAACCTGGAAAACAGACTTCCAACCAAAAAAAACCAGCAAAAAGAAAGAGACACATGCACAGACAACAATAACATCCAACAGAAAACACTCGACTCACGGAACATACAGTAATCTACCATCAATGTCCGCCTTGCACAGAACTCAGCTCAAGACTCTCTCAAAACCGAAAAAAAACTCCTTCGACATTTGCACAGACAGACAGCACCGTAAACAACCCGAACTAAAGACCCTCATCCCTCTACCAACAACCGAAGCACTCACTATCGACAATTACACTCTCTCTCTCTCTCTCTCTCTCTCTCTCTCTCTCTCTCTCACAAAACGTTGGGAAATGCTAAATAAAAACAAATCTATTCATCCCTCTATACAATGTGTAGGGAGAGTGCAGTGGCCCTCCCCCTGTTTTTGTGCTCATTTATGGTGGTTCCTCACTCTTGCTTCTCTAGGCATTCCCTGTTGGGTAACCCCCAGGTTTTAGGATGATCATAGTGCCCCCCAGATATACTGACTGTCTTCAGTGGTAGTCTTGCTCTGGCCAGAGTGTGTGAAGAGGAGGTCATGGACTTCCTCATTCACCTTCACTGAGAAGAGCTCCTATTAGTCTCCACTGTAAGGATTTTGCTCAGCCAGGTTTTCAGCCAAGTGGGATGTGACCCTGTCTTCCGCAGGTATCTTGCATAGATGAACAACCTTTGCTTCATTCTATCCAAGGTCACCCACAAGTCCATGAATACCTTCTTGGAACCTGTGGTGGCTGCTCACCAAGTGTAGTCACCCAGCTTTGTTTGAACAGACAATCATCTCCTCTGATTGCCATTCCTTAATATAAATCTGGAGGTGTTAATGCAGAGTGACTAGACTCTCTTTCTTCCTTTCCTCTTTCTTTGAGCAGCATCTAGACCAGAGTATATGCTGGGTTGGACAAGATACAAGAGCAGCACTTCAAGCACCCAATGTCAGGTCTGTCTTTGAAATGTCTCCCTCTGCTCTTCACTTCAGCAGGAGATGGGTAGCAGTGGTAGAGCTGTTCAGAATCCATCAGTTTGTGTGATCCAAAATTATCTTCCCTCGAACTTGATTTTCCCTATTGCGGATTTCAGGATTTTTCAACCCTTATCTTACTTGAGGGAGGCTTTACATAACCCCACTCATACCCTGGACCTTACCAGTCTTTTCATCACAAATGCAAGGCTGAGTATGAGGTTAAAGGAGTCATTGTATCCCTTGATCATGTTATATCCTGGTGAGATTTAACTCCAATCAGTTGACAGAGGTGACCTCCTAGCTTAGGAGTGAGCCTCCTGTATGAAAGGCAATGGCCTTTATTTCCCTGGGAACAAATATCAAATTTTTACAGTATAATCTGCAGGCTTCGTAGGTATACAAACAGAGTCTTTTATTGCAATTCCCACCTCAACCACCTTACTTTTTCCCTTAGGCTGAAGGAAAAAGTGCTGGGTGACGATAGGTGAGTGACAGGTACTCCCCCACATAACCACCAGTTACATAATGATGATGTTCCCAAGTCCAACAGTTGTCTCCCAGCTTGTGGTGAAGGGTGAAGGATTCTCCTCTCTTGAAGGTTCAAGGACACTCCTGTATTGAAAACTCAGGGTTGATACCTCAGAAAAGTGCAATTTACTTTTAAAATTTGATATTTTTTCAAAAGATTCCTTGGATAGAAAATATTAAGAGCAAAATAACAGTAATTCAGAACAGTATTGCTCTCAAGTAATAATCTTGTTGTAAATTAAAGGTATTTGTTCTTGGCTTGTGCAAGAAGTGAGAATCTGAGTTGCTTTTAGTAAGCAACTAACATTCAAAATAAATTTTTTCATAATGCACCATAGTAATCCTCTTAATAACATCAAATGATTAAACCTTTTGATAAGTGGCATGTTTAACAATACTTGTTTCAAAGCCGTATGTTTATAATGCAGGTGGCAAGTCAAGTTAGTACTCAGTAAGTTTTCAGCATTGAGCTGTACCTTGACAAATGGTATTCCAGATTTTTTTTATCATATAATGAGCCTTTAATCAGTATTGTTTACTGTTATGTACATTAATTTTTTATGAAATACTTTTTACTTAGATTTGTTCTCAATTTTAATCACCAGCAAGGTGACGTGTTATGTAAGTAAACTGCTTTGACTAGTATGTTTAGGGAACTTTGTATTCAGTAAGGTTTTTGACTACAGTAATTAAATATTGAGGGAATTTTTCTCTATATAGAGTTTTCTCATTTACAGGTTCATTAGTTCATCTACTGTGAGCTGGTCACTTAATCTCTGTAACTGTTGGAGTCTTCTAATCAAGAAAGACTTAACACGCAATAGATTGGGTAGAAAAAATTATGATGGCAAATGTTCAGAGTTTTATGGAGGATGACCAGAATAGCTAAGACACAAGAACTGATGACTTAGATGTCAGATCGGGAGAGTAAAGAAGAGACGATAAAATCAGGAGCAAAGTCCACAGGAAATTGTTAAGGAATACAAATACCCAGGAGAGAAGTTCATAGGCAAGAGACAGTTGTCATTATTTTAATAAAGAACCAGAGCCCACTGGAAATTGTTAAGAAATACAAATACCCAGGAGAGAGCTTCATAGGCAGGAGACTTTAGTTATTACTTTACTAAAGAAATTGGAGTACCTCCCTAGGAATTTGTGAAATATTGTAGCTCAGAGAAAGTAGGGGACAGGGCCTGAGAAACTTCATTTCTTCTTCCATTTCTCTTGTCAGTGTCTTACCCTAATTCCTTTGCTTATTCATGTCTGTTGTGTACATATAAAATTGAATTGAAGTCGCCTTAGATTTTTGTTGCAACCTGGTTTTGTTAATCCATATTCCTCCATGCTCCTGAAGTGTAGTACACTTGACGTCGAATGCTGTATTATATACTGTACTTGTATTAGATATATCTAATAATGATATCTAATGAAGAATTTCAAGGAAGTTATACTGGGTATTCAATTTAAGAAAATAAGGGGTCAAAATTAATACCACTGATTGTTTGCTGCTGGTATAACTTTGCCTCTTTGGAGGAAACCATATGAAATTACAACTGTTCAGTAAAGCAGCTACAGATTCGAGGATGGTTTTTGATCATTCATCAGTGAGAAACAAGACTCAAAATATGAAAACAGACTTTAAACACTGGATCAATATACTACTACTAAAAGAAAAATGTTTAAGCAACTATGACAAAAAGGCAAAATATAAACAAGTGATACAGACTACCCTGGAATTTGATCATGTACCAAGGTTAGAAAAGCAGAAACAGCTTGTGGTGGAGGAGGAATTATTCAGGACAATCAGAGAATATGCAGCAATTGAAAACTGAAATATGAAGTGTAGCAGATCCACAGTTGAAAGTATTAGATATGATTAGATATATCTAATACAAGTAATACAGTATTCTACATCAAGTGCACTACACTTCAGGAGCATGGACGAATATGGATTAACAGAACCAGGTTGCAACAAAAATGTTTGATATTAAAGAGGCTTATAAGACAGAAGTAGTAGTTTATCCAGGAATACTGTAAATATCAGTTGACAAAGAGACCTGCCTGATGGGTCAAATGAGAGCAACAGTAGGTCCTCCAAAAGTAATGCAAAGAAGAGAGAGACCTGAGCAGATTATGCAGCTGAAACCTGCATTTTCAAGGGTGAGTTGGAGCTGGTATGAAATCCTGTTACAGTATAGCTTATAATGTATTTAACTCCTATTCAAGCCTATTATGTACTATTTTAAGTTAAAAACCTGAAGTAAATATTGGTGGCTGGGCAGTTTATATTGCATATGTTTCTTGGTAAGTTTACAGGTTTTTCAGTTTGTAGATATGTCAACTTTAGAAAAGCTTATTAAAAATAAAAATTAACATGGAAAACATGAAACAAAGTGTTTTGTTAAAAAAATGAATTGAAAAACAAAGGATTTTTTAAAATGATAAATGAGTAGGAAACATTACAATTAACAATATGCTGTATCAGCTGAAGCCACAGCACCTTAGTCCTTAGATATAGTTGAATGTGCACAGCACACCCACCAAAACAGAATATAATTTATGAAAGTGGTGCAGCTTTTTTTTTTTTTTTTTTTTTTTAGTTTTCAAAATTTTGCTAGCCAAAATGATGGTGCATCTTCAAGGTTAGATGGTCTTGGACACCAGAAAATATAATAGTGAGTCATTGGAAGTACATGTAATCTGAATAGGACAGTTATTTTTTGCACGAAGGGCTAATGAATTTTTATGTATTAAATTATGAACTTTTCCAGTACAGTAAGTCTTACCTTTTATCATGGGATGTCTAAGTGTCTGTCGTTACCTCATAAGTCATCTTGAAGCTATTTTGTGTAGCTCCAAGAAGCCTCTTTGGTTAAATAAGTCTTAAAATATGAATAATTTCAATAGAAAGTAATTATAATGATGTTTTAAAAAGAGTTGGTTGGGCAGTAACGTTATCATTAGAAAGATCAAGCTCTCTGTCAACTTTGCTTTATGTATTGAGAAGACATTGCTCAGCAGCTGTATAGTATAGTACAGTATAAAAATTGCAAAGTACAGGATTTCAGTGCCTTTTGGCGGGGCACTGTTGAACTGACATCTACAGTATCTGATTACAGTATTTGTTTTCCTTTTAGGTTGAACACTTAAGAGAATGACATTCACATTGAGGAACTGAAGGATTAGGAGCCCTTTATGTCATACTGCCCATTTGAAAGGCCCTGTAGTTGCATGTTTTAGTGGATCAAGACAGTCCTGCCCATCACCTGGATTCATGGGCTATAGAGGTAAGCCATTGACAAAATTAGAAATGTTGTACTGATTTGGGCTAAATTTGTGACCTTTCAAAAATTTCCTTTGATTGGCTGCATAAAGCTGAACTTGATGCCTTATGTAAGACCTTTGTTTGTTGTAAATTCAAGTTAAAAATTGTCAACTGCATTGAACAATAGGTCAGGCTTAGTAGAAGTCCGATATTGGGTTTTAGAAATACAGTACAGTATTTAGAAGTTAGTAAGCTGGCTGAGTGGTTAGTTGGTAGTCAAGTGTAATGGTTTAACTTTTTTTGTAAAAATGTTGTCAGAACAAGTATCAATAATTAAAGGCATCTGAAATAATAGGTAAATGTATACTTTTTGTAAAGGGGAGAAGTATTTACTTGAATGATCCAGTGAAACTGTGTCAGGCTTTTTAGATGAGAATAAGTCTACAAATATTCAGAATATTCTTCTTACAATATCTATAGGAACTGATTGATGTTCAGGTGCGACAAAATAATTATAAATTTTTACTTACATTCATATGATGATTCCCAGGATGGTGTGGTAAAATCTTGATGCATGGCCAAGTTTCTCTTGTAGAGTTTAATGTTGTATGAACTAATGTAATGGTATATGAACTAATGTCATGGTATATCGTTATATTGGAGGTAAATCTGAATTCATTGAACTAAAAGTCTCATTTTAGCACTGAAATAGCCTTTACAAAATTTCAAAATAGTACAGAACTAAATTTTAGCATAAGTAAGTAAGGTCCATTGTTCAGTTTATAGTAAACATCTGTAAATTATTTGGAAATCCATGGTAGTATTAATGTCATGAAGTAGTGGTATATTATTAATGTACAGTACATCTTATTAAATCCTTGTCTCCAACTATTCTGATGTCACTTTGATATGCTGGGCACTTTTATAGATTTAGAGACTAGCCTTCATTATTACTAGATCATACTTTTGATGAATTAATATGCAGGGCATTTTTACTGAATTAAGAGAAGGGTCTACACACTCATAAGACTATCTTTGATGTGCAGAGGATTTTTACTGAATACTGTCGATGAGCAATGCATTTATAATGATTTAAGAGTGTTCTACACCATTACTGGAAAAATGGTGGTATGTAGAGAAATTGTACTGAATTAGGAGACAGGCCTTCGCTATTTTTGGACTCTTATTGTTGTGGAGGGCACTTGCCCTGAATGAAGACAGATTTGCTTTGTTACTGAACTATTGCTGATGTTCAAAGTACAGTAGTTTTGTTCTATTAAGTGTGAAAGGGGGGAAGAAGTTTTGAAAGTTTTTGAAGGAATTATATGCTTATGAAATATGGAAGATGTATTTGAATACACATTTCTCAAGGTTTATTGTAAAGTGTCATAAACATGGGTGTCTATCTTTCAGTGTAAGATCATAGATTATAATAGTTAATGACAAAATGTTCTTTTCATTGTTTATGGAGCTGTGGTGAGAAATTTAATTAACAAGAGGAGGAAGGTTGAAGTATACACTGTACAGTATATTACTCCTATGATTAAATGTTAAAGATTTGATTTTTAATGGTGTCAATGAAAAAATTAATGATTTATTGTGTGAACAAAAGCTGAAAAGTTTGACTAATGTACCATCCAGATCTTAGGAACATTTTGGGTTAATATTGGAAATATTTTTGATCGTTAATCAGTACTGAAGGATGACATTTTCTTTCAGACTGAAAACTGAATTGCAAAGGAAGCATCATCATTTAAAGTGCCTTTGACATGAAGATTGTTGAACAGAAATTTAAAGTAAGTCCGATGAATTGTAACCATTCATATGATATATAAAAGTTAGGGTTTTTCAATAAAAGAATTTAATGGTAACAATTTTGTATAGGCTTGTAAAATATTGTAGTTGATAGGCTTGTAAAAATTGATTTTATTAGTACTGTATGTAAACTATTAAATTGTTAAGATTAATTTCCAGAATATTGCTTTTGAGTCTTATTTCAAATCTAATCTCTTAACTTTGAAAGTGCAAAGCCTTAAATTGTTCTTGATAAGATGTAATAAGACAATTTATTTCAGGTGTCCCAGTTTAAGCAGTTGGATTCCACAAATTATGGTTTGTGATTCACTGTCAAAATTATAGACCAATAAATCCCCCACCACCAGACTCCTAGACCCTAGACCTTTTCTTGTGGGTTGTGTACATCAAAGAACTACTAACCTCTAAACTTAAATTACCAGGATCTGCGCACTTGCTCTGATCACTTTTCATACTCTATTTCTTTGGGGGAAAGTTTCACCCAGGTATGATATTTTGACTGGCATCAACTGAATGGCATGAAATTATGCAGGTTGACATTGCAGGATCTCAGAAAAAGTGCAATTTAATATTTTGCCCAGGTGACTTAGAAGCAACAAAGCAGCTAAAATTTGAAATTGTGAGATCATAGTGTTACTTGTAGCAGCTCATAGTCTGCTAAAGTAGCCAGTAATTACGTTGACAAATGAATTTGAAAAGCAAAGAATTGTTTGGCATAACCCCTATAGAAGAAGGATAAATCAGAATCCTAAGAGATTGAAACTCTGTAGGATTTAAATTTGCAGCAGATTTTTGGAAATTATTGAATGTTGAAAGGTTTAAAAAGGCTATGGCCTGGCCCAAATTTTAATGATTTTTCTTTGTTTTAACCATAAGAGGAGGTCTTGGGGTGGTAGGGTACAATAGGTTTTCAATAGACATATCTCTTCTCCAGGATGAAACTTTGGTCTTCAGCTAAAGAGGAAAGGTTGCTATCCACTGAAATATAGGCACTTTTAAATAATAATAATAATAATAATAATAATAATAATAATAATAATAATAATAATAATAATAATAATAATAATAATAATAATAATAATAATAATAATAATAATAATAATAATAATAATAATAATAATAATAATAATAATAATAATAATAATAATAAAAAATAGAGATGGTTTCATTGACAGGTTAGGCACGTACCTGTCGATGAAATAATAATAATAATAATAATAATAATAATAATAATAATAATAATAATAATAATAATAATAAGCAACCCAACAGAAGCCAAAACAGCAACCACCTTGGAAAAGACACCTGGAAAAACAAATCATGGCGCTGAGATCTGACTTGAGTAAACTGAAAGAGATGGCAGAAAAGAGGCTAAGAAGCAAGAAAACAAGAGAGGAGCTGAATAAGAAATACAGAGTAAAGGAGAAGGTACTAAACAACACAAATGACAATATAAAACAGAGGCTTAAAGCCAAAGCACATAAGATCCAACTGTACATGAACAGGAATAAAGGATACCAGTAGAACAAACTCTTCGGAACCAACCAGAAAAGACTATACAGCCAACTAAGAGGGGAAGACAACTACCAGGAAATTCCTGAAGCCGAACCAAGTAAGAGACTCTGGGGAAAACATATGGAGCAATCCAGTATCACACAACAAACATGCAACATGGCTCCAGGAAATCATGACAGAAGAAATGGGGAGAAAAAAAACAAAGATTCACCGAGATCACGACAGACACAGTCAGACACCAACTAAAGAAAATGCCCAACTGGAAAGCTTCAGGTCCCGATGAAATCCATGGATACTTCAAGGCCCTACGCCCACGAATAGCAGAACAACTCCAGCATTGTATCACAAACCACCACACACCTAAATGGATGACCACAGGCAGAACATCATTAGTACAGGAAGACAAGAACAAGGGAAATATAGCAAGTAACTACAGGCCCATCACCTGCTTACCAATACTGTGGAAGTTACTAACAGGTATCATCAGTGAAAGGCTATACAACTACCTAGAGGATACAAACACCATTCCCCACCAACAGAAAGGCTGCAGAAGGAAGTTTAGGGGCACAAAAGACCAGCTCCTAATAGACAAAATGGTAATGAAGAATAGTAAGAGAAGGAGAACCAACCTAAGTATGGCATGGATTGACTACAAGAAAGCCTTCGGAATGATACCGCACACGTGGCTAATAGAGTGCCTGAAAATATATGGGCCAGAGGGAAACACCATCAGCTTCCTTAAAAATATAATGCGCAACTAGAATACAGTACTTACAAGTTCTGGGACAAGACTAGCAGAGGTAAACATCAGGAGAGGGATCTTTCAAGGCGACTCACTGTCCCCACTACTCTTTGTAGTAGCCATGATTCCCATGACAAAAGTACTGCGGAAAATGGATGCTGGGTACCAACTCAAGAAAGGAGGCAACAGAATTAACCATCTGATGTTCATGGACAACATCAAGCTGTATGGTAATTGCATCAAGGAAATAGATACCCTAATCCAGACTGTAAGGATTGCATCTGGGGACATCAGGATGGAGTTTGGAATAGGAAAATGTGCCTTGCTCAACATAGAAAAAGGAAAAGTAACAAGGACTGAAGGGATAAAGCTACCAGATGGGAATAGCATCAAACACATAGGTGGGACAGGATACAAATACCTGGGAATAATGGAAGGAGAGGATATAAAACACCAAGAGATGAAGGACATGATCAGGAAAGAATATATGCAGAGACCTAAGGCAATACTCAAGTCAAAAGTCAACGCCGGAAACATTATGAAAGCCATAAACACATGGGCAGTACCAGTAATCAGATTCAGCGCAGGAGTAGTGGAGTGGGTGAAGGCTGAACTCCACAGCATAGACTAGAAAACTAGAAAACACATGACAATACACAAAGCACTACACCTAAGAGCAAATACAGACAGACTATACATAACACGAAAGGAAGGAGGGAGAGGGCTACTAAGCATAGAGGACTGTGTCAACATCGAGAGCACAGCACTTGGGCAATATCTGAAAACCAGTGAAGACGAGTGGCTAAGGAGTGCATGGGAAGAAGGACTAGTAAAAGTAGACGAAGACCCAGAAATATATAGAGACAGGAGAATGAAAAACAGAGCAGAGGAATGGCACAACAAACCAATGCACGGACAGTACATGAGACAGATAAAAGAGCTGGCCAGCGATGATACATGGCAGTGGCTACAGAGGGGAGAACTCAAGAAGGAAACAGAAGGAATGCTAACAGCAGCACAAGACAGGCCCTAAGAACCAGATATGTCCAAAGAACAATAGATGGAAATAACATCTCACCCATATGCAGGAAGTGCAATATGCAAGACGAGACCATAAACCACATAGCAAGTGAATGTCTGGTGCTTGCACAGAACCAATATAAAAAGAGGCATGAATTAGTAGCAAAAGCCCTCCACTGGAGCCTGTGTAAGAAACACCAGCTAGCTTGCAGTAATAAGTGGTATGAACACCAACCTGAGGGAGTGATAGAAAATGATCAGGCAAAGATCCTCTGGGACTATGGTATCAGAACACATAGGGTGACACGTGCCAATAGACCAGACGTAGTGTTGATTGACAAAATCAAGAAGAAAGTATCACTCATTGATGTCACAATACTGTGGGACACCAGAGTAGATGAGAAAGAAAGAAAAAATTGATAAGTATCAAGACCTGAAAAAGGAATTAAGAAGGATATGGAATATGCCAGTGGAAATTGTACCCATAATCATAGGAACACTGTTCATGATCCCAAGATCCCTGAAAAGGAATCTGGAAAAACTATATGCCGAAGTAGCTCCAGGACTCATGCAGGAAAGTGTGCTATTGGAAACAACGCACATAGTGAGGAAAGTGATGGACTCCTAAGGAGGCAGGATGCAACCCAGAACCCCACACCATAAAAACCACCCAGTCGAATAGGATGACTGTGATAGACGAAAAAAAAAAAATAATAATTAATAATAATAATTTGTACTGTACTAAGAAGCTTTTGCCAGTTTTCAGTCAAGTTTATTGTAGACCGGACATTTTTTTTCATTGCTTAAAAAGTTACTGTCCTATATTGAATGGAATTTAGATGGTTATCATAGATAAAGTTTCATTGATTTTAACAGTAACAAACACCAAATCTATGCCCCTTTTAGTAATTAGTGACTTGTGTAAAGGATGCTTGAAGTCTGGTTTTAGCTAAGTATTTGCCTTTTTTATTTTGACAGCTTGAAAGCACAGAGACCTCTATTTTCCATGTTATTAACTTGTTTCTCACTTTCCAGGTGAAACACTGCTAGCAAGTTCTTAATGAAAATTATTAACTGATTTTGAAGGGAATAATCCATAAAGTTATGTAGCATTTTAAGAAAGGTAAGTATTTACTGAACATGAAATGTACTGTGATGGGAAATGTACTACCTGGGTGGGATAGAAATAGCTCATATAAGACCAAAACTTCAGATTTAGACACTTTGGTTGTTCATAAGCTGAAAACAGTGCAGTTTCAAAGTTTTGAACTGGCGTGTAGGACAGAATGATAATGAAATTGAAATTTTATGGTGTCAGTAACTCTTAGATTATTTTTAATAATATTCTTAATTCATATTTATTACAAAGGAAAATGAGCTAAGTAAGTAGTTCTTTTTGGTATTTGAAAAAGCCCACAAATTTGGGAACAGTTATATTCAAAACCACATACTGTACAGTATTGGAGCATCTTGCTCCATCTTCAGTGTTAGATACTGATATTATCATCTTTTTAGTATTCTCAACTTTTTTTTTATAAGAAACTGTGGCATTGTGGAAACTTAAAGTCCTGTAAGATTAATTTAATTTTCTTTTCTATCTCCCTAATAATTATGGGTCAGTAGTTGTATATAATATATAAATTTTTTTGGTTTTTGACAGTGTGAGAAAGTAAATGTGAGTAGTAAATGGCTCTTGTCTGAATCTGATTGAACCAGTAAGATGAATTCAAGGAGCATTTAAGACAAAGACGGTTGGGGAAGTGTTGATAGGGAAATTTCACTTTATGTGATAATGTTAAAATGGTCTTATAAATGTTGCAGCCAGGTCCAAGTAGCAATAATAATACAGTTGCACTTCAACTTAACTGACAGCTCATTTGTGCCTACCTCTTCTGGTAAGTAATGAAATCTGCTAAGTAAGGAAGACTGGTGTATAGCCTACATGATACAGTACCCTTGTTTTATATAGTACCTTGGAGCCAACTTTCACAGCTTATAGTGTAGAGGGGTTTCATGTAAAGCATTAAATGGTGTATCTTCAGGTATTTTGTAGATATTGTTTAATTTAAAATATTAAATTGTTTATCATTCAGTTTCAGACACATCTGCAAAGTAAATTTTTCAAAAAATTTTGTGCACATGCCTGTATGTACACAAATTTCTTACAGTATAAAAAAACATAATGTTTCTTTTTAGACATAAATAACCCCAAATTCTTTATAAAAGAAATTGACTGTGAGAAAGAGGGAAAAAAGGAACCAAACACGTTAGCGTGTCCTTTATCCTAAGATAATGCATACGTGTGCATACTCTGCACACCCAAACACTGAAATATATGTGTAACACCACATTACCATACTGTAACAATTACAATACTGTACTGTACAGAGAGAGAGAGAGAGAGAGAGAGAGAGAGAGAGAGAGAGAGAGAGAGAGAGAGAGAGAGAGAGAGAGAGAGAGAGAAAATCTGTTACATCTGTGCCAATCTCAGTAAAAGGAACCTAGGTCTAGGATGCTTGGAGTTTTAACGAATTGCCTTTATCTTAGAACTGCATAAGCCAAAACTTCTTGATGTGACATGAAGACTTTAACTTCTTCCCCATCTCCCCAGGTAAACCATGCACAGCATGCAATCATAAGTGGGACAAGTTGAATAGGCACCAGTCTTAACTTGGGACTTCACCAAGTACCAGCTACAAAAGAAGAACGACAACTCAAGAGATGGCCACATTTTTTATTCATCAAATTTGTAGAAAGGGCCTGAATGTAAAGGTTATTCAGTAATGTCAGCAGTTGTTAATGACCAAGATGAAGTATAAAAATGATCTTATTAACATAAATGTCAAGAGTGTACATTGGTATAGAGAGAATACTGTATAATCCTGCCTACTCCAACTATTAAAATTAGAATAGGATTAACTTGTGCAAGTGCCAGTGTATCAGGGTCATAACAGTGCCTATTGACCCAAAGTTAATCAGATTTTAGCTTTGCTTTTTGTAATTTCTAAGTAGGAACTGTAAGTCTTTATCATATGTATTTCTCACAAGCATTTTGTCTCAGTTCAGTATTAGCCATCTGGGAGCTCTGTATTATTCAGAATACACAAATTTAAAAAAATGATCTGTTTTAGTATTGGCTCTAAAGTAGCCAATAGTAATCAGGATACATAGTTTTTTATACTTAAAAACTCATCTAGGTTTAACATTGCCTATTAAACATTTATGGTTTTTTTTTTTCTAAGTGATATTCATGAAATTAATTTCAGCTGTCAAAAAGCTCAATTAGCTTCTGGATTCATCCTGTTTTTTTTCTTTCATATCTATTAAATAAGTTTAATACAGGTATGTGTAGGGTACGTAGTTTTCACCTAAATTTCTTAGCGGAGTTAATATCAGCTATCAAGCCTCTTAGTACTGTATTTTGTGGCATAGAAGATGCACTTTTTTTTTACCTAAATAATGTCTTGAAAAATCACCCCAGTCTTATATGTCAAGGTAAGGCCTCCCATAGACTAACATTATCCCTGACACTATTGTTGGCTAGTTTTACCCTTGATGGTTAGTACTACCTACTACTGCCACCTCCCTGACTCCATAATAATGTTGTGTACATGAATGACACTATTATTACAGTATTATTATTATTTTAAAATTACCAGTACTGTAAAAGGAATCATTTGTAGGTACCAGGTGATCCATCATCATACAGTACTTGAATATAATATGCCTCAATGCACTTCTACAAAAGAAAGAGACATACCCATAACCGAAAGGAGATAAATGGTAAAACAGCAGCCTGGTAAAACAGTAGCATTAAGGCTGCAGAACAACATGACTGTCATACCAAGTGTTACTTGTCATACAGGAATTCTCATACGTATGTTCAACCAGGCTTACCCAACTAATGACTTGTCTGATAATTCATTATTACACTAATAATTAACAACCACTCAGTATTTCACACAAAAAATTGGGATAAATCACAACAAAATTAAGAATATTAGTTACTTAGACCTGTGCGCATCTGTTGTGGGTTCTGTTACAGTTGTCGACGTGTTAAAAACTTGCTCATTCTTAGTTTTGATCTGTGTAAGTAAAAATAAAATAAATTTTGATTCAGCTTCGATGCATGGAGGTCTTGAAGTATACCAATAAATTTAAATTGCAGGTGAAGAAGTTAGTAAAGTGCAGGTTGCAAAATGTGTTGAAATAGGTGAAAGCAATGTCCAAAACTGCCAAAATTACGCTTTACTGCATTTCGTATTTACTGCTTTATAGATAGTTTAAAGATAAGCTGCATATTTTATTTCAGCTTTGTTGATGTACAAAAAAAGTTAATATTTGAATCATGTTTCATTTAGCAATTAAAGGAAATGATGATGTCGGTAAAATTCGACAAGTTAATTATTTTTAGTTATGTAAATATTACCAGAATGCCAGTGGTGCATCATTGCAATGTTCAGATTTTATAATGTGATAATAATAGGAAAGAAATACATGCTGTATAATTGGATACAATAATTGACTGAAAATATCATTATTTTAAATACAACTGTGCTAATTTGACTTCTTCAAATGGATGCCGTCAGTATAACAGCCTAACAGGCACCCACAGTTTATACACATTTTAGTGGCCTACCTGGCAAGTGTTGCCACATTACAGCCAAACTTGGGCTGACTTATTTAAACTGTTGACATGCCACACAAACCTCATGACTTATGCTCTACCCTCCATGAATAATATTTAGAATTTTGGATAAGTAATTGTAAACTTGTTCACTGAACCATTTTACATGAATATTCCTTGCTGAGGTGAGGGTGCATCTTATAAATATTATATGTCAAATGCAGTACATTTGAGGATGCATAGTTACTTAATTTAGTATCAACCATCAAGTAGTTCATTGTTTCAGGGTACATTGTATTGAATGTAATACAGTAACTGTGATTACACTGATAATATATTTAAGTATTCATAGATGGATTTTGATCATATTATTTAGGGATGATTTTTTTAGTCAACACTTTAGTATCACTTGTCTGGTAATTGATTGTTTTCCAGCATACATATTGACTAAGAACCCTTAGTTTTGATTTGTAGTATCCGTTATTTCATTGTTCAGTGCATACTTGCCTTGGTAAGTTCACACAAGATCAATAGTAGTTCATTCTAATAATTTTTAATAATTTTCCACTCGTTCATATATGATTAAAAGAAATGATATAATTAGAAAGATAGTTCATTTATGACTAAAAGAAATGATATAGTTCGAAAGAATAGGTTTGATTGATATTGTAGAATATCTTATCAGTAATCAGTATAGCTAAGAATGGTTTTGTGAAATACTGCTTGTGAGGTATTCTTGTAGTAGTTAATGTTTTCTTGTAAAGTACAAATGATTCCTGATAGTTTTTCTCAATAAGTCATATTGATAGTTACAGGAATTTCCATCATAGCAAGGGTTTGGAGTTGAGATTCTCGTTTACTCCTTGTAGCCCTAATCCACAGTTTGGTTTGGCTATTGAATTATATCAGTGTTTGTTGAGGATCAAGTTCTTGTCACTTTCGAGGTCTTGTGCCAATTTAATTTTATGTTAGCATTTTTACTTTTAATTTAGGACTTACATGGTGGTTGTATTTAGTACGGGAGGAATGTCATGTTTACATTCTAGGAAAGGTATTTCAGAATTTAGTTTATTAGTTTTTATCTCAGTTTTCTGGCAAATGGAGAGCTTGTTACAAGTTCCATAGTTTTCAAGTGATTAAGCAGTATTCACTTAAATTTGTATGAAGTTTGTTATGACAATAATGCATCTTGCCTAACTTTAAATATAAATTTGTTAAGTGTTAATCCCATAGGTACTGTGATAGGAGCATTGTTGTTATGACATCTCTGCATATTTCAAGACACTGTTGACATGCCAAGGTTCTAAATTGAGTGTGTTACTTTAAGAGTAGTTTGGTGTTGTTGATAGTAGCACCCAAGCTTAACAAATGCTTTTGGGGCCATGGCTTTCTGATAAGTAATTTATCTAACGATACATCACACCTGCAATGGTAGCATATAAAAAAATAATGGTAATACTGTAGTTGGTGAGTACAGTTGTCTGCCAAGTTTAGATGTTACCTAAATTCAAAGTGTTCTAATGGGATTTTGTCACATGGTTCAAATTCAATCATTTGGTTTTACTGAACATACTTTGAGGTAGTTATTGGTAAACTCAGATTTAAAATATTGCTTTGAAGGAGGTAGATATTGTTAATGGTATCTTAGGTCAGTGAATAAGTAAATCAGAATTGCTGTTTTAAGTGGAATTTAACAAGGAAATTTTTTTTATAAATGAATATGCAGACTCAGTTATGAAAATGATCTGTTTGTCTTAATACTACTTGGATAGATAGACTTTATTGTTATGAAAGGAAATTTCTTTTTATAGTGCACTTCACATCATTTAGAATAGTAGCTACTTATTAAGTGATATTATTAAGGAAGTCACACATACTGTACATCTTCCGTGTAGGTTTTCACTATGGGAGTGATTTTCCTTGATAAGTGTGAATTGTTGTTAAAGCAGGTGAACAGCTAAGTAGGATTAAAGGATACTGAGTTAAAGTAAAGGGAAGGTATTTCATAGTCAGGTTACTTGCTCCTAGGATGATTTAATATGAAGCCATGTAAGATATAGGTCATTCATGGCACCAGTGAATTGTCAAACAGTTGTTTGGAGTGAAATTGTAATGGATGAGTTTGTCTTGGGAACAAGTCATGTCAGTAGTTGTTTTTAGTTATATTTTGTGAAGAACATCATCTAGATACATTTGGATGTACTAGAAACACAAATGATTTAGAAATTCTCTTTTAGTAACTTGAATGTAAAGGTTTTGTAAATTTTAGAATTCCTGATGTTACAGTGTCTTGATATATGGATATTTTTTTTATATATTAAGATATATAAATGTACATTTCTTTGAGTTAATACCATAAAATTCCCATTGAATTTCAGTAATATGTTCAAGTCAAGATTTAATTAACTGTATTGTTAAAAAGTTCATTTTAAAATGTGAATAATGGGAAAGTATTGTACTGTACTGTAATACCAAATTGTACATTGATTTTGTTAAAGGACTTCTGTATATCAGCTTTTTGCTCAGTTCTCACAAAGTCTCCTAGTTTCACTTATCTCTGAGAAGTCATTAGAATCATTTTAATAAGTTTTGTGGCACACTAAAGCCAGAATAAAAGTGATTTAAAACCTTTTAGTACCAAAAATAATTCTAGAAAAATTTTGCTAATGTATCTAGTCACTTATTGGTTGTATAATACTACCATTACAATCTAAATATGATAAATTTAGAATCTGAAGATGAAGAGCTATACAAATTGTTCCCTATGGCCAAAGTCTGTGATAATCTGAAGTAGCAGTTATTCTTTGCAATTTTGTTCAGCCATAGAAAGAAGGTTTAAGAGATTTTTTGAATTAGTGTAGTCTGGGAAATTGTTTCTGCACCTAGAACCTCCTTGCCCATTCATTCTTTGTGGATTTTCTTTATTATTGAACTTTAAGATGCACATTAATTCAAGGGCAATTTATTCAGCCCCTGATGCAAACTTGAGCATATGAACAACACAACTTGAAAGCTGCAGAGTTGCACACTTTCATGCTGCAGGAGCAGTTTTGATCACTTATCACTTGGCAGCAGTAAACCTACAGGCACATCAAGTCCACATGCTCTCTCTCTCTCTCTCTCTCTCTCTCTCTCTCTCTCTCTCTCTCTCTCTCTCTCTCTCTCTCTCTCTCTCTCTCTCTCTCTCTCTCATGGAAGGGATTTTGTAAAAATTCTGCAACATTTCAGTTTTTCCTATTACTCTGCTAAATATGTAAGAAGTTGCAATAATATATTAAATTAGATCTAATATAATCAGCAAGAACAAACCCTGGGCCAGCCATTAGGGAGTTGAGAATATTTTCTTAGTGGTCTGCTTAAACTTTTAAGCATAGTAATAATAATTTGCTAAAACAACCCTTTGCACTTGACAGAATGTGAAACTTCCTTTACATTATTACAGTACACTGTGAGGCATTCTTTATTGCATTGCTGAAACAGCCCTTTGCACTTTGTGGTTTGCAAAAGTGTTCACATTCTTCTCTGAGGCATCATTTCTTCATTCATTGCTGAAGCACAGGTATTCCCATACTCTACGTGCTTTGAAACATCAGTACATACTGTGCACAAGGAGTCTTGCATACCCTACAAATCTTGCTGAAACCCCTACACACATTGTACACTATTAAAGTGCTTTTACTGTTTGTCATCCTCACACATGGATTCCTCTCTAATCATTTTTGCTGTTAATATTTTCATTCTTGAAGACATCACTCTTGACATTCTAATCTCCAGTTTGTCCATGATTACAGATACAGATATTTAGATCTGAGGTTAAGGTATGAAATTATAGATCTCAGGTTGAAAGGATATGAAACTTTGATAAATCTTTGGGTGCAAAGTTATTTGTGGTTGTCATCAAATGCTGAAGTGAATTCTCAAGTTTTGTGTAGTAAACTTTGAGCTGTTGAAAGTTTGCGCCACAATTTAAGTTGTGTTTATTTTTGTATAACTTTCTGACAAGGTAGAATTTTTGTGTTCAATGCTGATGACAAGGTGAGAACTAGAGCAGTGTCATTAAACATTAACTTTTAAAGAATTTAAAGAAAACTATGAAGTATTGCTTGTTATTGATGGGAATAAGTTGAGGTACAGAAGTCCTCATTTATTTGTACATTGTGTAGGTAGACTACTGTACTGGAAAGAATTAAAATAAAGGACTCCTGGGGTCAGCACTGCAGTGCCCCGAGGATGGAGTGTCCTCAGCTGGAGGTATTATACCCAGTCATTCATTAGCTTAGAAGCTGACTCAAAGAGCTGCTTTCTAAGTTGACAGCTGATTGCCACTGGGAAACCTTTTATGCTTCGTATGTGTTTTCCTAGTTGTATTACTATTTTCTTTGTCAGTGCTGAAAAGTGCCTTCTTTTACATTTGGAAGACATCTTCAGATGTAAAAGAATGCTTACTATGTTCATGCAGTCCAAGGAGGTTGTGGTAAGGTTACCCCCGAGTCATGCCTTAACTTATATCACTGTTATGACTGTATTTATACTCGAGCATATTCTTGCTTGACATGTGTCTTATGATCTGGTATAGTTACCCCGTAGATTCATGTGCCAGAATTTATTATCAAACAGATTTATAATGGCCAAAAATACCCTAGTTTATTTTTCTATGGGTAGCATGTAAGAAAATCTATAATATTCATACAATTTGATATTCTGTTTTGGGTTTTCTTTAAGATTTCATACTAGATTTGCTTCCATATCTTCTAATATAACTTGGCCTTTATATTTAATCCTGAAGAAAAGGAGAAACATTAATGAAATGACAACTGATAACAGTGTATATATTGTCAGACTGTTAGCCATGGTATATTTGGCTTTGTAGTTGATAAAATTTTTAACTTAAGAGCTTTGTGGATGAATACACTTATAAATATGTGGATAGGGTTATATGATTTATCTTCAGAGGTATTTATATATATGACATTTTTTTTCACTGGAGAATTGGCTAAAATATTTTTTGGGTAAAGCTATTAAGTGAATGACATCAAATTCTTTGATTTTTTAAAGAAAAACTCATTTTTGGGGACCTTTTTATTGTGAATTGTCCTTTTCCTCTTAGAAGTTATTAGATTTTCTTGGGCAGAATTTGTCTTGTTTTTTTTTTTTTATTTTTGCTGATGTTGGATTTGATTAGCTGCTTGACAAGCTAGTTTTTCCTAAAGTAGTTTACTTGAAACTGTTGTACATAATTATTGATAAATAGTGAATATGCTGTATGCCCTTCCAGATGTCTTAAAAGGTATAAATTCAGTCACCAGAACATTCAGAAAGTTAAAAGTTATCCTTTTGTCAAGTATATGACAAAAATTTTAATTATATTTTGGACACATCGTCGTTTCAAAAGGGGGTACCAGCTTGGGACCTAAACACCTTCTCATCTAAGGTTGACATTCATTTGTGCACTTGACATAAAGAAGGGATAAATACCACAAAAGCCATGTTTTTAGAGGATGTGTGATAAACCTTACAAATTGATAACATTGTCAGTAATTGGACAAAAATAAGTATACAAGTATGAATCTAAGAGGAATTTTGATAAATACATTTGCCTTAGAAAGGACAGAAAGCCATCTTACAAGTACAGCAGGGTAAATTGTGACATCATTCTTTGGTGAGGTGGAAAGGTTACTGTTCTGTCACCAAATACCAAACTGAAAGGCACGTTGGGAGTTTAGTGGTTATGTAAAATATTTAGATGTCACTGAATGCAAAGGGTGATTTTGAGGACATTTTTGAGTTATTCATGTTCAGGTAACCTTTTTAATTAAGGCTCAGGTGATAAGAAGTAATTTATATTAAATGGTGAATTTTTAGTGAAATAGAAACTGGATAAGCTAGTTGCCCTTTCTTTACAGAAGTTACTCAGATATTGAATGCCAGTTTTGCAGATGTTTTCTGCAGTTGATGGTTCTTGATTTCAGGGTTTGCTGTTTTTCTGTGAAGGTATGGTAGAAATGAAAGTGTTGTAACAGTTAAGCGAATTTTATGTTGGCTTTCAGAATCAGGGCTGTACATGTCCCTAATGGGGTGTGGTTATGTTATGGTGGTACTACTTTGAGGAATTGTTTGGCAAGGAGTACCCTTTATATGATTAGAGATTTGATTTTTGTGCTTTGTAGAGATTTAGATGTTGTGTTGCTTTTACAATGTTAAAAAGTTATCTTGGCACCTTTTAACACCTGATAACTTAGAATCAGTGGATTGATGGTAGATTTTGCAGGTTATACTTGATCTTTGGGGTATGTGATTACAGTCTGGGGGCAGGATGTAGGTTATGGATTTCCTCAGTTGATCCAGCAATATGCAATATACCTTTCAAGATGCCTGTGGATTTGTGGTGTTATCAGTTTTAATTGTCTGTTATTTTAAAAAAGATTGAAGTTTATACTACTTATATGGTAATGGCATTCAGAATTTCTGCTGAAGTTATCTTAGTGTATTGAAGTTATCTTAGTCTATGATTCAAGATGCCATTTTCATGGTAGTGGTTTGAACTTAAGGCAAGTTCATGTTCATGGTGCTTTTATTAAAAGTCTTGTTGGTAATAGTTCTATGGTTTAGAAAGCTTTAATAAGAGGTTGTGATCAATGTTGTGTTGTCTAAGTTTGTGATGTTAATTGTTGTGTACAGGGAATCTTTATCATGTGTAGGGTGTGATTCTAAAATGTAGATTATGATGAATTTTACATTCATTTAGTATAGGATTCTCATAATTGTGCCTTCTTGATGATCTAGTTTTGTACCTGGAATAAGTATGGAATACAGACAGCATCAGTTTGTGATGATAATGTTTGGTGGTGTTTGGAAAGTATTTGGTAGGAATCTTAACATTGTTGTATGGTTAAACTATTTACTTAAAATAATAATCAGAATGTGCTTGTTTGTGATAATCTGGTTTCAGTATGTTATACAATGACTGGATTTGATGTTCAACTACAGTGCCTTTAGTTACAGTGGATTTAGTATTCAGCAGTAGTAGGTGATAGTGGATTTGGTATTAAGCAACCATTTGGTGACAGTGGAGTATAGAACAGTACTCAGATATTAGTTGATTACGATAAAATTTAGTGTTCAGATATTAATTCATGGCAGTAGAATTCGTTATTCGGCGAGTGTTTGTAACAGGTGACTTGATTTTGTGTCGGTTTGCAATAATGAATTTGAGATTCAATTGATGTACTGTTCTTGATAGTAATCTGAGCTCCAGTTTTGGAATATTTTGTTAGTGCAGGGTGATGGAATTCAGGAATATTCATCCGAATGTCATTTGAGTTCAAGATATAAAGCTTACAGTGCAGAATATGTTAGTTCATGTTTGAATGATGTGAGGGATTTAAAAGGCATTTGATAATGATCAATTGGAATTTAGGAAGTCTTTGTTCTAGCTAAATTTTTATTTAAACAATCTTGTTTGTTTACTGTACAGTAGTTGTGTATTTGGAGTGTGCTAGTATGTGATACTTCATTGAATTCTTTTAGTGTGTGATACTTTGACATATTGGAAAATTTCTTATGATGTTTTCATTCTGAAAGGTTGGGTTGAGACACCTTGCATTAAAGAAGTTTGCAATTGTGCGATAGTTTTGCTTTGAGAAAGTCTGACAAACTATGGTACTTAGACTCCCAAGAAGCCTTTTTTTTTTTTATGATACTGTCTCTTCAAAACATCTTGAGTGTTTTATATTATATTGAGAGGTGTGTTGATGTGTGAGGATTTTGTAGTTTAGAGTGTGTTAGTGTGTGTTATTCTCCTTAAAAAAAATTTTTTACTGATGCATATTTATTGACAATGCTTTCATGATTGCATTTGCTGTCAGGAAGTCTGTTGGTTTGTTAATTTTGCCAGCAAAATGTGTCTTAGCTCTGATACTTTTTTCATTCAAGATGTCTGAAATTGTGAGATTTTTTGCTACACTCTCTTAGTTTCCAAGTTCTGATTGTAATGGAAAGGTGATTTCGTCTTTATTTGCCTAGAAAATCTGTTAGTTTGTGAGATTTTGTAGATAGTGTCTGTTAACCTGTCTTTCTCATATCAGAAAGTCCATTCATGCAGCTTTGGCATAGAATATCTTGTAGCTTGAGAGTTTTTATATTAAAAAAAATTCTGCTCATGAGTGTCTTGGGTTGAAATTCTGCAAAATTAAGATAGATTTGACTAGAAAGTGTTGTGGTTCAGAGAATTTCAAGGTTTTTGTTCAGGAGTTTTTGTGCCTAGAAAGAGTTTCTTTATAGGAGAGTTTTTTTGTCTAAAAGGTATGTTATTTAGGAGAGTATTTTGCTCAGAAAGTGGAGAATTTGTTTGCTTAGAAAATAAGTTTGGAAGAACACTTTGTACCCAAAAAGTGTCAATTTAGGAGGATTGTGTATCCCAAAAATATGTTAGTTTTGAAGTGCATTATACCCCAAAAGTATGTCATTTAGTGAAAGTTTTAATGCATATCAGTTTGGGAGTTTTATTCTTAAAAAGTGAGTTATTTTTGGAAGTTTTTTACCCAAAGGAGTCAGTTGGGAGTTTTGTAACCCAAAAAATGTGTCAGTTTGGGAGAGGTTTGGACTCAAAAATGTTTGTTTGGGAGTCTTGCACTGTACAGAAAAAGTGTCAGTTTTGGAGAGTATTGCATCCTAAAAGTGTATGTATCAGTTTTAGAGACTTTTATACCCAGAAAGTGTCAGTTGTGGGAGAGTTTTGTACCCAAAAAAATGTCAGTTGTGGGAGAGTTTTGTACTAAAAAATTGTCAGCTTTGGAGAGTTTCCAAAAAGTGTCTGTTTGGGAGAATTTTGTACTACTAATTTGGGAGAGATTTTGCCAGAATAAGTGTATCAGTTTTGGAGAGTTTTGACCCTACAGTGTTGAAATTTTGGAGAGTTTTGTACCCTAAAAATGTGTCAATTTTGGAGGGTTTTGTACCCAAAAAAAGTGACAGTTTTGGAGAGATTTGTACTTGAAAGTGTGTAATTTTGGAGTTTTGTACCATAAATGCATGTTAGTTTGAAAGAGTTTTGTACTCAAAGTTAGTTTGGGATAATTTTATACATAAAAATTCTATCAATTTGAGTGAGTTTTGACTTCAAAATTTTTTCAGTTGGGCAGGGGGTAGGGTTGTTCTTAAAGAAGTGTGCTAGTTTGAGAGAATTTTGTACATAAACTGTGTGTCAATTTGATTGAGTTTCATCCCCAAAAAGTGAGTCAGTTTGGGAGAGTTTTATGCCCAAAAAGTGTCAGTGGGAAGAATTTTGTACTCCAAAAGTGTCGGTTTTTTAATTTGGTCCTAAAAAGTGTGTGTGTGTGTGTGTGTGTGTGTTAGGGAGAATTTACTACCCTCAAAGTGTCAGTTTATTAGAGTTTTGTATAAAAAAATTTTGTAAGTTTGGGAGACTTGTGTACCAAAAACTGTCAGTGTGGAAGAGTTTTGTGCTCAAGAAGAGCCAGTTGGGAAAGTTTTGTATGCCAAAAGTGTTAGTTTTTTAATTTTGTACCCTAAAAGTGTGTTAATTTGGGAGAGACTGCTGCCAAAAGTGTCATTTAGGGACAGTTTTTATCTCAAAAATTGTCAGTTTTAGAGAGTTTGTACCCAAAACGTGGACCTGTTTGGAAAAAATTGATAGTTTGGGAAGGTTTCATACCTAAAAGTGTCAGTTTGATAGAATTTGGTACACAAAAAGTGTGTCAGTTTGGGAGAGGTTGATGCATAGGGTGTCAGTTCATTAAAAATCTTTTAAAATTGGGTTGCTGTTCTTGAAGAAATGAGGTAAAAGGTCAAGAATTTATCTTGTATGCTGACAAAAAAATAGGCTTAAAATTATTAGGAACTTAGCTTTATCAGCAGTTGGATATTAGCACTTGAAAGGCAATTCTTAAAAGCAGTAAGCTTTCCACAGTTTTTTCCTAACTAGTACACTCCTTGGCTATGAACATAGCAATGGCAGTGTCTTGTAGCTTTATAATAGTTACTTTATGTAACTGTTTTTTTAATTTGTAGCTCTGTTCTTGCGAGCTATATAAAATAGCAATCTTCTTAGTGTAGCCCTGTATTAGTAAGCAGTTTAAATCTGGAGTTTTAATTGACTGTCTCTGTTCGGCATAAAACAATTTTTAGTCTTGCATCATCAGAGTGATATAAAACTGCAATTTTTCATAGCCCTATCCTGATAAGTAATGCAACTTGTCATTTTCATAGTCTTGCAAAAACTGGAAGCTGAGATTTGATTTAACATCCAAACTTGAGAAAAACACTGAAGGAATGTCCCAGTCAGTTGCTTGACATTTTTCCCAGATTACTTGGCAATGGGATGACTTTGTAAGGCGTTATCACACGGAGTCTAAAGTGGCCTGGTGGTCCACGTGTACAGTGAAGGCTGACGTTAGTCCGACCTGCTGCCCTGCTGGGGGAGGAAGAAAGGGGCTGGAGGACATTAGCTTTACACGTCTCTGACCATTTACCTGACTCAATCACTTGCATTGAATGGTGTCAGTCCATAAGATGATTTGTTAGGCATTTGGGTCACTTGTCTGCTTTTGGGGAGACGGTGTGTCTTGATGTAATTAATTGCTTTTGTTGTAACAAAGATTGGAGGATGACATGTCATTTGAAATAAAGTTGAGTGAACTATGTCTTTTGTGTACTTTTGAGTTACCTAGCTGCTCTTGTTCAGAAAGACAACTGAGAAGAATATGGATGAGTATTCACACTTATCAAATAATTCTTGTAGACGGAAATCATGTAGTACTAAATTAACTTATCAGCTTGTTAAAAATTTGAATTAATGGAAATTTTTAAAAATTAGTTTTAATATTATGGTGCTTGTAATTTTAGTAGACTAAGCCTTAAAAATCTTATTTCACTCTAATTTGCAGCAAAAATTTTATTATATTGGCAAAAATGTCAAGTAAGTACATAACAGTAACGGTACCAAATTTGAAACAATCTGCTAAAGGTGTTGTAAAAATGCAGTAATCGAAGATAACAGAAACATTGACAACTTGAGGTCAAATCTGGCTGCAGAATGATGAAAAATGCCGAGAGAGCAAGCTGTTTTTAGCACTTAGGTTATACTAAAGTTATTAGTCAATTTGATATTAAAGACCAAGTCACCTTTATATACGAATATCTCTGAAAGTAAAGATATCAATAGTTAATATTTATAAATAAATAATCCACTAAGCTTCATTAGTCAAGAATTATGTCACCCTACATAGTATGTAAATGGCAAACTTTCTCGAGAATATATTTAGCTAAGTTAGTATCATTTTTCTAAATGTCAAGTTTTCTATGAGGACTAAATAAAAGAAACAAGTTTATCTTTTAAGAGCTGGAAGATATTCCATGGCTTTGAAATTTCAAAGGAAACCGAAAACGCGTTCTAAAACGTATGTTTAAGGCCCGTAGAGTTTCGTAACGTCACCCATAGATGAGCTGGACTAGATTATCCCGTCCGTTATATTACCTTTTGATGGAAATGCTGGCGATAGAATTCTACGGAATCTTCACTCCATGTGTCATAAGACTATACCTCGAGCCAAACTTATGCTTAAGTACCCGAATACTAGCCAAGTGACGTCATCAGGGCTTGTCTTCGAGGGTTGCTTTACCTCTACCCCCGAGGGTTAGACATTCTTCAGCCAGTGATACAGAAAATGGGATTCCATCTGGGAAAGCCATTGAAGTTTGAGAAGGCTTTTCCCAATTTGGCAACAAGCTGTCAGCTTAGAAAGCAGCTCTTTGAGTCAGTTTCATAGCTGACTGGGTATAATTCCTCCGGCTGAGGACACCCTCTTCGGGTCATTGCAATGCTGGCTCCATGGGGTAAAAAAAATTTATTTACATGATTTAATTGATAACAAGAACCTATCCCAATATAGAAATTCTTTGGATTTAAATAAAAGACTGTCCGGTTACCAATTGGGTTTATATTTAGTCTTTATGGTGTACATGGTATTGCTTTTTTTTTTTTTTTTTTTTTTTTTTTTTTACAAAAAGGACTTGCATGCATCAGTGATAACGTCGTCACGAAAGTACCATTACATGCCCTATAAAGTCACAAATATACACTTAGGAAAGTTACTTCTACACACTGGTCGTTGCTGAAGCTTACCATGTATTCTTTTAGCGTGTACTTTAATATTAATTCGGTCAATGAAAACGCACCCATTCTGTGACGTCACTAAACTAGCTGCAGCAAACTTAACCAAAGCCTATGACGTCAACGGACAAGCGGGACCACTTCACATATTCCTGGTCTTTTCAGTGTTTACTATTTTTCTTGGGGATACAATTTCTTAATTGCTTCATTTAATATTTATCCCCTTTTAAGATAACACTGATAACCTAAGCAAAGTGTACCTATTGAATTGTAGTCCATTAAAAATGCTGGGTCACGTAGCCAAAAGATAGCTGGCTGATTACGCCACACTGCAGCTTATGTGATGACAGGCAATGAATCTAGCCTTTCTAGTGATGTAACAGTCGCAAAGTGATACATAATTAAGCTAAGAATGAAGTAGGAACTTAAAAGGATAAATTTCATTACTGGTCAATTTGCAGGCGAGGCAACAATTGAATGTTTACCTTGTACAAGTCACGTCACCACTGACACCATCATTCCCATAATAGTTATACACGGTGCAGTTTTATGAAACTCTGTAGTTATCTACAAGTTGAATCTTTACATGCTTGCACTATAGCTTTTATTTTCTGCAATGCTTTCTCTTGCCGTTTAACCACTCCCACTCCTTTTCACCGTTTTACATGCTGAAAATGTCCCAGTGGCTAGCTTGAAAGTCTAAATTTCATAAAATCAAAGTCATTACTAGAACACACTCTACTTGCAAACACATTACCAACAGATGATGGTGGGACCAATAATGACTACTGGTGGACAGGTCAGGTCAGGGAAATGACACCGAGATGTCAAAGGAATAACTATCAAAAGCTACGTCAAAAGCAGTGTAATCTCTTAAGAAAACACTACAACAAACCAAAGATGGAAATGACAGAAACACTGACTTTCAGTTGACTGAGGAACTTCAGGTGCAAAGTATTAAATAGAATTGAAATTCACTTGGCAACTGGAAATGAGGTGAACGACTCGATAAATGCGCATCATAAACAGAAGGCCAAGGTAATGGACCTTGTATACAGTAAGAGATTGATGGAATAACTACACGATATAGCAACATTTTAACGTCAGTTAAGCATATACCATTGGCAATAGGGTTCAGTGGATCCACTCAATTGTTAATTCACGGCTGAGTAGGGAAAATAGACTGAAGAGCCACTAGGAGTAGAAATGCCTCCAGTGTAGACTTAGGGAAGGCGAAGGCACTTTGGATGAAATGCAAGCTATAAGGAAACTCCGTAGGTCATGAGAAGGAAACAAAGCCATTTCCCTAGGATTTGGACATTTCTAAAGCTATGTACTAGTGCCTAAGACAGAAGGGAATGTCTGAAAATGGACAACTGTGTGTGTGAATATTCATACAACACCAGAAGACCATGATGATAAATGGGTTAATGCAGTAGTGGGTACTAATCAAGGACTAGCACCACGGCCCAACGTACCTAGAACAGAAAGAGATATCATGGAAACATGGTTTATGCAGTCAATGTATCCAAAATAAGAGTCAGTAGAAGTACTGCTTGTCTAGATAAAAGGTTCATAGCAAACATAATGAATTAAAAGTGATGACATTGTCTGTCCAAAAATTAGTCTGAGATAAGAGATGAAGTAGCCTTAGAGCCGTTGCATGAAGTGTGGAGGTTACCAGACTGATTAATGGAGGTGAAGTTATCAACAGCTGGGAAATGGTGAATGTCATAATAGCAAAAGCAAAGCAACGATGAAAAACTGCAAGCATTCAACAATTAACTGAAGTAGAGGCAAATATCGGAGACCTTGAATAAAGGGCAAAAAGTCACTTCAAAAGGAGGAGTACCTCGACAAGATGGATAGGAATGTCAAAAGCTGGAGAACTATCAGGGGCTGCTGGGCGAGCTATAAGGTGCATAGCAGAGATTATGGATTGCAGATTCAGTCAGAGATAAATATTCATGAAGACTGAATGTTACACGGGCATAAAAGGAGTTAAAGTACAACATGTAAACAGCTGTAAGTTTCATGATCCAAAACTGAATAGATGCTAGTAAGTGGACGGTCATTATAATTAAGAAATACACGACGCAGAAGACAAAGACTGATGGTGAACGGTGGAAATGACTGAAGTTGCAAGAAAGATGAAAAATTCAGGGATTGCATAACTACGAAGGGGTTGCTAATGGAAAATAGGAGATTAAACTGGTCAAGAGGGGTATGCAGCAATTGCAAAGAAGCACTCCAAAGATTGGGGGCAAATACGGGAAAATAACCACTGTAAATACTACAGATATAGGGTTAACTCCGCAATTCACGAATGATGTACAATGGCTCATAGATCAGAGACAGACAGACCTCCATTATGGTTTAACTACTGAACACAGGTACTGTACTGTACACTGCATGACACATCTGGAAGTCTACCATCAGAAGGAAACATTTTCACATGAAAACTTGGCACGAATTACTACATGTAACTATAATTCCACTTACAAGCTGCTGCTATGTATACACGATCTACATATTACTAAGAAATCAGAAATGTAAGCGCCTGATTTTGTTTATAGCTGAAGCCACTGGGAAGTTCAAATTGGAACGACAGAGCGCCAAGTACTTTTGTGTATTTTAACACATCTTCGGGGCACAAATATGACAAATATGTTAGAGGAACAGGTCAATATACCAAGTTTGGAAAATGGGGTACTACATCAGTTACATGTATTAGTAACAAGTAATGGTGTACAATAGTTACAGAAGTTGAAGAGACTAAAGACAGGTACGGTGAAAAACTACACACTGAACAACATGGACCAGTATCAGATATTAAAAAGAAAGCACGAGACTTCTCAGATTAAGTGGAGATGCTGGGGTGATGTGACAAGCAAACAGAGATAAGCTCAGAGTGAATTTCAAGAAGGCATCAAGCATCCTGCTATACAGTACAGAAGTGTAAGGGTTGGATAGGCGAGATTACTGGACAAAGATGAATGTTGTAGCGGGCCCAAGACAACTATAAAGGAAAACTATAACATGGGATGTAAAGTGTACTGCAATAGGAAGAAAGGTCGAGATGGCTAATCTGCGGCCGTCCTCAGGTTAGGGAAGGATGATGCAATGGAAGAAAAAATGGAGTAACATGTGTGAAGAAGGTTCTAAACAAGATAATGAATCTCATGGCTGGGACATACATTGAGTTAGAACTATTGCGGATTGGAGATGAAACAAATGGGAACCTTTGGATAAAATGCATTACAACCATCCTCTTCACTAAAAAAACAAAAATGGTAGAGACAGCAACTAACACAAGTCATGAAAAGCTACAAGACAAATGCTCAATACTTGGTATAAAACTAACTCTAAATGCATTACTGTATTGGTAAATAATCTGCAAAAGATTGAATATCAACAAACAAGGTAATGCATTTATATGGCTTTTTACCTTAGTACTATTAGGGTAGAGTGGCTATACAAAAAATTGCATGGGACAACATCCCAAGCTTTCATGAGTGTGAGGGATGACCTTTTTATGGGGTGTGACTCACCTTGCCAGCAACCCTGCTTGATTTAAAGGTAAAGATGACAAAACCTTGCACCAAAACAGAAACGGGAAAACAAGGCTTTTTACAACTAAAAAGTTTTTACATATTTATATGTAGTAGAGGTAGCAACATCAATAAAGCCAATTATCTACCTTGGGAGGAAGGTGACGGGGGTAAAAAGGGTCTCCTAACAGGTGAAAAGATTTCACTGCTGTCTGTCATAGTAACTGGCCAAAGGATTTAATTTTCTTACTTTTGTTCACGTCAAAGATGTTGGTCAGGCATCCTACTGCCTTTGCCTAGACAGAATAAGAAGTGGACTTTGCTCCAAAGGGAACACAGGTTACCTTTGAAGCACAATACAAAGTAAGAATTACAAAGCATCGCAGTAAGAAAAAAGCGCTCAACAGTAGACATCAAGGATTACCTACTTTAACAAAGTAAAAACCAAAAAAGTGATTATGAACAACCTGCTACCCTTCCTTTATATCTCAAGGTCAAGCTTCACATTCATAAAACATATGATTTTACATACTGAGCTCTAGACTTTGGAGAGGAAATATGGGACAGACTAGAGGCAAAGAAATTTCCTCTGTCCACACCATCAGTAACAAACAACTAGAGATGGATTACACAATCAAGAAAAAGGATGACTAATATTCAAGTGGAGTGCCAAGTTTTCACAACCCAAGCAATTACAATGGGCAACTTACAAAGCTGTCTGAGATCGCAGATATTTTACAACTACAAAATGAGACCAAGGGTGAGTATACAGAACAACCAATGACTACCTATTGGACATGTATCAATTTAAAAAAAAGTGAAAGACAGCAGTTTGTGAATAACAATGAACAAAAATAAGCAGCAAGACTGGCTGAAAATTTCTAAGTAGGGGATAATGGGATGGAAGTTATTCCCCTATTGAAGGACACTTATTCTCGCACATCTGGAAGACTTGATTTTCTTTAATGTTCAGTCTGCATTTACAATACAGGACAAATACAGCTGTTGAACCGAATTGAATATAGAATTTAGGACAAAGGCCAAGCACTGGGACCTATGGGGTGATTCAGTGCTAAAACGGAAATTGACAGTGAAAGGTCTGAAAGGTGTAGCAGGAGGAAAACCTCGCAGTTGCACTATGAATCAGTTGTTACGAGAGGGTGGAGAGTAAGATGGAAGAAAGAGAATGTGAAGAGAGATAGAATAAAAAGGGACGAAAGGAGTTGCAGCTGGGGGCCAAAGGTACGCTGCAGAGAACCTTAAGCAATGCCTACAGTGCACCTCATGGCACTATCCCCCTGTGGAGGTAGTATTGTTTGGTCATCAGTGTCTGTATGACACACAGATAATTTGCAGAAGTTAAGTAATGCCTACAGTGCACCTCATGGCACTATCCCCCTATAGAGGTAGTATTGTTTGGTTATCAGTGTGTCTGCATGACATACAGATAAAGCATGTTAATGGGTTATACTTTACATTAAAAGTTGAAAATGAGCAAGAAAACTTTATCAAAACAAAATACAGGATTCCCATAAAAGAAAATGTACCTGTAAACTAATTGCCATTTTGATTACCTTTCATTTACTCTATAATTGGAACTAGATTATCTTTTTAAATTACTGTAGTGATGAACTTTAAGGAATGGAATAGAATATAAAGTTAAGGCCAAAGGCCAAGCACTGGAATCTATGAGATCATTCACTGCTGAAAGGGAAATAGGGAACAAAACAGTTTTAGAGGTGTAACAGGAGGAAAATCTTGAAGTTGCACTATGAAACAATTGTTAGGAGAGGGTGGAAAGTAAGATGAAAGCGACTATGAATGGAAGTTTCATAAAAGGAATGAAAGGGGTAGCAGCTAAGGGTCAAAGGGACACTACAGTGAACCTTAAATAACGCACTACCCCCAAATGGGGTAATTAACTTCATGAAATACGTTTACCTATGAACACTTTAAAAAAGTGAGACTGACAATAGGTTTAAAAAACACAAAGAAAATATTTATTAAAAAAACTCATTAAAATGTAAGAAAAACAAAAAACTCATAACTGTGCCTGACACAACAGTAACTCTCTTTTTTTGTATTTTCCATACTAACTACTGCTGTAATCATGTTACAGTACTGCACTGTATTTCAAACATGATCAGAAAAGATGAATAAATGTAAAAATCTTGAAAAATTTGTTCCCTATCTTTTTACCCCAAGACACACAAATAATGATTAACAAATAGTACTAACACTGGTAAATAATTTTATAAAAGTACATGTCTTACAGTTTTATCATTTATTTTGGCTATTAATGCTCTGTAACTCATGCAACCAAAACTGCCAATAACTTTTAACTTTTGATTTAAACAAAATACCCCTAAGGAAGTGTTAGGCATGACATTTCTCAATGTCTTTTTCCTAATCCTATTTTTCCTTTGCACTGCAGTAAAATTGTCTTCCTCACTTTAAACCCTTTTCAATCTTCCATACAAAGCAGCCTCTAGCATGGGAGGGAGTGTAGAATCAACAATTGTTAGTTCAACTCAATAAATGGGAAATCAACAACAAACATTCTCCATTTAGAGGCATTTACATGAAGGTACCATGTAAAAAAAGGATGCTCATAACTACAAAAGATTTAGAGTGAAAACAATGGCAGATACAGTACATCAGATGAGTTTAAGACTAACGGAGTCCATAGAGGACAGTGCTTAGTTCCCTATTGGAATCACTGCAGATGCTACAGTGTATAGAGCAAGAAAGGCACCTGGGCCTGCTATACAATCTAGACCTAGTGTAAAGAGCATAAAGAGACCTGGAGAGAAGTATTGGAAAAGTCCAAAATATGGAAAGGTGGAATGCAAAAGAGAGGATAAAACCACAATCAGCAAAACCAAGCTTATGGTGAATGGAAAAGGAAAAGATGAAAATGTTCATTAGGGACAGTAGCCAGGCTGATGTCATGGAAGAGCTCCAAAAGGGAATGCAATACCAATATATTGGGAAGGCTCAAACAGATGAGATCACAAAGACTGACATATCACAAGAGTGGAGCACAAGAGTTGGTACAAAAACATTCAGCAGACATGGAACAAACTGGATATCAGGTGGAAAGACAGATGAGCATGGGAGGAGTCAAAACCAAGTCAGTGATGATATTGATGTTGATAGAGGAGCTGATGATATGTTTCTAAGAAAAATATTAAAAAAGTACAGCACATAAAACCTCAAATAGAAAAAGCTGCTAAATAGGGGAAAACAGCAATGAATACATGAAAAGTTTATCATAAGAAGATCTGTGTTAGGATAAAATAAGGGTCAATCTGCAAGCAGAAAATAAAGAAAACAGTTTAGCACAGATAAGTTTATACAAACATATAAAACCTCACAGTGCACAGAGATTAGAAGACCGAGTGTTTCCAGAAGCATTGTGTGCATAACGAACAACAGAGAAAATGAAAGTGAGGCCAGGTCTTAAAGGTAAAGATGACTTGTTAAAGGGGGCCCTAGTATATTCCAGAGACCTTTTATGCCTTTTTGTAGTTTTCGAGTGCACGACTTCAAGTCTGCCTCCATTGGAATGCATGATAAGTGAAAACAATATGAATCAAAACGACTGTGACAAATAATATATGAAAAAAACAGCTACTAGTGCAGTCAGGGGACCTACAAGAACATAAAAATAGCTGACCTGATAACACACTTTTTGTTGGAGGCCACAGTAGCTTTAAAGAATAGGCAAGGAGGAATGTGAGAGGGCTGTAAGGGGAAGAGGACAGTGATTAGGGCAACAATAATGATGAGGCAAGAATGGAAGAAACAATATGTACGGAACAGAAATTTGGATGAGAAAAAATAAATGCAAAAATGAAAAAGATTAAAAAAAAAAAGGAAATAACAGAATTGTGGCAGAACTTTTGAGAGATTCTGCTAAATGAAGAGAGTGAACATATTTTACAGAACAATGATATGACAGACCAACACAGAATGTGTCACCTGAAAAGGTTAAGGGAGTGGTGAACTAACTTGTTGAAAGCAGTTGGAAAACAAGGATTTTATATAATTAAAAAGTTTTGATACATTTATATGAAGTAGAGGTAGCAACATCAATAAAGCCAATTATCTACCTTGGGAGGAAAGTGACAGGGGTAAAAAGGGTCTCCTAACAGGTGAAAAGATTTCATGGTTGACTAGAATACATATGGATAACTTTCGGCAAAGCTGGAAAGTCTGGCCGTTAAACTTTTGCAAAGCGGTTATGGTAACAGTTACCTATGGTAGGGACGGACGTACTGCCCACCCAAATGGCATGCATTCAATCTCTTCACTTTACTTTTTGGCCCAGCTAAAAGAATGAGGGGTGGTAAGAGGTGGGCCTTTCGTGTATAGACCTCAGGTTTGCATGTTAGGAAAAATATAAATTAATTAAAAATTTGTCATTTGTTCCTACACGAATACAAACCCTCAGTCTTTACATATGGAGACTTACTATTGGAAGGAGGATTCTCAGTAATTCTCTGAACTGACTGGTAGTTCGGCTCACCTGGTATTCTCTTCCTGGTCATGAAAGAGCAAAGTAAGGATACCATACTTCTGATCTGTTGAACATGTGTGATGTTCAACTGCCAGACTTCTGAACATTTCGAATCAGAGAAAAGTATGAAAACCCTCGATTCGAAAGGTACGGAAGAACCCACAATGTCGAAGACTATGTAGCTTAAAATAATCACCTGGCTTGCCCACAGTCAGTCGTTCTCTCTCCTTGCTAGAGAGAAGGTAGGAAATGCATCTATTAATCCAAACAAAACTGGATTATGGACTGGATACTCAGGCATGCAGATCACCTGCATGGACGCCAGTCCAGCTTGTGACGGCTTGTTCACTCTTCCTCTGTTCACTGGAAGAGGACAGAAAACAGGAGAAAGGTAGGAAGCCAGTCCCGCCCACATCTCCCTGATCCAAGGACCCATGGGCAGTAACCCAAGGCAAAAGGATAAGAATGTGAACTGCACAATTACATCCTATCCTAGTGCTAGATCGACAGGTTCTTCCCAAATGCCACAGACTGATGGATGACTGGCCCCTACAGATCCTGCCTCAAACGAATTGATGACCACCAGGAAGTGGTAGGGTATGTTCGGAAGGTCATTCCCCTACGCGGAGAAATGAACCCTTTGCCTATGGTCAACACTCCAAGGTAAGAGGATATGAATGTGAATTTCACAAATACATTCTATCCAGTACTCGAACTATGTTCTTTCTGAATGTGACAGACACATGGATGACTTTGCCTTCTAGAGATCTTACCCGAAACGTACTGATGTCCAGTAGGAAGTTTCACAGTACACTCAGTTGATCAGTTCTTTAGCTAGAGAAAGGATCCCTTTGCCATCATTTCTTGGGCAGCTCAAAGATAACGCACTAGTTATTAGCTTTGGGTTGCAAGACTAGATTATGGGGGTAACACAGAAGTCCTATTGTCTTTGGTGACACAGAACCACTGAAGGAAAATCATCACTCTAACTGATCACCTTTGAATATGCAGAAAAGCAGATAAAAAAAAAGAGCCAACAACAGGAAATCGAGAGAAGAAAGAGTATGATCTATCTTCTTTCGAGGTTGAGCGAGAACCGAAAGTTGAGATCAACCGTCCTATTCCTTGACTTTATCGAAAAAGTGACATCTCACTTTTGATTCCTTGTCGGCAACTGTACCCAAAGTACTTTTGTCTGTCCGAGTACTACCACTGTCGCAGACCTAACATGAAAGGACACTAGGACTCTTGCTTACAATCCTCATACTGAGGACTGTAAGCAGCAATTACTACCTACATCTCCCACTCCCCAAAGGAGTAACGTAACAGCACGAGGACCAAGGAAAGGGGCTCCATACACCCTTCCTTGACTGAAAATAAGTTTATTGAACTTAGTCTCCTGATCAGTTGATTGATGTATCTGTTCAGACAAGAAACTAAGGTCTCTATCAATACGTGTCTGATATTCCTTCCCCCCTTAGCTAGAGAGAGGAAGGGTATGCCACTGAAAGATACATTTGTATAGAAAACAAAATGTTATATCAGCTGGAATACTTCAGTCATATGTATTCTATAGGTCCAACACCTGATAAGTCTTATCTTCTTAACTATCTCAGTAGAGAAGGCGGCAACTAGAAAAAGTGATCAGTGTCTCAATCAATACCACTATTCTTATTAGTAAGATCTCACTGATACCGGCAATGAAGGTGGCTTAGCATAGTTGAGAATTATCGTTCAAAATTCCATGAACATATAAGTTCTTCTTGTATACAAGTTACTGGTAGTAGAAACTGATACTGTAAGGAAAAGTAGGCAGGCTCGCTCAATCACTTCATGTTGCCAAAAAAGTGGAACTCCTGTACTCGTGCATGGGCACAGACTCCAGTGACAGAACTTGTTTGGCATACATTCCTCATCCAGGAATGTGTCTGATTGACGTCTGTGCTGAGCATGCTACTGCAACACCATTCATCAGCACTGTATACGAAGATGATGATAGGATAACCCAAGGGGATGTCCTATGATGAGATGTTCTAAGTAGACACGTGCTAAGTATTCTACTGTCAACGGACTTCACACCGTCGACAGAGGAAGAAAAAAAGTTAAGTATACCTTAGTTTTACCAGACTACTGAGCTGATGAACAGCTCTCCTAGGGCTGGCCCAAAGGATTAGACTTATTTAACGTGGCTAAGAACCAATTGGTTACTTAGCAATGGGACCTACAGCTTATTGTGGAATCTGAACTACATTATAGCGAGAAATGAATTTCTATCACCAGAAATAAATTCCTCTAACTCTTCATCAGCCGGTCGGGGAATTGAACTCCGGCCTATCGAGTGACAGTCCGCAGCTTTACCGACTCACCCAACGAAGAGCTAGTCGGGATGTCCTAGTAATGTCAATGGAATGTGCATCGTTAACAGAGGAGATGTCCTATGAGGAGATCTCCTATGATGACAAGTTCAGTAAGCTACTCAAAACCAGAGTTTCCCTATAATGATAGGACACCCCGTCCCTGCTTTATCTTGACTAAGGAACCACCGTGGTGCCATTCCTGAGCAACGTTAGGTAAAGCTTAAAAAAGTAATTAAATAACAGCTGATAAAACAAAAATTAGACAAAAAAAATCTGAAAACTAAAGCAATGGTGAATGGCACTTTAAAGTATTACTCTAGAATTTGTAACTGGGCCAGAAAAGAACCCACATTGTGGAAAATACAAACAAGCAAGGTTGCTTGAACACGGTAAGAAAGTATGAGAGGACTCCATTAGGAGAAAATGAAAAAAAAAAAATTGTAATAAGCCCAAAGCACCCACCATTCCAACAAAACCCAACCATTTTGTAAATTTATAGATTGCAGAGGAAGAAAGAGTAAAAAAATTATTTAAATCAATGCCAATCAGTTTGGCCTTAAGCCAAGACAATCCATAGGAAATCTTTTCAGAGCTAACTACATGAAAAGAACCATACAAAAAAGTAAATGTTTCATCATATACCAGAAGATCTTGAGAAGGCATTCAACAAAGCATCATGCTATTTGACAGGCATTATGGAGGGCAAATTGTACTAGATGGTAAGGTGTTATTACAGTATTCAACATCTATAAAGAATATTGCTAGAGATAAGTCCAGAGAACTTGAAATAAATTGTCTATAAAGGATCAGCACTTAGCCCATCATCTTTCATCACAGTAGGACATGGTTACAAAATTATGAAAGGTAGGCTCCTAAAAGCCTTCTTATACAATGTCCTCAAGTCCATGTTTGAATCAGAAAAGGTGGTCTTAGAAAATGTTTGAAAGATGGGAGATAGAAAATGAAATAGAATTGAAAATCAAAATACACAAAACTAGGTCAATGATGCAAGAACTGAAGTAAACAATGTGTAATCTTGAAATGGCCATGTCAGTGCTGTGGGCATAATGTCAAAATGTTGCTACATTATGCAACAAATGTAAAAGGTGTCTTAAGTAATACTCAGAATGCCAAAGATTTTGGATTATGGATTTTTGATCCCCAATATACACAGCAGCTAATATTGAAGACATTGCAGATTATGTTTAGTGGCGAGGCAAACTTTGAAAGAAGTATAATTTCTATTCTCTTGGTGACTAATTGGGCTGTGACACTGGAGTTGAGGGGGCAATCATGTAAGAAAAATGCAGCAACTATCTTGTTAACATGGAGAGAGATCAATGTAGTACTGGCAACAAAGTATAAATTCACATTATTTGTGTAAGACTTTTGTTAATGGAAACAGCAGACTTGGGCACAAAGGCAAGAGAAACTGGTAAGAAATGACAATAAAGGACTTAGCTTTGTGGCTGGATTGAGTTCTAACCTTACACTTTGAGGAAATGGGAGAAATGTGGACAGATTATGAAAAATAGATGATTACAACCTAAAATATATGGATTGGTCACACGATGAAAAGGAAAGAGGAACAAGCAGAGACAAGACACTTAAATGTTAGTACCGGAAGATTTTTGAGACTAGGGTTAGCATGAAGACCTGGAACACATTGAATGGAATGGAATATGAAATTTAAGCCAAAGACCAGGGACTGGGACATATGAGGTCATTCAGCACTGAAAGGGGAAGTACAGTACAGTATACAGGTTTTAATTAAAGGTGTAACAGCAGGAAAACTTTGCAGTTGCACTATGACGTAACTGATAGGAGAAGGTTGACAGTAAAATGGAAGAGAATATGAATGGAGGTACAGTACAAGGAATGAAATGGGTTGCAACTAGGGGCCAAAGGCACACTGCAGAGAACCTCAAGTGCACCGCGTGATGTGCAGTGACGGCACTAGCCAACCTACAGAGCTGGAACAAATGGGAATTCAGGCTGTTAGCCCACAAATTATGGGGAAAATGGAGAAAAGTCTTAAGAAATTTGGAGAAAATTATTAAATTTCTTTTGTGATATTCTGGCCAAGAGCAAATTTTGTTTTTGCATGCAAAACCAACAGCTGAACTTGATGGGTAATACTACATATTGGAGGTTGTTACAAATTCAAAATGATACTTTTTTGCTATAACGTTATTTCCCCTCTTAAGAAGAAGTCTAACACTTCCTTTATGTTTATATACCAAGTCTCATTTAATTCAAATGTATATAAGGCCAACCACATACAAATTTTACAGTAAATACAGAATACAACCTTCTATTTATTAGTTCTATATACTGTAGCTAAGAGTCTCAAGAGTCTTTAGCAATCTTATTTCTTCTATTCTGAATTTACATAAATTTCAAGACCACATAGCAGTAGTCAACTGTGTTTTATCTTGACTTGCATTTACATTTTGGAAATCTTAATGACCGAAACATAATTGAAATTATTTTTCTTAACAATTCAAGCATAAAGTGCTGGCTAGTGTACATTAATAAATTTATCACCCTAATATCTCTTATTTTTCTTTATATACTCAGCATATTGGCAGACAACTTAATTCCATACCTGTAGGATACAAACTTTATAAACAGTACAGGCATTTTTTCTTGGTTACATGTTAGAGAAACAATCACTTATTGTACATATACATACTGACATATACTAGTTTTGCCACTGCAATGTAATATGCCTGCATACATTTACAACTGGCAGTTTTACAAAACTTTATAGGCTAACCATGTCATTGCTTCCATCTAACAATCTCTCTTATTGCCACTTGTGCCTGAAGAACAGACAAATCAAATTATTTTATTATTTCATCTCTAGAAAAATTTCATCTATAAAGTACAGTATATATCTGCATGAGTGGGAAATAGACAAGTGAACTTGCTATAGCACAGCAAGGTCTCACCTGGAGCTAACCTCACCAACTTATCCCACCAGTCTGCTCCCATTGGGCATTAAAGCATGAGAAAAAATTAAATGTTTGTATAATATACTTCAATAATATTACTCTGAGATACACAAAGCATTAACGCCTAAAATTACCTGCTAATTACAAGTACAGTATACCAAAACCATATATTACATTATATCCTGAATACTGTATAAAAATAAAATAGAAATTAATACAGGAAAAGTGTATACACTGACGCTTTGAGGCAAAAACACTATACTGTACTATACAGGTACATTGTGAGTGCCGTACATATAAAATCTAGTAGGACATACTTTTCAATGTTGAGTACATTTTCAAAGACAGAAGTTTTCTTTTTTGTGAAAGCTGAGCCAGTTCTTTAAAATGGTAGCCAATACCATAAGGGGACTTGCATTTAAGGGCCACCAGCAAAAAAGTTCTTTTAAAAAATGTTAGAAAAATGAACTTATTAGACCAATATACTTTGTTTTACATGAACTCAGATCAAGTCAATCACAAATACCAGGGTCCAACAATTTATCATCCCTCCCAGCCAAAATAAACCATCATTTCTTGATTTTTTAACAAAAAAAAAAAAAATAAATAAAACATTTCTTATATTCTTCTGATTTTCAAATGCATATAAGCTGTGGGTTGCTGTGTCCAATGATCTGAAAATCGGTTTATTGATTTCGATGTCAGCCTGTTGATAGTTGCAGCTCTTGCTGTGAGAGGTTCCCTCTTCTCAAGGCTACCTGGAAAGCAAAGAGCATACTTTAGTATTCAATGCTTACCTGTCACTTTAACACTTTGTAGAAATTATTTTTAAATATTAACTCTGGGAGTGAATTCACTTCAAGGTACTGCTAAAGTTGCCTAGGAAGATCTTCAAGAGCAACGCTTCAGTGTTTGTATGCTGACATTACCTTCGGTATATGGAGAGGTTAAAGACGAGATACAAAAAATAAGATTGTAGGAGCATGTTATAAAGATTACTGGAAGAAGTACTGAGGCAGCTTAGTAAAACACTTCAAACTGACAACCAACAGTTGGCTTTATGCCACAGAAATCAACAGCAGGGACTGTCTTGTTATGATGTAACCACAGAAGAGGAGCCATACTCAAAGGAAGAGGTTCCACCATCTGTTTGGTGGGATGCTGAAGGGATTTTGGCTTGTTTTAAACCATCAAAATATGGGCGATGATAATTTTTTCCATCAGTTTACAGACACAGCAGGTGAGAGCTATTGGTCTGTAGCTGTTCAGCAGAGAGGTATCCTTATTTGGCTTTTTTATTGAGATGATTAGTGCAGTTTTCCAGTTCTTACGTGGAATTTCTATAGCCCAGATTTTATTGATACCAAAGAAAATCCCTGGAATTTTCTGGGAGATGCTTTAGCATTTCGTAAAAAAATGTATCTTTATCATGGGCAGATAAATAGTTCAGTTTTCTGTAACGTGTCTCTCAATACTCATAATGTGAATTGGGCAACATAAGATTCATGATTCATTTCAGTCAGGTCACATCTAGGCATTACAAATGTTTTGAAATTGTGGAGTATAGTTTTCTACTAATATTTTTAGAAATCATTTTCTTATAGCTTTTCTGCAACTTCTTTAGGTTAGGCTATAAAATCTCTGGGTATGCAGATGTCCAGGATGAACTTACCCTTAAGTTTTGTATTTTCTTCCTAATTACTATACTTTGGATGATGTTTTTAAGCTTATGCCAAGATATAAAGAAACCATGAATCTCTTTCAGCTTTCTGAAATATTTATTTCGCTTGGCCAAAGCACATTTGTACAGTACGTAAGTTATGACTGGACTGTACAGAACCACACTTTTTATATTTCTATAAGATTTTTTTGTGACTTTTCTCACAATTCCACAAGTTTTGTTCGCCAGGAAACTGCCAGTCTGAGGACTTGATTTTGTTTTTGGAATAGAGGCACTTGCACTCTCTAGTGTGATAGCTCTAAATATGTATAAACTTCTATATGGGAGCTACAGTTCCAGTTCTCTCAGAACAAACACTTTCACTAAATTTCTTACAATCTGCTTCATCTGCCTTCCACTTAGGAGAGGATTCTACATTGGCATTTTCCAAAGGTTTTGTGTAGATTGGAAAATGGTCATTCCCATTAAAATGTTCATTTAGTGCTGACCTGTCATAACTTTTAGATGAGCTAATTCATGTCACTAACTGAATAGATATTTGTATTTTACATCATGAACGGTCATTGCTCAATTATTCAGCGATCTGACTGTCCCAGATCTTCTAACAATATCCTGCCTTTTCGTCCACTGCTCCACCCCATAAAGGATCATGAGCATTAAAATACTCAAAGAGTAAAGGATTAAGTAAGAGATATGTTAATTTGTTAAGCTCTGAATGTCAGTGTACATTAAGTCCAAATCAGGAAGAAGGAACTGTATATGGAGCATGTTATTATGTTTGTCTACAATGAAAGTTATTGCAACAGTTTGAAGATTAGTAATACGTGGTAATAAAGAGTGCTGTAATTACTTGTGAGCGATGATTACCCCTCTCCCTTTGCATGTCCAGTTAACAATGGAGAATTATATATAATGTCTTTTGTCATCCCTCAAATCTCCTCTTTTCCAAAGCCTCCCATCTCACAGTTCTCATAAAAGCAAGCCTGGGTCTTCCAACTACTTGAGCCCATAGGAACCCAGCTGACAATATCTTCTAATATTTTTTCAATCTCTAGTCATCATTCTCTCATCTCCTGTACATACGGAAATTATGTCATTTCCCTTATGGTTTCATCTCTCTATCTGACAGCTAATATTCTTAAAATTTATTCTCAAACTGACAAACTGATTTACACTGACGAACGGACCAACAGACAAAAGGGAAAAGCAATAGACTTCGTTTTATCAATATTGGAATAAAAATGGGTTAAGACAAGGCAGCACACAAACATAACTTTATGGTACAGTAGCAAATGCAGACATGACCAGGCCAGGTTTCTGCCACTGGATGTAAAGCAGAATATATGAGAACCAGCACACTAAAACAAAATTACTTCTGTCACAATGCCACGTTTTTATAAAAATCCACCCATCAAACAATAGTCTTTAACTGTGCAAGAACGGCCAGTAAACTTCCTACTACTTGAAGTACTGTACTTACTGAGGCTCCTCATTCTGCTAAACAAATCTCTGAGAGATCAGAGAAGGGATGAGAGCACAAAAATTTATGATGAGTTTGTATAAAAACCTATTATAGTAAAACTGCAGAATGTTATCACAAACCCATTTATCATAAAATACCCTGAATTGCTATTTAACAGGGAGAACACTGCAGATAAGTTGTGGAAGGAAGATGACACTCCCAAAGTCCATTACAAGAAAAGATGGTGTCTGAGAAATGGAAATGAGGAAGCATGAGCTGACAGTATTGTGACCAAAGGCGAGGACATCACTAGCAACTAGATGGCCTGCAAAGAAGGCATATCCACATCATTAAAAGTGTTAGAGCAACGAAAAACCCAACAGAGAGCAATGCCCACTGACCACATATTTCAACTTTGCATTATTTTTACTCATCAGTTAAACACTGAAGTACATATAAAAAATGTGAATTTGTGTAATTTTCTAGTTATTTGTAACTTTTTACTGTTTATTTACTTATCGTTATCAATCTTAACTGTATTTATCATGCGTTACTTCTCTTTAGGTGATTAGCATACGTGATTTTCAGATGCGATGTCATATTTAAGTAGAAAAAAGCCACTTTCAATGACTGACATTTCATCTGAAACACAAGAATTTATTCAAGTTTAGTATGCCACCATGGGGTGCACCTTTTTTCAAGACAAATTCAGCATCAAAACAGATGCTGCTGTTGCTCTTATTGTGCTATATTGAGTTGACATAACTAAGCAACACCATAATTCAAATTATCCGCAGTTACATACATCTATTTCTGTTATACTGCATAATAGACACCAATAACCTATAGAAAAATTCACAAAGTTTTCCAGTCTATTGATTTGGCTATGTTACATCCACTCCTCACTAGCTGCAGTCCAATAATGCTGTGAAATGTGCAGTGCCAACAGCAAGGTCATTATTGTGACAAAAAACCTATTCCTAGTCCTAACTATTCATCAGTCTACAGTCAGCCCCTCTACTGGATTCAGTTTTGCCAGACTGCTACTACGTAAAAAACTTGCACCTTACTAACAAACTTAACAATCATTTACAATGAGAGACGAGAGATCATGCGGATGTACAAGAAAACAATGACAAGGGTAAGGCTGCTTAAAAGTACCATCCAGTATTCCCCAAGGAAAGGTCAGAGGTGCTAGTAAAAGACCAAAGAAAAGTGTGGTAAGACAAAGCCAAAGCAAGCAAACCATCTGCAGTTTTGGAAACACCTCATTCTGTTTAACATAACTGCTGATATCATCTCCACTTTCATAAAGAACGGGAGGTGTCTTTGGCTTGTTCCTAAAGTCTCCGGTGGCTCTTGTTCCCCTTTTGCATTTTCAGGTAACTCATCTGTGTCATCAGACTAGCAGAAAGACTGCTCATCACTTAAAAATTTGGCCATATGTCATAATGCCCATTTTAAAGATCTCTACCTACAGGATGCAGTTTAGAAAATCCAGCAAGAAGTGGCAGCAGCGGCATTCCTGTTCAAGTGTACTTTCTGCTGACATTAGAAGTATTTTCATTTTTGCTTCTGACTTTTGAACTCATAGGTTTAAAATTCTGAGGACATTTTACTTTTCACTTTACTTTTAGCTTGTTTTTGAAAATAAATTTGTTAACAAATAAATTTATGTTAAAACAAAAATAGGAAACTTTAGACTTCACCTGTTCACACAATATAATATGCACTCGTGCTTGATCTATGGAGCACATTGCATTACATATTGAGCCTTCCCCTGAAGGTGGTCAAATATGGCTCCATAAATTTTAAGTCAGCATAATTCATACAAGCAGTAACATAAATGGACCAGCAGTCCAATAGGGTCACAGTCCTTCCAGTTCACTACCATCTGTTGAGAATATTTTCATCAAAATACCAGTCATGATCAAATACATTGAATATCTGAGATTTGGAGGACTGACAGCTCTAGCAACTACAGTGAAAGATGTAAATGATATTTGAAAAATCTTAGCATTTGGAGAGGGTCAAGCATTTACGCTCACAACTCACCATTTACACATGAAGTTAAAACCTTCCAGTTTGATATTTATTGCAGTTTTCATTGATTGCATTACATGTCGTTAACATCAATAGATCTGTAAAAGGAATTCAATAGTTAATTGCCTATAGAAATTAACTGATTCAGTATTCTATGCTCATTACATACTTACTGTACTTCAATAAAAATAATGATCTTTTGCTAATAAATGTTCAGGATGAACATTTATATAACACAACAGTTTTTACAGTAGGTCTTCTATATAAAACTATTCCTTGGTGCAAATTATTACTTTTATATATAACAGATGATATATTTCACAGGAATAATACATCAAGCTGAGATCAAGGGCATAAATCTGGTTTATGAGAAAAGTTTTACATAATCTAGGACATTTTCAATACACTACACAACTAAATGTTTAAAACTTTTCCACGATAAGCTTAGTTCCTGATACTACAAAGTCATGGCGTTATTTATCCTTGCATTTCCAGTAGTTAGTGAAGTAATATTGAGTACTATACTTAAATAAACCTGACTGGCCTACTCTCGTCTCAAGTTTCATATAATGTACATACAAAATCTTTGGTAATATCATTGGTGATGACATGATTATTCCACTTACTGTTAATAAATAAAAATTTCAGCACACATTAACATTTATGTTATAATAAATTTGAGAAATCATAATAAGAGTAATATGTATTTTCTAATATAGTAAACTATTACCAAACCATATGATAAGAAAATTAACATTCATAATTCATTAACTTACTGATTTGCATGTTCACTGATGGACTTGAGTCCTCTTGGTGAGTCCAGTTCTCATTTCCGATGCTGAGGTCCAGTTGTTTCAATTCAGATTGAAGGTATCTTGATACATTCATAAAAGCAATTCAATACAACCCATATTGCTTCAATACAAATTTTCAGATATATCTGTTCATCAAACACTTATACACACGGAGGCAATTTTTGCAACTAGACAGTGATTTATATAATTCAAGATTTTCATATACTCTTAAGCTGGATAATTAATATTTTGCTATTCTAATACTATAACCAATTTGCTGATTTACCGAGTCTAACATACCAACAAGAGCTTCATCTAGTGCTAATTTCATGATTCTGAATTTCTTACCTATTATAATTAACTTGCTTAACTTAGTGTTGATTTCATAAATCTGAATTTCTTAACCTATAATAATGAACTTAAGAGATACATTTGTAACTCCAATTTACTCCAAAAATAAAGCAAGCAAAAGCATGCTTAACCGTAACTTGCAACGTCTACAAATTTTATAGATGAAAAATGTTTATTTCAGAGTTGATTATCAGTCTATGACAAGAAAAAACTGAATGCTTTAAGCAGTCAAAACTGCCACTTTACACTTAGGCCTATTATCTAGAGAGAATGTGCTTGCAACCGGACACTGAAAAAGTACTGCTTTTTTGAGTGACATACGGAACTTAGATCTGTCAGGTGGGTGTTTGGTTTAAATACTTTACATGGATTTGTCATTCTGGAAGAATAAAGTGGTGTTTTGCTACATGCAGTGGTATCAATAATTACAACTGTTGCAATTTGTTTTGATATAACTTTTGAGCTATACTGATTTGTCTTTATGGATGTATTGAAGTGACCATAGGTGTCAAGCCAAACTCTTGCCTGGAAAAAAGGAATGTATGTTACGCATTTATTATGAAATAATCTGATACAAATATTCAAGACATGGTTATATACCTTTAGCACATAGAAAATCAATAGTAGTAGTTTACATTAAAGTTATCCAATTCATTCCTGAAAGCCTTATGGCTATCCCTTATCCTGACATCATACTATTATGAAACATAAAAAGATAAATTTTAAAATCTTCTACAGTATCCTGTTCAGTGCACCTGGCAAAGTTGATTTTGAATTGATCTAATGGTTTAGAGTTCACATACATGAATTACAAATCCTCACAGATTTTTACGAATAGACTGCCATTTCCACAATAGAATGTTGTTAAAAATCTTTGAAAATACCCAGTGTAACATGATTCAGCAACATGCATTTTGACTCAATTAACCTTGTCAAGGTTATGGAGTGGCAAACTAGTTGGCTGAGGAGTTAAGGTGCCTAGAGGGTCTTCAAGGGGCAGCAGACACTCATCACATTCCTGGCTGGAAGAACCTGACACATCAACAAAGATTGCCAAAGTGTTCGCTTGTGTTTCTGAACTGAACGACCATGTTACAGTATTGGATAGTGATGGGTCTGAGTGCATGGGGTTGGGATCTGGAAAAGCTGTCAAAGGTACTCTGACAATAAGAACAGCAATTCTTCATTGCAATCACTGTCCACTGTATTTCTCGAGGGCCCTGAGGAAGCAAGTACAGGCATATCCCCAATTATGATGGTTCATTTTACAATAAATCGAGTTTGCGGTGGGGTTAGCAGTTCCGATGGTATTGAAATTACAATGCGATACCGATACCACACTATTTTGAAAATATTTTTAAATTTCACGTGCAACAAGCATTTCTCTTGCCCTCAATCATGCTGTCCATCTACAAAGTTAAATTATGTCAGTGTTCATCTGCAATTTTTGTGTTTGTCTACAAGTATAAACTGTTTAAAACTCAAATTAGTGTACTGTTTATCAGTAGGCTACGTCTGCCAAACGCTCAAGTGAGTCTCCTGCTGGTAGTGCCAAGAAGAAGAGGCACTCCATTACTTTAGAGCAGAAAATGAAAAATATCAACCAGCATACTGGAGGAAAAGCAGTCATGGTGATCACTTGTGATGAGCATCTGTCGCAGTCAACAGTATCCACCATCATTAAGGACAAGAAATGGATAATGGGCGCTCTAAAGGCACCTGCTTCAGTTCACTCCACAGTTATAACAAAGAAGAGGATAGGACCTTTGGAAGAAATGGAGCAGTTACTGGTCACATGGAAAGAGGGCCAGATACAGTACAAAAGTACATGCCACTCAGCCTCTTGACCATTCAAACGAAGGCAAGCTTGTTTTTTAGGAACTAAAGAAAAATATGTTACCCACAACAAAGATTTTGCAGCAAGTTCTGGATGGTTTCATCATTTCTAAAAAGCACCATAATTTTCATAGTGTGAAAATTACCAATGAAGCAGCATGAGCTGAAGCCGAAGGAGCGGCTAAATTCAAGGATGCTTTGCATAAGATCATCACTGATGAAGGGTACTGTACTTGCCAGAGCAAATCTTTAATGTCAACAAAATAGGACTGTATTGGAAGTGGATGCCTCAGTGGTTGTACATCCATAAAGAAGCAACAACGATGCCAAGATTTAAGGCATGCGAAGGTCGACTGACTTCTACTTGAGGGAAATGTGGCTGGGTATAAACTAAACCCATTCATGATCTATCACTCAGCAAATCTGAGGGCATTAGCCAGAATCACTCGTGCTGTCCGTCTACAAAGTTAAATTAGGTAAGTGTTCATCTGCGATTTTTGTGTGTTTGTCTGCATATATGAACTGTTTAAACTCAAATTAGTGTACTTTATGTCAGTACGTCTGCCAAATGCCCACGTGAGTCTCCTGCTGGTAGTGCCAAGAAGAGGCATTCCATTACTGTACTTTGGAGCATAAAATGAAAACTATCAACCAGCATGCTGGAGGAGAGGCAGTCATGGTGATCACTCGTGACGAGCACCTATCTCAGTCAACGGTATCCACCATCATTGAGGACAAGAAATGGATAATGGACGCTATAAAGGTATCAGCTTCAGTTCATTCCACAGTTATAACAAACAAGAGGACAAGGCCTTTGGAAGAAATGGAGCAGTTACTGGTCACATGGAGGAGGACCAGATACAGTACAAAAGTACATGCCACTCAGCCTCTTGACCATTCAAACAAAGGCATGCTTGTTTTATAGTAACTATAGAAAAAATATAATGATACCCAGAACAAAGATTCTGCAGCAAGTTCTGGATGGTTTCATCATTTCAAAAAGCACCATAATTTTCAGTGCTAAAATTCACTGTGAAGCAGCAAACGCTGAAGGAGCCGCTAAATTTAAGGATGCTTTGCACAAGATCATCATTGATGAAGGGTACTGTACTTGCCAGGGCAAATCTTTAATGTTGACAAAACAAGACTGGATTGGAAGCGGAGGCCTCAGTGGTCGTACATCTATAAAGAAGCAACAACAATGCCAAGATTTAAGGCATACAAAGATCGACTGACTCTTCTGGTTGGGGGAAATGTGGCTGGGTATAAACTCAACCCATTCATGATTTATCACTCAGCAAATCTTAGGGCATTAGCAAGAATCAGCAAACATATGCTTCCTGTGCATGACTGTGCTGGCATAATAAGAAAACATGGATGACTGCACTGTCATTTGAAGACTGGTTTGTGCATTGCTTTATCCCAGAAGCGAAAGATTACTGTAGGGAAAACGTCCCTTTAAAAATTCTGCTGATTCTCGACAGTGCTCCTGGCCAGCATCAGCACATCGGAGATATCAACGAGAACGTAAAAATTGTGTTTCTGCCACCAAACAACTTTTCTCATACAACCCATGGATCAGGGTGCTGTGGCTGTGTTCAAGGCCTATTATCTTCAGAACATGTTTGCTCAGGTTGTTCTGAATGCCATTATGAACATCGGAAGGGGGTGGAAGGAGGTAAAGAAAGTGCATATGAATGGAATTTGGAAAATGTGTTAAAAGGGTATGTGAACTCATTTAAAGGTTTTGATAAGGATGAAGAAGTTGTGCAAATTAATAAAAAGATCTTGACACTTGGGAGAAGTTTAGATTTAGAAATTGAAGACGAAGATATCCAAGAACTCATAGATGTGCAAGAAGTAGATAACAGCAGAAGATTTAATTGCAGTTGCAAAAGAGAGAAAAAGAGCAAAAGAGGAAGAAGATATTGATGAGCCAGAGCAAAAGTTTACTACAAAGACAATGGCAGAGGTATTTGCCTTAAGTGACAGTGCAATGGATCTTTTTAGTCAAATGGATGTGAACATGGAACGACTTGCTAAAGTTGAGAGAGGACTTCAAGACATTCTTGCAGGTTACAAAAATTATTTATGAAGAATGAAAAAAATGGACTGTGCAATCTACATGGATTACTTCTTTAAGAAAATGACACCAGTGCCATTGCCTTCCCCCACACTTGAGCCTTGACCCTTTACATCTGGTGACAGCTCTTTCCTCAAAATCCTACATCCTGTAACACCAGAACTAACACCCAAAGAAATACTAGCTGGGGAAGAGCGAGTTGATAATCTTCCTGCTTTATCATCCTCCTCCTCTTCCAATTTTTAGTTACATACATATAGATGTCAATGGGAAAACCTAAATGCACATTAAAAACGAAAAAAAAAAAAAAAGATGTCAGCAGGCTGACACCATTCAAGTACGCCAACGACGGACCGAATCTTGGTGAGTACCCTGTAAAGTACACGTCTGATGCTTGTTTGTGTTATTGAATTTCTCTGTTTGCACTGAATTACTATACATTAATCTGAAATGAACCTCCAGAATTAGCTGCTATTAATAGGTATTAGTATACCATATATGAATAAATTGTACCCTGTACTGTACATACAGTACCCTGTTTGTAATGAGTTATCATAAGTCAGTCTGCATTGAACCTCCAGAATTAGTGGATATTAATAGGTATTGTAATTATGCCATATGTGTATGTATAGAGTACAGTACTGTTAGTGTAGGGTAGGCTATTGTATATACTGTACATAGAGAATAGTAGCTTAGTGTAGGCTAGGCTACCGTATATGTATAGATTGTGCCCTGTACTGTACATACAGTGCCCTAGTGTAGGCTAGGCTAGTTTCAAGATATGTTAATTTCACAAAATGATGGGGTTTTTGTAACCTAACTCCATCATAAATGGAACAATACCTATACTGTCAATATACTGAGGTTCTCTATCAGCTAGATGAAGAAATCTGTAACCATCCACACGTGCTTGTGGGTTGGGGTTGGTTGTGGTGCAGCAGCTATCTTCCTGTTGTCCAACAGGAAGATAGCTCTGTCTAGCCACTCTCATATGCCACCGCTTCCCTGTGTGAGTTGATCACAAAAGTCTTAGATGTCAAAGCCTTGGAAATCGATCAGGATTTCTTCCTGAGGATCCAGTTCCAAGCATGCTCCAAGGTGTGCATGGTGATATCCCTCCAAGTATATGTGAAGTTGTAGATGGTACACTTCAGCAATTACTTTTCCAGATTTTCTAGAGTACGTTATCCTGTGTATCCAAGCCTCACTTCTCCTCGCTACCCTTGAGCACCACCATCACCTCCCCAGGAACTTCCTCTGGTATAACTGTTTCAATCCAACAATACCATCTTGATCCACCGGCTGAATGAGTGCAGTTGTATTAGAAGGCAAAAACATGACCCTAATAAAACCTTAATCACCTTGTGGTAAGATGTGCTGGCACACTGTCTAAAAGAAACAAAGACTTCACTCAGTGTCTAGAATTCCAAGGTACTGTATCTGATGATGAATAACCTCCTTACCAATGTGGTTATGGAACCAATTAGAAACAATCATGGAAGAGGACCAAGCCTTTGCTGAATGATAACAAATTACTGGGAGAGTACCCATAAACCCAAGCAGGGTACATGGTTGCTTTGCATGTTCAACTATGACTGGTTTGCAACACTGGCTACCAGAAGCATTTGCACATAACAGAGCAGACATATTTCAAACGCTTTCTACCAGATTAATTCTTTTCCTTTTAATCAGCCAAGGAGTGATGCAACTGACCAATTTTGTCAGCACTAGATTTGACCTGAAACAAAGTCTTTCTTTATCATCAGGTCTTTCATCGATTCCTAAAATTCCTATACCGTATTCCATCCTTGGAAGTGTTCAAAGCTTCACCATGAATCTTCTTGTTGGAAAGCTCAAGTCAAATTTTGAACCTAAACAACCAAACCATGGACACCTTACAGCCCACGACCAAATGCAGACTTGTGAACTTCATAGCTGCGGACTTCAGTTAAGCAACACAGACATGCACCCTGGCCAACCTCTGTTTACGAAACCAGGTCAAGGTCAATCTTCAATTTCCTTAAGGCAGGCCTCACTCCTGGACATCTTTCCAAACTCCATCATACACTTCTTCAACTTGTCCTCAGTAGCCTTCATGTCATGCAAGGTAGATTGAGCAATAGCATATTCAACCATGATACAGGACACTGACCAGCTGGCCTCCATTCTCTCAACAATTTTCAGCTTTTGTTGAAGAGTCAGCACCTTCCTGGCCCTCTTAGCAGGTAGTTGGACAACACACACACAGCAAGAACAGCACCTGCAAAGCTGCAGGTACTGCAACAAAAGCCGCAAGATCAGGGGAAAGCGTTGCAACAAATGATCATGCAGCAACTGTTCAATAAGCAATTACTGAGAAATGATGCGTGAGTGAAGTGCACTTAGCATTTTGCCCTGTGAATACAGCCAATGGGAGAAGGAAATTTCCGAGATGTTATCACAATGCATATTCCTACCAGTCATTCAGAGGAATAAAACAATGACGTGTAACGATGAACTGCATTTGCCCCAATAGCACAAAAGTTTACCAGCATGAGTGCTCGCCCACCCGTGCATTTCCTACTATATGTTGTTGTACTGATGATGTATTTCTCAGCCAATTGAAAGTGATAAAGTGACCATATAGTCCTTTTAAGCAAATAACATTCACAAAAACTCTCATGAAGACAGAGGCCAGCCCATCCTTCCCCATCCAGCTCTCCTGGCTTTCTCTCCCTTCCCCCCACCCCAAACTCTTTTCCAAGCCTACCACCCCCCAACAATACTCCTTTCTCAGTGAGCTGAGTGTAAGCAGCGTTACCACTCCCTTTTTCTGCCAGCATATACAGGCACAGTTTTATATTGTACATTATATATACAGTGTACTGTGGTGCTGTGGACACTGGAGAACATCAATGGCTGGGTATGGTTAATACGGATCAGCAAGAGACTACTTGTATGTCCTTCCCTTCTCAACAGACATAGCTGGGAAATATACTATCAATTCTGAGTTTGAACAGTTTCCCTAAATTTTCACTGTACACTTCCTAAACTAAGACTGCCAGTGAAATACAATACAAACTTATGGTTACGTGCCGGCTGAATACTGAAGAAAACTGGTATTTCTCAAGCACACAACAATGTCTCAAGCCATAAATGAAAAATTCTTTTAAATGTCAAAAGCCCCTTCCTATTTTACTCAGATCATACAAAAAAAGTACTCAATTCAATCCATTTAAAAAATAAATCTCTCACAATGCAAAATATCTGTGAAAAGATCAGTGACTTAAACCTGTAAATAAACTTTAATGGATGCTGAACTACCATTGTTTCCTCTAAAACTTGAAAACCAGTATCAGTACTTCATTAGCCATCTAATGGCAACCTTTAAAAATACATCTAACTTGATTTAGCTTCAATCACATTTACCTAAACAAAGCTAATATGCCTAGTGTTCAAGCATATTTCAGCACGAAAATGGAATTTTGATTGCACAATGCAAACAACCATTTATCATGAGTTTCGCCCCGTCTTAATTCCATGACATAATGACAAGTTGATGGGTAGCATGTAGAAAGGTACACTGGTTATATCTAATGATGCAATCTTTCAAACAACAAAAAGTGTAAAATAGAAGTTGTTCAACATGTCAAAAAAACTCCAAAAATAATACAATCAACCATTCATGGTTGGAGATTTTGGTCACTCCATCTTTATTTATTTTTTTGCATGACTGGTAATATTAAGCATTTTTTGCACACTACCATTGGGGGGGGGTACGAAGGGTTGTATTTGAAGATGCTCCCTCCCACTCTCCACCCAAGTCAAAGTATGGTGCCCTTGTATAAGGGAAGGTTAGGCTAGGATTTATCTTTCTTCAAACATTGTATACCTTTGATAACAATTTTATATTAACTCAGACAGAAGCCAGGGCTAATGGTCGTGTTCAAATGATCCATACCATTTCCTTCTTACACCAACATGTGTCTTTTGTTATATATTTCAAAATTGAATATGCTAATGCTACACTTGATGTTGCAGCTCATGGTTTCTGCAATTTTCTTGTAAACTTACATTCTCCCTAAATTCAATTTATTAATGTTGTTCAATCAACCCTAAGCTTTCTACCATGCTGTAAGTCTTCATCATAGTCAGTAAGTACTGCTAATAGGGTATTATCATAGCTCTTTTGTGCAACACTGACCATGGTTTGAGGAAAACTTAGGCCTTACAAGCTAAAACATCTTTCCTTCTTCACCAACACCACAAACAAGACTCTGATGCACTATCTTCTCAGACTATCCACCAAGTCTTTATACCAAAACCTTAACCTAAAAATTTTCAATAACTAACTTTCCTCCCTTTCTTTGTGGCTTAGGGCTACATGGAAATAAGGGGACAGCATCAGAGGTAAGGTTAGGTAAAGGTAGGTCTGGTAAGCGTGTAATCATTCTGAAATACCTACTACAGTTGGTGGAAGCTGAGGCCAGACCATGTGAACCTCCATCTACATTGGCCCCCATACCTTTTAGTTTTGATTTCCTTCCACTTTGGGGTAGATCTGGGGACTTGGTTATTTGTCCCATAGGCCTTTGCATACCACCTCTAGGTAGTGGACAGAAATACGACTAATGCTAGTTACTACCAGCATGGCTCCATGTGCTCTTATCTGAACATCTAAACCACTTAAAAGAAATTCTAAGGTCAATATGGCATACAAGAGCCTTGATGGCAAAGCTTACTAAACATAGGAAAATTTTCAAGAAGCTATACAAACATCCCTTACACTTTTAAAACAGCCTAACAGTATGCCTATGGACTAGGCAACAGATAAATATTCAATTAAACCACAATCCCCTGGTTGGACAAACATCAAAATTTGCAGGCGGGTAAAATTTTATGGTAAATGTAAAGGTGAAGGCGACACGAAGATATCCTTTGTTAATAATTTTTTGGTTAAACAATACAGGAAAAGGTGCATATAATGCAGACAATCTTAGAAAATTACCGAGACAATGAGAAATTTGCCGTCTTCTGTTCGCAATTTTAGGCTACGATAATCCATGAGTGGCTGACATCAACCATGGAGGTAACTTCATGGAATGTCGTGTTCAGTACCAACCCCCGGGGTTAAAGTAAAAAACAAGGACAAAATACACTGAATTTCTCATTATCTCAGTAAATTTCACAAATCAGCTCATCTCGACTGCATTACATGGCCTAGCCTACACCATTTTCTACATTGTTTGGCCAAAACATTACATTAAAAAAAAAATGGAATATTCGTGTAACAGAATTCTTTACACTTAATCAGCTCAGTGGTCTGGTAAAACTAAGGTATACTTAACTTTTAATAAATTTCACTTTTGGCTATTGTCGAATTTTGAACTTGAAAAATAGGTATCACTTCTCTGTGTTTTATTACGAGTTTCAACATTCCTGACACCCCAAACTGCTGTAGGTTAGCCAACCATAAGCTACGGTACCCTAGTGCGGCATTAGTTTGGCCAAATTTCAGGAACTTTTTGAACTTAATTTAATTTGAATGAGAGCTCTCCAAGGTGTTAAGGTCCTTGTATTTCACTTGCTTTGTGTTGCCCTCCCCACAAAAAAAACATCTTCCTCATGTGGTCCCCCGAATTTTAGGATGTAGCTTAGCTCGAGAGTTGGGTCCATCATGTATAAGTACTTACTTTCGAATGAAACGAACGTCGCAAACGTTCAGAGCACATATTAACACACAGGAAAATATTTTCAAGTCCAAAATACAATAATGAATGGCCTAAAAGTCAAATAATATCCCCAACGCCTTTAAGATAACTTAAACCGTAATCTACAGGGTACACTCTAAAGGCAACTTTGCACTTTACTTGCCACTTTAATCTACGTATTAATGAACTCTAACGTACCTGGAGAGGACTTACATTCAATGTAATAAAGTGTCCGTCAATTAAGCAAGTAGACAACCAGTTACGGAACAACGTAATATGGCAGCCGATAGGGGAAGTGGGTCAAGTCACGTGACTTGCTAATCGAAAGTCGAAACTCGAAAGGCGAATAATGTCATAACATAACATTGTGGGCAGTGTTATACCAACTGTCAATAACAAAACTCTGTTAAATAAACAATGAAGTGACCTCTGATGGAACAGACAAACAAGATACTCATGTGTACCATAAATAAATCGATATTTTACCTAAAATATGACGAATATTCTCCCGAACAGACGACCCTAAAGGGAAAACTCAAAACAGACCAAAATCATCAAAAAAGGATGATAAAATCTATAAATTTATATTCATAAGTTTAGTATATTAATAATAACAACTATTTAACGGTTTCATAATGATTTACACATTCAATTTTAAACTTATATCCTTATTAGAAACTCGGGGACAACGCAACTATAGACATCTACTGACAGTACGAATAACTAAAAAAATTAAATCCAATAAATAGTAACTGACAACTGTTTTGTTTACATAGAAGATTTAACCTTCAATTTCGCATATAACATAGAAAATGTTGTCAAAGTAATATATGTAATTTAATCAAAATACGTTATTTTAACTTTAAATTCTCTACTTTATTCATTGGTCTCACTAAAAAATGTTAAAATAAATAAAAATTAAAACAATATTTAGTAATTATAACAATTTAGTCAACTTGCAATGTAAGACTATTGTCTACGCTTTTGAGTAAATGCGCATAAAAATATTTTTGATTATTGTGGACACATAATATGAAAAAAATTTATAAGATATTATTTTTTACCAATAATAAACGACAGTAATAGTGTATTTTTATTAAAAGGGAGAAATCTTGAAGGTAATCTGCTCTGAAGGTTTGGTAAACCAGTCTGTCGACGAACTGTAAAAATTGAAGCAGTATAAAAAAACCACATAATATAGTTAGAAAAAAGTCCTAAAACAGACAATGCATAAGCATTAAATGAGTTTAGATCAAGTATTCATAAGTAATAGCCGTATATAGCTTCTGATTTTGCTGAAAATGTGAATTTCTTGGGTGACGTCGTCTTGTAAAAAATAAAACAGACATCATTCATGATAGGAAGCCGAGACAGAGACTGTTAACCGGTCTTTGGCAATAGTAAAAACCAAATACAATGACACTGACATCGTCACATAGAAAATGAAGTCAACTTGTATTAGATACAGAATATAACATTACATCTATAAGCACACTTAAAAGCTTTACTTAAATGATGATATGCATAATAACTAGCGACTCTTACAAATGCATTAGATATAGTAGTGCTTTGTGAAATTTCTCCCTTTTCAGAATTCAGTATTATTAAGATATGATTTTATGACTCATTAACTGCTAGCGTAAGTTGGTTGAAGTTACTGAAAATAGTCAAAGAATTATACTTATGATGATACTGGCTGGCAGCTTTTCGAAGCTACGTAGGCCTACACTAAACGCTGTAGATGTGAAATAATTTAATCCTAAATTCATTCACACTGTGATATATTTAAACTAGAATATACCAAAGTCTCTATATTGCAATAAGAAAATGATGCATTTATATCTTCTAACAATTTGATCTCACTGTCGCATCCTTATTTTAAGCCTGTTGCCCTGCAAAAAAATTCGTCTACTCTGTCTCGTCTGCAGGTATTGGTAAAAAAGAACTATTGCCTTTTCTACTCAAAAACCTTGTCAAAAATTGTATAATTCTTTTTTGAGATTTACATGTATATTATTATAAATATGTTAATGTTTTTTTACTAATAATATGCAATTAATAAAAAAAAGGGAGTCTCTCAGGATTGCTGCTAAAACAGTTTTGACAACCAATACAAAAAACGACCTTTTCAAACCTGGCTGCAACCCACAATATTCAACTAATCAGAAGTAACATAAATCAATGCGTAGGTCAACAGGGCAGGATGGATAATCTGGGTAAATAGGCCAAAAATATATTTCTCTGCTTGTATATGGGACTAAACTAGCCTTTAGAGAAAAACCACGGGAAAGGGTTGAAAGATAATCAACTAAATTCTGTTCTGAAAAGAGTTAATTCTTAAAATATAACTGTCCTTGAACACTCTAGCACACACCAGTAACCCCTGGAAATAAATACCTTTGTTCATATGTGTGTTAAAAGTATAAATGTCAGAAGCAAAGTTTTCCATTAAACATACCCAGACTTGAGACTTCTTCGTATCCATAATAAACTTAAATGACTCCCCAAGTTCAGCTGTCTACCATACGAGTATATGAATTCTCGATTATTTGTTTTGCCTTTGGACAATAAAAGAGAAATTTTCTCTGTCACACAGCTAAACAAAGAGGAACCCATGTTTTGATCCATGAACTGGACAAGTAATGGAACAGCTTGGTCGTGCTTATTAAGAGTTTAGTGTTTCTGTTGACCTACAGTCAGGATAATGTACCCTGGCTGTCAGTGGATTCGTGTGAGTAGTAACTAAAGTGGAGAGAGAGAGAGAGAGAGAGAGAGAGAGAGAGAGAGAGAGAGAGAGAGAGAGAGAGAGAGAGAGAGAGAGAGAGAGAGATCACTATCTAAAACCGTCAAATTTCACGGCACCCAGATTATTATTATTATTATTATTATTATTATTATTATTATTATTATTATTATTATTATTATTATTATTATTATTATTATTATTAGGCATTCCTTTCTGATACCCTAGGACGACCTTACAATCATTTGCGGCAATTTTATTTAATAATAAGAGTAAGTTTCATTATTATTTAACCAAAAGTGTTTATGAACGAGTGATTTTATGGCGCAAGGTAAAACATTTGAGAGGATAGTTTCTCTAACTTCTCTGTCAGGTTAAAGGTTCCAAAATTATAGTGGGTCCTTTCTGTTTTACCATTCGAGATGAACTATTTGAATAGTTAAATCATCCTTAAATAGTAAACGTGGGACTACTCATATACTATCAATATCCACATACAAACACAGACTTCGAAAATGTAATGAACAAAGTGAACCAATTTGATGACTAGATTGAAGAAAGCTACTTAAAATAAACAAATTGCAATATATATTAGTAGTTTCTGATGGTTATTGTCATAAATTATTCTTCACTCATAATATACATGAGAGTCCTTCGTAGCCAAGAACGGAGGATTATATATATATATATATATATATATATATATATATATATATATATATATATATATGCTAATTTTGCTATTTTCCCATGCCTCAAAGGAGTTTAAAGCATAAAATTTAAGATGTCTGTAAACAGAACGATAAAGTGTGTAATCAGAGGCACTTAAAATGAACGAAAGAAAAAAATACGAAAAATGTGCTCCAACTTCAAAATCCTTTTTTTAGGACCTCTGATCCAAGGTTCGCTGCCCACACATGGGTTAAAATTTTAATATGCCCTTGTGCTGCTGTCCACTTACAAGGAGGTTAAATCTAACCACCTTGTCCATTTTACCTGCTGGATTTTTTTAAAGACAGAGGCATGAAAAAGAAGCATCGTGGATCGAAAAGAGAGCAGTAGGAAAGAAATGGTTTAAAAGTGGAAGAACCTAAACAATTTACTCTGTTCACAATGGCCTTATTTGGGTCCACTCCTGTCCCTACACATTAAAAAGATTAAAATTCCTGATCTCCGTACACACGCATATTATTTTATTAAATAAATGTTAGTAAGTTTTTAATACTCTTACCTTCTGCACCTGTATATCTGCTATGCATCACGAGAGATACGGCTACAAGCACTGTATATTTAGACTAACTAAACAAGAGGATTAGCTTGTATCCCTCTACAGTCCGGGGGGAGATTAACCTCTGCCTGTGGCCTGTAGGGCAAACAAACAAACCCTCACCCACCCACCTATCAAGCCCTCTCCAGACCTTGAATGACGTCTAAATTTGTAAAATGACGGTACACATTTCGACGGAATATTCATTACCAGGATTACTCTATTAATCCTGATTCATTACAACTTCTCTTCCAATCTCTTTCGACCCCAGACATAAAAAACCACTATGTACCTTATTCACTGGCTGCTTTGATGTTGTGTTCTGAACAGGCACACTGTGACTAGAAATGTCTGTAAGATAAATTAGTTTCCAGGGAAAAGATAACCTACTTCACAGCGTTCGAGTCTCGAAATGGTCATTGACCGTACGGTTGGAGGAATTCATACAAATAGAGAAAACGGCGGTTGTTTGACAAGCAGAAAACGGAGTAGGGAGAACTAATAAAACAGCATTCTCAGTTTATTCACACACACACACACACACACACACACGTACGAGTAAGCCACTGCAAAGTGGAGACACGCTGCACTTTCACCGGAGACCTGTTTTCACCAATCGCCTGCGTCACGAACTTTGTACGCGAACCAAGATGTAAGCTAACATAACTTGTTGATTTACACATTTTTCTTATTATGCTATAGGAGTAAGTCATGAAATGCAAAATGCCATATGTGAGTTAGTTTTTGTGATACAATTATCCATGATGATGCGCGGAAAATATAAAATAAAGTACGCCCGATTCTACATTTTCTTCTGTATCGTTGTGCGTCATCAAAGAAAACATAAGAATATTTAGGATAACTAAAGTAAAAAAATGATAATTTCCACGTAAACTGCAATACCAGATTATACGAAAATTTTGCCTTATTTTCTCGTTCACACGGCAATAAAAGCTACTGAAATATTGTCTATAAGCATTTCTAAAAATTATTTGGACAGTAAAGCCCCATTATGGGTTTATTTGGACATTAAATTACCCAAAATTGTCAGTAACTAATTTTCGACAATTCCTAAAAATTCAGTCATCGGCGACCACTTAACTTGAGGCACATGAAAGTGTGCGTAACAATAACATCAAAACTAAGGTGATAAATAACGTTGAAATTTACCTTCTGTTTTCTTAAAATCCCTAAGATATATATTGGACCTCAGACTGATGCAGGGAAAGATCCAAAAGTGTAAACTGTTAAACAGTAGAGGTTTAAGAGGTGCAAAAGAAATGAGCAGGAGAAAAGGTACTGATACTTTATTGTAGACGCAGGCCGTTTATATAGCGGCGGACTGACGTCACGCAGAGGAATACAATGGAACCTGGGTGACCTGAGGTCAATTACACTCGACAATAATTACAATGCATAAATACAATTCATGTGAAAAGAAAATGGACAATGACCGACATGACAACATTCTGATACATGTACAAAAGAGACAGATACAAAATAAATTAATAACAGGTACAAATTTACATAGAAAAGCATGGCTGGCCCGATATGGCTGATTTTGCGTGACCCGATCCTATAGGAGCGGAATTGAAAGAAAACGGGTCGCTCATCATAGAAGACTCACTCAGCGGAAACTTTACAGAGGCAAGGGAAGGGACTGATAAAGACCGAGAGAATATGTGGGATCTGTTTATTGACCAGATAACTTACTTAGAATCAAGCCTTACCAGTTGCTGATATGAAGACAGAAGCACCTTGAATCTGAAGAGATCAACTTTAGGAATTTAAACTATTCTATCCTGGAGAGAAAGTGAGACGTCATCTGGACAATCTGGAGTAATGACAGAAGTGGAGGGGAATCGAATAATCGAACAAATAACGGGGAAACGAGACAGAGGAACAAATAGTAACTGCCTTTTGGTGGTATTGAACCTAACTAAATAATTGGATACATATTCAAATTACTGTAGTGGGAGACCTGAAAAGTTCAGGCAGAGCAAAACTGGAAAAATATGGTGATACAGAGTTAACAAAGGGAGGCTTAGAAAAGTGTTGGAAACAAAGGCAGATTCACAAAGGGTCATTTGTCATAATAGGACTCATCACTGCTACTGGACACTGCCTACTAATGGCTCTGGATACGGGTGTGTAGGCATAATAATAGTTACAGCAATGATGACACATTTGGAAATGTTTGCTCTTCGATGACAATGATGTGAATTTGTAAAAATCCACGAATCAACAATGACAAAAGAACACTGCAAGTGGAAATGATGATAGACTTGAATTTGAGATCTGAGAAAGGTGAGCTTAAAAAATAGACACATGATCGTCGACCAGCTTGCATCAGAAACTAGGGAGTTGAAAAGGAAACTGGGATTAGGAAGGACGCCATAACTAGGAATGCAGTGCACTGCGGGCATTATTTAAGGTTGTTTGATGTGGTTCTTTGTCCCCTAGCTGCTCCTACATTTTGGCATTTTACTTTGCTTCTGTTCTGTTCTTGCTGTCTTTGGCATTGAATGGCTGGAAGTGTCCCAGTGCTTGGCTTTGTAGTTGTGGTGAAACTTTCAAGTTTTAGGCCCACATTCGGTACGATTTCATTCAACCTTAAGCCCTCCTGCCCTAGCTTTGAATGAGACCAAGTTACAGTGCTGAGGAGTTTACTGACTTACTTAAATATACCATAAAGTCAAGAAACATTGCATTCTTTCCAACAAAGTGCAGTTGAGAAACAATCAACTATATTTCCTGCACCAATTCTTTTTTTTGGGTGATGCCACACGGGTTCACAAATACGCATTTAAAAAGTTTAACACATATAATTAATATTTAAAGGACACAACAATCATCCAAGTTACATTAAGAAGCAAGAAAACATTAACATATTACTGCAAAAATTGACAAAACGTTACGTTACTTCGATAGAGGAAAACAAATGGCCAAAAAAAGGGGGATTTCAGAATATTCTTATGAAGAAATTACTGCAATGGCGACGACAGTTCACGAGGTGATGGGGCTGGATTTTACGAGAACTTCTTCTCTAACTTGCCTTTCTGGAGTATGCTGCGAAACAGGCAGAGCTTCACGTTCACACCCTGGAAGAAAACTCGGGAGGAGTACATTGGATAGCACAGTTGTCACATCTACAAAACTACAGGGTTACGTAACAAACCATCAACTAAAACACAAACATTAAGTAGTTTAATCGTAACCCAACATACAAAAAAGGGGTTTCGTCCAGAAGGCAAGCTTAAACTACTGGCATGTGCCCTTACAAATAAAAAAATAACATATATATTCTCCACAGGAAGAAGTTTGACAACACTGCAATCAGACGTCATCTAATTTTATAGAGATGGATAAAATTTGCAAAAAGGGAGTTTTATTACTTTAAATATCAATGTACTAATTTATACCAACTCATTGCTATAGTTAATATAATACAAAACTTCTTCTGTGGAGCAAAAAATAATCATATCAACGTATTTTCATAGAAACTGGGAAACACATCAAAATAAGCATTCAAGAAAAACTAAGAAATTTTATTCAAGGGGAATAAATGGCAATTTTTGACAGTAGTCGAATTTTCATAAATCAAACCATAATAGCGAGGGATTGATGGTACAGTATAACAGGAATACCAGAAACAGAAAAATACCTGAAATTATAGATGAACTACCGGAAACGCCTGAGGAACTATAAAGATGATATAATGGCGGGAAGTGAGGTGATGGATGAATTGGAACAGACTAGTGGGGAACTGTTTTAGTCACAAAAGGCATTGCCACGTACACTCATCTTCAGTAAAAGAAATATTATATATCGACCATCACGACCAGTATGAAATGGGAAAATAATTCCATTCAAAGAAGCCAAACCTCCTGGTTACGTAGTTTCCTTTCAGAATAACAATAACTCTACTTGTTACAGCACACTCAATTGGAAAATCAGCGAAAGACTGAAGCTGCACGTGCGTGACTACAGCTGGTCTTGTCGGCCACAGCAGCAGACTGCTGTCATACTAAATCTGTTGCAGGAGTGTTTCTAATAGTGCGGGGTACTTCGATATAAACGTGAGCGTCTGTCATTAAAAAAAAAAAAAACTTTTTAAGCTTTTTTTAAAATAAAGAGACAAGAGCAACGTGGAAATAATGAAAACATCCCAGTTTCTTTTTTTTTTTTTTTTTTATTTTCGATTAAAGATTTTATTAAAGATTATAGACATACAATGTATATATAGCACAGACATATATATATATATATATATATATATATATATATATATATATATATATTACAGCAACTTGTATGAAACATGTAATTTTAGAATTAACAGAAAGTATAATTTAGTATACCAATGTTATAATACGCAAGGAAAATGAAAATACAGAAATATGATAATTCTTTTTAATGTTGAGCAAGAGACTTTGAATTATCTGACGTGAAGAAAACACCAATGAACTTTTCAACTCCAAAGGCTAAGGAGCTGAGGACAAGGCCTCCGAAAAACATTGCAAACATTCCCTGAAAAAATATTATCAGGCAACTTCAGTAAAAACAGGCATATTATATATGTGAGCGTGATATATGTCCGCATTTATGTAAGAATATGTCAATTTATATGAAACTGTAAGAGGCACATACAATTATATTACAATAAACATTTCTACATATTCGGTTCTTACAAAGGTGAAATCTTTCTAAGTTTCAAAAACCAGAAATGAGTTACAAAATTTTTCAGCAGCAAACGAAATACAATCTTACCCAAATATTTCTTAAGTAGAGGGACGACTGGACAGTGACTTTTGTTGGTGGGTAGAGACATGAAGTGGAGTTGGGAGCCGCTGTCTGCAGCCAGTGATTGTAGAGGCCGCTCTCAGCAATCGCCTGTATTCTGCAGAGAGAGAGAGAGAGAGAGAGAGAGAGAGAGAGAGAGAGAGAGAGAGAGAGAGAGAGAGAGAGAGAGTTGTCTTTAATGAAATTCAGACTGAAAATACTACATCTTATACTGGACTATGATTATCTCAAAAGCCAAGAATTTATTTGAAAATGATCACCTGAAGCGGGTGATCTAAAAAAAAAAAAGAAAAAAATTATCCTATATTAGAGAAGTGTTCTTGTACCTATATAGAACTTAATTTTCACTGAATTGTTCAACTACTGCTCTTCGCAAACTTTTCACAACACATAATTCAAATGCTTCGATTACCCTTCATTTAGAGACATCCCCATCGGACTATTTTTCTGGTAGATCAAAGCGAACGTCAGAGGCAAAAACATTTCCTTCGACATGTAGAATTGACAGCTGCCTGTAAGAGGTGAAATGGCGCATAATGAATGGGAGAACATTTGTAGAGCGGAGGCTATTTGAGTTTATGCAGAGTAAGCATTTATTCTGAATATGAAACGACCCCAAGGATGCAGCATACATTATTGTGGCAACTGCACGGTGTCACTCGCAGCTTCTAATGATAATTAGGAAAGATAACCTTGAAAATAAAAGACACTTGGCTGAAATTTCCATTGAGGGGTATTAGTGATATATAGTTAAAAAAAGTAAAATTTAGCCAAAGCTTCTATCGAGTTGAGTCGGGTGATTTGAATTCATCAGCAACGTGACGAAAATTTCAGTATGTGCATTGTGAGAAAAATCTAAATTTGACTAACCAGTCTTTGTAAAATGCTGAGCCATGAGGATTCTCAGAACGAGGCTCTCACTGAGCAGAAGCTGGTCTCCTTTCATGACCAGATTCTCGACGGCCCAGGTGAACTGCGAAGTGCTGACCCATTTCAGGCGACCAACCTTTTCAGCCTCGGCCATCTCCAGAACGATCCCGGATTTTGCATCCTGTAGTCCGGAAATGGTAAATTACAACCTCGCTCTCTCTTCATACACTGGGCTTATTCACTAAAGCCGTTGACTGCATTTCGACTCTCTGAATCAAATGATGAGTTTTCAAGTGAAGCAAATTTAATTACAATCGTTTGCTTTTGTCTCTCTTTTTGGGAGTTTAAAGACAGAAATCAGTTTCCTATTTAATTCGTTTTGAAAGTTTTTTTTTACTTCTCTTGAGGTGGAGATTGACGACCAGGAGTTATGTCATTTCGGTATAAAAGGAAAAATTCTGTTTACATAAAGATGCTATTATTTCTGCTTGAGTTTCAAGAAAAAATAAAAATTTTATCATCTGCGACTAATATTCAGACAGAAACTGAACTACTACTTTTTGATTTTCTATTGTTTAGATTCTTTAAATAATGAAAATGCCTTAAGCGTTTCTTTGCCCTCACATCGGGCTAAAAGTATGAAGGTAATTCATCACATTCTAATGCATCACTAATCGCATAGAGAATGACCTCACTTGCGATTCCTGCTAGCGGTCAACAGAGGAGTTTGTTTCTATTGTGTTTGGTTCTGATGGCAGACAAATGAATATGAGCACCTTACTAATAAACCAGTAAGTTTGAATTTGATTGAGGAGCCTTGTTTATTGGTGTTACCGGTTTTAACAGATTATGAAACTTCATATTTCAATATGATTATACACCTTACAATTTTCCTTTAATAATAATAATTACAAGATGATCCGCCGCTGGGCGTTATAAAGTAGGCTTCCAGCGTCCCCTCAGCCCCTAGCTGCACCGGCTTTTCAGCCCTTCTTTATCTTTATTCCTGTTTCTCTTCTTCCATCGTGCTGTCTAGCCTCTCTAATTATTACATCTTCGTGCAACTGTGGAGTTTCCTCTCACTTTCACCTTTAGTGCCAGTCAGTGCATGTCCTCTCATTTTTTATATGAATCTATTTATCCAGGTGTTCACCCACTCCATTATCTACCTTTCACTACCTCACGAGCTGAATGGCAGAAAGTGCCTCAGTGCTTGCAGTCTAAACTTCTTATTTTATGTATTAAAAATGGTCTAACTTTTGTATGCTGTACCTTTGAATGATTATAGAAATATCGTACGTTGCTGTGGTGTGTGATTATCACAAAAAATGAAACTTTTGTAATGAAAATAGTGTTTAAATAGCCTGCATTGGTTATAGCACATGAAGAGGCTAAAAACGACAATCTCTAAATTGCATTTATCATATACATTCCATTAATTACGAATATAGGATCCACCAGCTGATCAAGAACACGAAGGCGAAAGTCTACTCACTTTGATGATCTGCGAATAAGCCGAGTCTACTTCCCACAACATCGTAACGGTCGGGTCATCGACTACCTTTCGAAGGGTTTGATATGGCTGTGCTATATACCGAACTGCCAAAAGTGACATGAGATTTCCGCTGTAACATTTGACGACCACGAAAAGCAGTAGCACCCAAGAGCCCATCAAAACGCGAGTCCACAACAGTTTCGATTTCATAACCATGTCTGGAAATGGGAGTTGAAATTTGATGTAAGCACTATAAGCTTTGATGTATACAAGTCAAAACTTAATCTAAGAAGGTTAGAAATCAGCTGGTATGAAATGAAGTTCAATACATATGGTAGAAGTTTTAGTAAGCCTATATTGAAAATTAGCACGAGCTTGTTAGGACTGAATCCATAGGAGATGACACATGTGATTAAAACTAGTCTTTATGTGGGGGTTACATTTTCTCTCTTAATATCCTGGATAATAAAAAGATATTTTAATACGTTCGCGTTATCATTCATATGTATCTATATATCTATATATCCTCACAGTCTATTGGTACCATTCTCGCCTCACCAGAAGGGCAAAGAGTTCGAGCTAAGCCTGGTGGAAAGAATGAGGATAATTTCCTAGAAGAACTGTTAATCTTATCCCAAAATTTCTGAGCCTCCTCTTCATGGGGATACGTGTTAATCGATTCCGATTTTGATCCAGTATCCGAAGGGGAATTGAAAAGGGGAATAACAGCCACGACTTATCAAATTAAGTTCTCGAGCAAGAATTGTTACACAAAAATTGTAAAGGATATATTTGTTAACTGACATTGGTTTGAAAAATGCTATGTGAACACATATCAGCTCAGTTATCTATGTCCCACACTAAAGTCACTGATAGTGTCTATTCGTATCCACAGACTAACCTTGTTGGATAAATGTCCGAACATACTGGATGGCCATATTTCCAAGGGTCTTTTCGGGGTCGGGTGAGACCAGCACCATCAGGCTCACGGTAATTAGCACAAGAACGAGAACGCCAAAGGTAGTGAACCATACAGCGGGTGTTAAGGGCATCACGAAGCCCCAAGGGTCCACCTCGGTTTCTCCCTTCTTTGCCAAGACTCGAGCGTAGTCGATAAACATCGTCTTGGTGTAATCTATGACCTGGGATCGCACGTAACTTAATCCAAATGGCCCCAGAGCCATGTCGACCTCCTAATGATGGAAGATAACAGTTGAGATGAATCATTTAGTAAAAAACACTATGTACTCATATGTACACACACACACGCATATATATATATATATATATATATATATATATATATATATATATATATATATATATATAAATGTATATATATATATATAATATATATATATATATATATATATATATATATTTATATATATATATATATATATATATATATATATATATATATATATATATATATATATATATATATATATATATATATATATACAATACATACACACACACACACACACGCACACACAATACACGTATCCAAATATTAAGCCACTAGATAGGGCAGGGTTAATTTAAAACGTACGTGCAAACGATAAGAGTACAGTTGTATCTTCTCATGATCTTAGACTTCTCAGTTTTACGACCAGAAAAAACACCATTTTGAAGTGTTACAAGTTTTGCATTTACAAAATAATTCATTTGGTTTATCATATTTATCTTCCACTTCTTCATTGTGTTATAATTTTTTGATGGCGGGAATGATAAATTTTCTTACCTTCCGGTAAACCATTCCTACCATACCGGCCCATGAGCCATCTGGGCGCCTCATTCCCCAAGCACCATCTGGAGGACGAACCAAGCTATATCTGAGAGAGAGAGAGAGAGAGAGAGAGAGAGAGAGAGAGAGAGAGAGAGAGAGAGAGAGAGAGGTTAAACAACTTCATTAATTTTTTCTATGAAAATGTTTATTATAAGTGAATATTAGTAAGACTTGTATAGGGGTAACTTTAGGTAACAAAAAAGGAAACTTATATTATGCAAATGATGTATTCATAGATGATGCATCTTTATCTTTCAATAAAGAGAATTTATCAAAGCAAAACTCTTTATCACTATAAGTGCTTATCAGCATTAGCTAACAAAAATTAGGAAACTCCAAGTTAAGCAAACAATTTATTCATACATGACACATCCTTATCTTTGAATAAAAAGAATTTATCAAAGCGAAACTCTTTGACACTATAAGTGATTATTAGCATTATCATTAGCTAACAAAAAAATAGAAAACTTACGTTATACAAGTAATTTATTCATACATGATACATCCTTATCTTAGAATAAAAAGAGTTTATCAACGCAAAACTCTTTAACACAGTAAGAGATTATCAGCATTAGCTAAAAAGAAAAAAAAATAGAAATCTTAAGTTATGAAAGTAATTCATTCATACATGACACATCCTTATCTTAGAATAAAAAGAATTTATCAACTGAAAACTCTTTAATACTCACGTGAAATTGATCCTCAGCGCAAGGGCATCGAAAAGGGTCACTATCGGTCCCGAATAAATGAGCCGCTTGTCACCGCCTTCCGTGACCTCTTCCTCCACTTTGGAGTGCGGCGGGTAGTTCTCAGAAGCAACCGTCATTTGACCCCCGTCGACCAGACTTGATTGCAGGAGAAGGAAATATCTATTATGTGATGTCTTTCTGCTCACTTGTTCTATCTTGCTATGATATTTTCGGGTAAATCTATTAAATGATGTCTAACTGATTGCTTGTTCTGTTTTGCAACGATGTTGCTATGTTCCTGTACTTCACTTGCTGTGACAGATTTTAAGTTTATGAATATGTTCGCTCCTGACTGTAGTCTACTGCACGTTTTATTTAATGAATTTGTTAGTCAGAGTGAAGAATGTCTTAGTTAACTGGTAAACATTTCAATTACTTGATGTTTTAATTATATATGAGTATCGTTAAAATAACAGTAGGATGTGGACCATTACGATAACAAAGCGACTCGATATATATGAAAAGGCAGTGAAAAAGAGGGAAGTATTTATCCAAAAGGTAAGAAAATCAGGTAAAATTACATATATGAAGAGATACTACTTGTACATAGTCTCTGGATATTTCTTTGTTAAATGATAACTTTGTTTACCGTTTAACTTTATTAGGAAAAAGACGAAAATCAGTTGAAAATCGCAATCCATCTCGAGGTGTCCAAGACGCTATGCGAACCATTCGTAGGCTGAAGGGAAGGCAGATGTGAACACTTGCCCTGTGGACAGACACATGAGGTTAGGTTAGGTCTAGGAAAGGCGTTAACAGTGTGTACATTTTTTATTCGGCGAATGCCGGTAACAAGGGAAGATCACATGAAAACCTAGACAGCTATCAAAGGGAGGTTACAGAAAAAAAAAAAAAAAAAAAAAAAAAATATATATATATATATATATATATATATATATATATATATATATATATATATATATATATATATATTTATATATATATGTATGTATAACTGAATCACGAAAATATGGAACGTGATGAATATATAAATAAAGTTAAAATCCACGAAGGAAACGGAAACACTGGAGTGCTGCGAGGCCTTTCGACGCCAGGTAAAGGACCTAAGTAAAGGACCTAGCGTCGAAAGGCCTCGCAGCACTCCAGTATTTCCGTTTCCTTCGTGGATTTTAACTTTATTTTTATATATATGTATATAAACCTTGTTCTAGATATATAATTTTTTCTATCACTGAGATATCTGAGTAATATATATACTGACATTCATTTGTGCGGAGGAGAAAGTCACGTTGTTGTTAAGAGCGATAGGGTAATAAACAGAAGGAACACAGGTGATGGAATGCTTAACTGTAACTGGAAAGGAAGAGGTAACGGGGGCAGCAACGAAGATCATTTAGTAGAGACAATGATGTCAGACAACCGTGGAAGAAAAATGTGCAGAAAGGAGTAAAACTATAAGTAATAAAGGGAGTGGACAACAAAAGTGGGAAATTATCCTGGGAGGTGAGGCTGTCTAAGACAGTCCACTGCTAAGAACATCGCAAATGATGAATAACTGAAAGTTATAGAAGGATAACAGACTTGGATTTGAAATCCATGGAAGCTGAGAAGAGAAAATATAGATATAACTGTTGCTTGCTTGAATCGGAGACAATGGCATAAAATAAAAAGAAACTGGAGTTATTGGATACGGTCTGCATAAGAGAAAAAAAAAAAAATAGAAAAATGTGCTCTATGTAGAACTGACGAGGTGGAAACCAGATCGAAAAGTGGTTGTGGTCGAAAATGAAAGGGATATGAGTTTGAGAATAAAAAAGTGATTGAAAACAGATTGTTCTCGGGGCGTCAAAGAAGAAATACTGAATAATATAAAAATTGTAGATGAGCTATTAGAAGGGTCTAAAGCGATGTAAATAAAATATCATAAAGGTGAAAGGTAAGGCCATAAATTTATGGGAAACTTTTAGGGTACTATACACACCTCCAGTGAAGAACTTTTACCTATTGAATTTAATGACACTTATGATATGGACGTACAAATTCATTCGGATAAACCAAACCTCCTGTTAATGAAGTTTCCTTCCAGAATAGCAATGACGCTATTTGTTACAGAGAACTCTCTTCGAATATCAGTGAAGGACTGCAGCTGCGCATGCGTGACTACAACGAGTCTTGTCGGCCACACCAGCAAACTGTTGTCGTGAAACTGTTGCAGAAATGTTTTCAGTGGCGCGGAATCCTCCGTTATAATGACGATTGTCATACAGCCGGAACTTTTCTTTATCTGTTCAAAATAAATAGAGAAATCGTAATGCAACAACGATTATATTAAAAATGAATGAAAAATCAGTTTCTATTTTCAGTTCGATTTCCTGATTTCGTTAAAGAATTACACACAGATATACACACACACACATACACATATATATATATATATATATATATATATATATATATATATATATATATATATATATATATATATATATATATATGTGTGTGTGTGTGTGTGTGTGTGTGGGTTTTTAATGAAATCATAAAATCTATATGTATATATGTGTGTGCGTGCGTGCGTGTGTTGTGTATGTATGTATATTTTTAAAATTAGAATCTACTATCTATTTAAAACAACTTTATAGGTAGTCTTATTGCAAATGAAATGAAAGTAAAGTTCACCGTGTGCACGTCGTCTATCAGCGTGGATGCAGAGAGAGTAAGGTTACCATTCTTTCTTTCCTTCTGAATGTCAAATAGACCAACGCCTTTCTTGCCACTAAATTTTTGGATAATCTGAAATTGAAAGAACCTCCCTTTCAGAACTTGGGGGCAATCATAATTAAGCATCTATAAAAGCACAGAATTTGTAAGAGGTAACAACTGGTTCAAAAATTCGTGTTGTTTTCTATACAAATATTACAGGAACTTGAGTTAATTGTCAGGAAAAAACTTTTATTCTGTATCCGTAGTGAAAGCCACTGATTTATGATTAAAAAATATATTAATTTTGCTTAGGTTTAAATCAAGTAACCTAAAAAAAAAGAATAAAACAACTGGAAAAAATCTGAAAGATTCATGTTACCTGTTCTGTGGCCATGGCTGATGACAAACCAAGCGTAAAGATCGTTAGGCAACAGCGATCTGTACCGGAGGCTGCAAGCACAGCTTCTGTGACTTCAATCACGCCGCTTGTCACGTCGCCTCTTCCTCATTTGAAATCAAGAAACAGAGCAACTGTAGTTAGGCAAATACTTAAAACGTCTCCTTTCTCAATAACAAGTATGTGATTGTGTATTAGTACAAAAGTGTGTTTATACTTTTGCGTTGGACATTTTCCGATGAACACAACCTTGGTAATAATTCAGAATTGTTCCTTTGTAATAATATGGTTGATTTTTCTGTTCAAGTTTCGGTGTATTTTTTCCTTTCCTTTAAACATCTTTTTAATTAATTTCATTACGTTTATCGTGTATCTTAATATTTTTCTTTTCTTTAGATATTATCGTATGAATTTTTCTGATTTTACAGTCCATTCTACAGACTTCGTAAGTAATACCCCAAAACAAATATTACCCCAAGTTATTAAAAAGAACTATAATATTTTAAATAGATTTTTACATTAGATTAACAAAGAAGCAACAAATTTATTGCCGTTCTTTCAATTTATATTTCGCCCAGCTTGAATTCATAATTTTCCTAAACTACTTACCATAACTACTTACCATAAATGCGACCAAGAAGGCAATGACTGTTATTCAGTGCAAGGATCACCAATGATGCAATTATCAAAAGCCGGCCTCTCATACTGAAGGGATGAAGAAGAAGATATTTTCTGTCGGGGAAAAGAAAAACAAAGCCATAAGTTGCTAAATAAGTATCAATACTTTAACATCATAGTGAACTGTGTATAACAGGTTGCCGATAAATGTCATTTAAGTTCATAGAAAAAGTTATTAACTCTCATGGGCTAGTTAATCCTCCTTTCGCTGTTCGCTGGAAAGAAGCGTAGTCTTAATGACCCTATTTCCCTCCTCGTATCAAATGCAAATAGGAGGGAGATTCTCACATGCCAATGCTAAATCCTCAGCAGTAAATCACCTGTTAGATAGAAAATATTTGTGTTAGCGCGATAGGTGAATAGAGACATATAAAGTGATAGTTTTGTCAATTACACATACTTTACATTTTTATAGTCACAAATAACCCTTTAATAGCGAATTCACATTACCCACGAAGTAACTTACACTTAAAGGGACTTAAGCCTTTCATCTTGATACAGAGGAAACGGATTTATTCGTTCAGTTGTGTGAATTCGATATTGAAAGGGTAATTGCTTCTTAATATTTGTGGGCGCAGATTATGCTACGCGCACTGCATACATAGGAATATGTATATATATATATATATATATATATATATATATATATATATATATATATATATATATATATATATATATATATATAAATATGTATAACTGAATCACGAAAATATGGAACGTGATGAATATATAAATAAAGGCAATACCACGAAGGAAAGAGAAATGACGGATAGGTGCTAGGCCTTTCGACGTACTGTCCTTTACTTAGCAAAGGCCTAGCACCACTCCGTCGTTTCTATTTCCTTCGTGGCATTGCCTTTGTTTATATATAAATATAAATATATGAATATATACTATATATATATATATATATATATATATATACATATATATATATATATATATATATATATATATATATATATATATATATATATATATATATATATATATATATATATACATACATACATATATATACTAAGCCACAAATAACCTGCTGGTATTAAATCTATTATGCCTTCGGAATGAGAAAGTACACCTAATCTAACCTGGATTCGTCAGCTGACTGTTTACATCCACTGTCTACCATACAAAAACCCAGAAAGATGAAAGTTCGGTTACTGGTCAGGATATTTGTATATGCTTACCATATTCCTCAAAAGATTCATCTCAATAGCTTCCAGTTTTTCAAGTTCAGTTTTCTTGACGACCTCGTGCTACCTACAATTTTGGTCTTTTCAAAATAGAGCTAATGGTATTAGGCTCTCCAACTGTGTATATGAATCCAACTGTAGTTCCAATAGGAAGCATCAAACCAAAGTCCGTACCCCAAAGCAGTTCTAACTCAGGCACAATACCAGTCAGTTTAATCAATGATGTTGCATGATCAATAACTAGGCCAAAGGGATTTTTCCTAGATAGTGACCTCCAAGGGTTTTAACCCGGTATGTATCCACCTTTGCGGCATGTTTAGTACAAGCCCGTTGAGGGTTGTTTGTTTTAAACCGGTATGTATCCACCTTTGCGGCGTGTTTAGTACAAGCCCGTTGGGGATGACCGTAAAAACATAAATAAAACACTGTAAAGAAATATTAGTCCTAGATAACGACCCCTAAAACCCTTGGGGGTCACTGTCTAGGAAAGATCAGGCCAAAGTTTTACTGATAAAACCAATACAACTGTATTAAAATCAGTGTACCTCCCCCATTTGTTTCTTCAGCAAGCCCAAAAACTTTACTGATTTTGGATGAGTCTTCTCATAACTGCTGTGAACAGAGTACAAATCACCCGAAGTCTCCCAAACCAACTCTCATCAGATCCCAAACACAGAGTTGAACTGAATTGAATATAGAATTTAGGACAAAGGCCAGGCACTGGGACCTATGAGTTCATTCAGTGCTGAAACAGAAATTGACAGTAAAAAGGTTTAAAAGGTGTAACAGGAAGAAAATCTCACAGTTGCACTATGAATCAATTATTAGGAGAGGGTGGAAAGTAGAATGGAAGAAAGAGAATATGAAAGGAGGTACAGTGAAAGGAGCGGAAGGGGTTACAGCTAGGGGCCGAATGCATGCTGCAAAGAACCTTAAGTAATGCCTACAGTGCACCGCTTGAGGTGGTCTGATGGCACCACCCCCCTATGGGGGCCATAGCATAGAGGATATCTGTCTCTGTACCTTTAGGCATGTGATGGTCTTTCAGCAGTTCATCATGTTGCCTTCAAAAGTCAGGATCTTATTCTAGTCTCTCCCAAATCATGTATATATAATTTTGCAACAGTAGAAGTATATCTTTGATTTTTCCTTTGCAGTATTATGCAATGACATAACTGAAATGCCATCCATGCCATTTCTTTGACCCTTCCTCCTATGAAATGACTACAAATTTTCACAGTAAGCTGAAGTCCTAATGCTATCTTCTTGGCCTCTCCTGTTCTCTGTCGAATGAAGCTTACTTGGTGTGTCTCTCCTCGGACCTGGCTTCAACACTATGGATCATCTAGTGAAGCTTTGCAGGTCAGTACATATCCAAAATATTTTGGATAGATTTTCAGAAATTATTTTAAATAAGCAAATTCTAATTTTGTTTGCTGGCATTTTTCTTTACAGTAAGGTGTAACAATAGTTAAAACTCTACTTTGCTCATCATGGGCTTACTATGCTTTAATGTGCCATAGTCATGCTAGGTCAAAGATGATATAGCCTTCTTTCTTAATGTTTGTCCAAGCCAATATCTGTTTCAATGAAAAAATTCTGTGTGATAATAAAAAGCCAATGACTCCGGATATTTATTTATAATCCTTGTTGTTTGAAGGTTAAATACAGTGCAACAAATATCACTTATTCATGCTTAATATAGTAATATTTCAAATCTCCAGTCCTGTTCCAAACTTTCTGTGACCAGTACATCAGTCCATCATTTTTAACCGGAGTATGATTGTTATATCTCATTGCTCACTACGGTAAAGTGCGGTACACATGCCAACCCGGATTCAGGTACTCATTATGCCAACAGACCTCAGCGACGTCTCCAAAGCACAACGGCCCCTGTGGGTAGAACTTCTGCACCAACTTTGGCAGTCTGTCTTCCAGTGTGCCTGCCTCTCGCCATCTTTTGATCCACCGGTAGACAGTGGTGACACTGGACCCTGTACATTTGGAGATGCTCCTCACGGTCAGTCCTCTCATCCACAACCACACGAAAACCGCTCGATTTCCAATGTCCGTTCTCAGCCTCTTGTGTTTTCCCTTTGGGCTTTCTTGCATGTCGAGACTCTGAGAGTATGGAAACAAAGGACTAACTGCATTGAATTTAGGGTCTTAAATTACGCAAACTTAAAAGTGTGTATTGGCAGTTGGAAAAATTTAAACCCAACCTCCTTCAAGAACATTGCCGAGGTTGTAATTTTTTTGAATGACTTTTTTCATTATTTGTAAATGAGAATCTTTCTAGTAGTTTTGTGTAGCATTCCCACAACACTTCCTCGACTTTTAACCTTCCTTTCCAGACTGAATGATGATTAGCCTAGCATTTTTTTAACTACCTTGTTTCCCTAAAGCCACTTTATTGACCATACTGACACTCCATCTATGACGTTTATTTCCCAGATTCGCCCCAAATTCCGATTTGCGTCATACGATAACCATAGTCCAGAGATGATGCGTTTGCATAGGCAACACTGGATTATGTGAATCTGAATAATGTTAACATTTTGCCTTTATTTTTTTTTTTTTTACTTTTATTGCTGCTTGTTTATGTACATTTATGTGCTATTTATTTTGTTAGCTGTGTTCTTTTTTTCACTTCCTCTTACTTTCACGCAGAGGTATTCTTATCAATAAAAGTTGTTTTGTGAGGCGTAATATGATAAAATGGTTTGGGAAGCTTAAACATGCTAAGAAACAAAGCAATGGAAAACTCAAATGCAAAGGAAACGTTTTTAAAATCGTTCGTTTTTTGTAAAAGAAAATATTTAAGAGTATAAAAGGAGTACAGTTGCTTGAGGGAAAAATTTCATACACACAAGCATACTTTCAAAAACACATGGGAACATACAGACAAACAATCCAACCGCAAGGACAAAGTTGACATATCAAGGCCAAACAGTATATATATTCAAATACATTTTTCTTTATTAGGGGTTTATAACAGTTTGCTCGAGATAGTTTTTTATTTTTTTTATATATATTTTTGCTTTTAAATATTTTATTATATATATATATAGGCACTGATTGTAACAAATATAATTCATTTTTATATTTTAATGCCACTAGGATTGATGAAAATTTAATACATAAGCCCAAAATAAGTCCCATAAATCTAGAAACTTACTTCTTAATAGCAAGTTCTCCAGTGGAAATCAATTATATAACACAGACGATACACACAAGACACACACAGGATTTATTCAAATGTTATTAAATGTATATACTCATATACTAAACTGACTCAATATTTATTACTCTTAGTCTTTACTATTAATATATTTGCTTAGATAATGAAGTAGTAAAGCAAGCAGTTGGCTTTGCTCTTGATACAGCAATGACTGCTGCCAAATGGGTAATATAAATAAACAGGGCTTTGGAAAAGTTCAATTAAATGTGTATTAGGTTAGCTAAGACTTCACTGACTAGATGATTTATTGCTTGCACCCTATGATGCGTTTGCATATACTGGATTATGTGAATCTGAATAATGTTAACATTTTGCTTTTTTTTTTTTTTTTTTTACTTTTATTGCTTCTTGTTTATGTACATTTATGTGCTATTTATTTTGTTAGCTGTCTTTTTTTCACTTCCTCTGACTTTCACATAGAGGTATTTTATCAATAAAAGTTGTTTTGTGAGGCGTAATATGATAAAATGGTTTGGGTAAAACTAAACATGCCAAGAAACAAAGCAATGGAAAACCCGTTTTTAAAATGTTCTTTTTTGTAAAAGAAAAGATTTTATAACAGTTGAAAAATTTCATCAAGTCATGGAAGAGCTCAATAGTCACTACCCTGCTCATAGTTTAACTCTCAAGTCATGGAAGAGCCATAAAGGACAGTTGTTGCAATCAATAAATACTTGAGTCTTACTAGCCTTTTGAATATTCCCTGTTGCTTTCTTTGCAAATCAATCCATTTTAATATACACTACTCCATCACCCTCTTTGTAGCTTACCAGCACAACCTTATTCTTTCTCACATCGACTTGCAACTTTTTCCTACTGCAAACCGTTTCAGACTTTTTCACCCAATTCATCTTTACTTCCATTCATCTGAACTGTATTATCACACATCATTCACGATTTAGTTCTTTTTGTTTTGCAACTCTGTAACTACGGCCAATTTCCTTTCTTCTGATTTCTCCTATTACTTCATACCTGTATGTAATATATAGGCATGGATACATAAGGCACTTGTCACAATTTTTAGACCAAACAGTCATTCTCCCGTTGCATATTCCTGTACACCCTTCATTTTATAACAACAACTCTCAGTCTAACTTAGTAGCTAAGCCATACATCCCAATACCCTTAACATAGCATCTCTATTGATTACATAAACCTTTTCTAGGTTTGCGAACAGCTTTTTATGTCGTAGCAAATACTTCATCCTCGTACCATCCCCCTTGTCTTAACTCATATTGTTGTTCTATCACCTTCTTTACTTCTTTAATATAAAATCCTACTATTCACCTCCACCTGGTATTCCATGTAAATCATATACTTGTATAATTATCAATAGGTTACGGGCTCCAGTACGGGGAAAAACTAAGTAGTTTGGGCATAGTAATTTAAAACCAAGTACAAAATCCCTTAAAGGGAAAAGGTGTAGATATTAAAATACACATGTGAATGTAAAGGTTGATATATAAATGAATGATAGTTTGGCAGTAATATTGCGCATGTTTCTATCCTAAGTAACTCATGGCCAAGGCTGATTTTCGAGGGTCGACGTTGTCGGGGCCTGCCCCTTTTATGGCAAAAATACCGGTAATTATCCATGTTGCACACAGGAAAACCATGAGTGCGAATTGCTTTGAAATTTTTAGATTACGTAACAAAAATGTTTCAGAGTAACTCACAATCAGTACAATGAAGCAATAATTGAACAACTATACCCAAAACTTGTAAAACTCGGTTAAGCAACAAATCTTGCCAAAAACCTTCATATTTTGTACTATAAGACCTCTAGTAAAGGAGATGGTGTGTCCATGATTTTGATAATTATATATATATATATATATATATATATATATATATATATATATATATATATATATATATATATATATATATATATATATATATATATATATATATATATATATATATATATATATGTTTGTGTGTGTTTGTTGTGAATGGGTGAACAAGTGTGGTAAGCCTTAAGAATTACCTCTAAAAGACAAATCAACGAGAAATTTCTCTTCTTACACTGGCCATCCAAGCAGCGTAAATGAAAAGGTCAGCCGCAGAACCTACTGGGTTGACTGTTCAAGACGGAATGACTCTCTTCGTTCGAATTTGCCGTCTCCAAGCACACCACTTCCGTGGGAACGCCCCCAAGGAGAAACAGCCCAGTGATTGGTCAGCCTAGTAAAGCTGAATGGGCTGATTTAAATGGCTATTTTTTTTTTCCTTTCTGTTGTCGATTACTGTCAGAAGTTTAGGAAAAGGTTAATAATAATGACTGTCTTTTAAAAACCCGAAACTTTTCGATGCTCCTCGTAAATTTGGAGACGGATACACGCCTATATTTTTCATCAAGTGATCCCCATTTCTAATAAATATTAAATGTCTCTGCGCACTTCTGCTGAACATTCCAAACAG
>NC_089767.1:17851003-17874008 GCF_040412425.1 Macrobrachium rosenbergii | reverse complement strand
AATCAGAGAGATGATTGTCTGTTCAAACAAAGCTGGGTGACTACACTTGGTGAGCAGCCACCACAGGTTCCAAGAAGGTATTCATGGACTTGTGGGTGACCTTGGATAGAATGAAGCAAAGGTTGTTCATCTATGCAAGATATCTGCAGGAAGACAGGGTCACATCCCAATTAAGCTGAAAACCTGGCTGAGCAAAATCCTTACAGTGGAGACTAATAGGAGCTCTTCTCAGTGAAGGTGAATGAGGAAGTCCATGACCTCCTCTTCACACACTCTGGCCAGAGCAAGACTACCACTGAAGACAGTCAGTATATCTTCGGGGGCACTATGATCATCCTAAAACCTGGGGTTACCCAACAGGGAATGCCTAGAGAAGCAAGAGTGAGGAACCACCATAAATGAGCACAAAAACAGGGGGAGGGCCACTGCACTCTCCCTACACATTGGGAAAGCAATCTCCTTGTGTACCTGTTTCTGGTACCATGTCTAAAGGAGAACACAAACAGGCACTGCCATGCAATCCCAGAGCTGGTGTGCACCAAGAGGTACCTGTTACAAGTAAAACCCTGATGGCATAGATACCCAGGACTGTACACATCAAACAAATAGTCAAGACTGACTCAATTAAATGTACTTTCATTAAAAATATGGAAAGACGAACCTACCCACTACCTACAAGCAGAAGCAGCTGGTTGCACATGCTATCTAGTGCATCCATCTCCATACATACATGATAGGAAGAGTTAATCCCACCTCTACGCAAACAAAGATCTATAGACTGAGTATGTGCAGCCCGGTGTGTTTCTGAAATAAACTCTGCTGCATGCACTTACCAAGTCCAAAACCTTTCATGTACAGGCAATAGGTTGCTCTCACTCAACCAGGTGTGTTTCCAGAGAAACACAAGAAGAAGAATTGGGGAGCAGTCCTCATGTTAAGGTGAACTGAGGCAGGGTATGCTCAGTGAGGCCTGTGCCAGCCAGCCAGAAGCTAGTTATCATCCATGGGTGTTCAGAAGCCCAAAGAACTTCTTGCAGAGGCCTTCTGCCTCCTGTGGGAGGAAAGTGAAAGAGACAAAGAGGCGGTGGAGAGACAGTGCTTGCAATTCCTTCCTTCCTTCCTTCTTGGGTTTACTCTCTCTTCTGGGGAAGCTGCTGTACTACTGTAGTTGATGCCCTGCAACATCTTCCACGAGAAGGAAAAAACACCACTAGAAAAACCAGACATGAGTTCCTTGTAGTTGCAGCAAACTGGCAGACATAGCATTAAAAGCTGTTGCTATGTGTAATATAACCCACCTTCTGCAATACCCACCCCTTACCCAAGACAGGTGTAATCAAAAAAGGCACAGGGAGGTGTTCAGCAGCAAGGGGGGTGTTAGGCTAACACTTGAAGCTATCTCCCATACAAAATTTCCCAACTGCCGTAAATTCTCCCATCAATGGAAACACTGACGACTCTGAAAGGAAGATAAAAGCATTATACAGTGGGGGTATACCTAAGAAAAACAAAGGGGATGAAGGTTTCTAACACCCTTCACAACTCCAAACAGGACACTATTTCTCAAAAACTGGAAACTCAAACAAAAACACAAGTTCAACTTAGCAATCACTAGAGCTCAGCAAGACATCCTCACATGATGCCAGCCAAACAAAAGTGACAAATGACAGAAGGTGAGTGAGAGCATTCCCCACTCACCTTCATTAGGCTAATCAACAATTAACAACCTAGTTACCAAGTTCAGCAACTGTTCAAACTTGCACTAAGGAAGCTCCTATATAAAAGGAAATAGAATGTATTTTTACATGAACAAAATTAAAAACAAAAGTTCCTTTGATACTGGTTCATAATTCAAACCTCTTTTGCACATACAGTGAACCCCGTCAGATTCACGGGGATGAGTACCACACCCTCAAGAATAGCTAAAATCCGCGAATACTTAAAAAACCCTCTAAAAACACTTAGAGCTGCCCATTTTGATAGTTTATACACAAGAACAACCCTGTAAAAATGCTTACACCAGAGTATTTTAATAGTTTTATCACAAAAAGTGCATTTATTCATGAAAATTATATGAAAATACAGTAATTAGTGAATATTTCTCAGTTAAAAATACCGCGAATGGGTGAATTTTCTGCGAGTAATGGGTAGATATGTTCTACAGAGAAACCCACGAATGTGTGAGTCCACGAATCGTGAGAACGCGAATACGGGGGGTTTACTGTACATCAATTTCAGTCAGGCTTTTACTGACACCAATGTACGAAATAATTTTAAAAGATCTTATCACTGATAAATGCAGTAACTCTCAAAATTGTTTCCTCTAAAATTGAAAAGCAATACTACTACTTCATTAACATCTGATAATGACCTCATAAAATACATTTACTGCCTTAGCTTCAATACAATTCAACATGTCTAGAATTCCAGAATATATCTTAGCATCATGCTTAGAATTCTGACTGCATAATGCATACTATTCTTTATCGTGAATTTCACTGATATGATTTAACTCCAAAATAATGACCTCATATTAGTAAGCTATATTTTTCTGTTCCTCATCCCCACTGCTATTCCTATGCTCAAGGTCATTTTCCTTGATGGGTCTTCTCCAACTATTCCTATAGAAAGCGTCTTCCTCCACTAAAATTTTCTTCTCCAGATCTTCCTTTATTTTATCACTCTACCTAATCCTATGCCTCATTTGACCTTCTACTCCTAGGCTCTCTTCCCTCATCCTACCATGTGCCCATACCATCTGAAGTTCAACTCTCTTATCATACCAGTAATTTCTACCATCCCAACACTTAATTTCTACCATCCCAACACTTCTGATTTCTTTATTTTCCAGCCTTTCATACAGCAAGACCCTCAGTTATTGTTTCTCCTTCCTTCTTAATGCCCATGTTTCTTGAACCTTATGTCCACTGGTCTAATTACAGTGCATAGAGCTTTGTTTTCAGTTTATATGGCATTCTTTTGTAACACATTACCTTACCATCTCCCTCTATTTCCTCCAAGCTGCTTTCATCCTACTCTCAATTTCAGCTTCCCACACTCCTTTCTGGCTTAAAGTAGATCCTAAGTACAGGTATCTGAAATTTTATACCTGTTTTAAATCTATGCTTCTTCTGCCTTGTAGAAATGACCTATCCTCCTCCTTCTGTTGGACACCATACCTCACTTTTACTTGCATTTACCTTCGTACCACCACATTCAAGAGATTCCTGCCCTAATCATCATATCATCTGCATATACAGTAATTCACATTTTCTCATTCCTAATTCCTTCAATCATACATTCATAACCAGAACAAATATAAATACGCTAAGTGCTGATCCTGATGAAAACATTTCAGACATTTCTGTTATGCCACAGGCTGTTATTACTGCTATCCTTGTTCTTTTCTACATCATTTCAACCAACCTAACCAACTTTTCTGGCACTTAAATCTGTTTTAAACACCAGAACATTACCTCCTTGGTATTCTATCAAATACAGTAGCTTCCAGCCTCTTTTCCTTTATCTGCATTATCATAAAGACAGCATCAACAGTACCTCTCCACTCTAATAAAACCATACTGCTATTCAACAATCTTCACAACTGTCTGCAATCTCTCATTCAGTATTCTTTCTAAAACCTTCAACAAGTGTTCTGTTAGTCTACCTTTCCTCTAATTACCACAGTTCTACATCTCTCTCTTTAGTTCATAAACATTTACCATCAGACTTTTTATCCAGTCATTTGGCTTTGCCTCCTCTTCCCAGATTGCCCATAACAGCTCCAGTATCTATTCTTTCCCCTCTATATCAAGCACCTCAATGTGCATCTCTGATGGACCTAAGCTATACAGTATCTGATGATGCAATCCTCCAAACAGTAAATGGTCTAAACAATAAAACATTGTTCAGTGGCTTAAAACCTCCCAAAATAATGCTACATGGTAAATTATTCAGGGACGGAGATTTTTCTTTTGCATGACTTGTAATATTGCTTGCATTTTTTATGCTATAATGTTAAGTGTGGGGGGGGGGTGAGAAGGGGACTGAAGGCCCCACACCCTTTCCTGGGGCCAAGGCAACCTTGGTTAAAGGAAGGTTAAGTTAGTTTGTACCACTTATGAAATCTATCTTCAAGAATATTTTTGTACTGACTAATATGGAATTCAGAGTAAGTCTGTTCTCCAGACAATGCTTGTCTTTTGTTCTACATTCATACCACATTGACTACTTTAATAGGGATTGATTTATGCCAATTCTATATTTGGTTATTATAATTTTTATAAACCTATATTCTCCCTCACTCAAAATTATAACATAGTTCTGTCTACCCTAACATGAACTACCACAACATAAGTCTTATCATGGCCTACACCATAAGTCTTAATCATGACCTAAAGTTGCCTAGTACTGCTAACAGGGTTCTAGCATAGCTCCATTGAACACCTATGCAGCCTGGTTTGTGTGAGGCACAAGGCGTATGTCATTTAGTCTAACACACCTTTCCTCTTCACTAAAAATACAGTCAAGACTTAAATAATTAGTCTTCTGAGGCATCTTCAGTTTTGCTAAACTTTTTTACACAAAATGTCCACCAAGTTTTCATACCTTAAGTCTTAACTTAGAGCCTTTTACTTAATAAGGTTTAGTGTTCCACCCTCCCTTTGTGGCTAAGATCTCCATCCTCTTTACTGTCTGTTTCCTTCCACTTCAGGGTACAAACAGGAACTGGGCTACCTGCCTCACTGGTAATGGCCAAAAGCACTGCTAATGCTAGCTACCACCAGCAAGGGTCTATGGGCCAATATTCTGACCCAGATTCAGAAACTCGACTGTCAATACAATTCTTGATAATAGGTTACTCCATAATGACAAAAGCTCACAGACCTCAGCATAGCCTACCAAAAGGATGTGAGCTGGGTTACTGATAAGATATTCAACTACACCACAATTTCCCTGGAGGCATGCTAAAACTTTGCAGAAGATTCAACCCACTAGCCTAGCCTAATTTTCCACTACTTTCTGAAGTATTCAAGTGTGTACAGTAAAAAAATTACCAGTAAAATTTTATAAGTTGCCAATAAGACTCAGCCAGGCACTTTTTTCACAAAAAACCATTTTGGGTTTTCCATGCAAAATGGTTAGGAAATGATAGGGGCACTAAAAGAGCCAAAAATACCAACCTAACGTAACCTAGGATGATTACTGGTTACAGTTTTGCCGTATTAGCTATGGAGGGGCGGGGAGGCCGGTATTGTTTTACCTTATAAGTCATAATTTCATAAATTTCTTATTTATAATTTGCACATAGTGTTTATGGGGTTCAAAATAACGAGAATGAAGAACTGTTTTCAAAAAATTGGTTACAATTTCATATTGTGTATTCGCAACGGTAGAACTAAGTTATAGGTACACGGCGGGTATTTAGTGAGAAATGGCAGTTTCTTATAGTATTTTGGATGCTTATTAACAATTTAACGTTAATTTTTGGCGGTCGGCTGTAATTAACTTACAATTTACCTTTGAACTCTACCCTACGGTAAGGGGGACCCCGATGGGAATCCGGGGTTTCCATACGCAATCTTCTTGAGACAGAGCACCGGTACGTCTGTTTAGAACGGTTCATATCCCGTCTGGCAAGTGCAATAACTTGTTAACGTATGGGTAACTCACCCCCCCGGGCCAGTACTAAACACGGCAAAGGGGCATTCCATTTGGCCGACAACAAACAAATGCACCGCCAGTGTCAGAAGCCCTAAAAGTGTTGAAAAAACCAGTTTTCAAGGTACTGCATTTGCCGGATGGGATATGAACCGTTCGGAACAGACGTAGCCATGCTATGTCTTGTGAAGATCGCGTTAGGAAATCCCTTGTTGGATGTACTTCAGGGGACAATTACAGGTTAATTACAGCCGGCCGCCAAAAAATAATGTTGAATTGTAAATAAGCAACCAAAATACTATAAGAAACTGCCATTTCTCGCTAAATACCCGCGGTGTCTCTATTACTTAGAAATACCTTGGCAACTTATAAAATAATACCAAATTACCATTTATGCTGTAATACTTCAGGTACCTGAGTAAGGCTGCCTACCCTAAGAATGAAATTCTGTAGTTATACGGCTAAGCTACTCCTCTAAATGTCAACCTTAGGCTGTAAGACAGTGTAGGGTAATCTTCGATAAAATTTCAATAAACAGATAAACAAAAATATGAATGTCTTCGGTAAAACACTTACACAAAATGACGGTTCGCTTGTGACAACTTGGCACTTGGCTAAGCTTTAACCTTGATGATATGGTGGCCTTTAAGCCCATAGCCTACGGTCTCGGCGACACTTTCAAGTGTTAACGACACTTTACTGGCAGTTTACGTTCATTTGCCACTTTAATCTCCGTATTAGTGAACTCTAGGGTACCTGGTGGGCCTTATATTCAGCATAATGAAGAACAATTGTAAATTAAGCTAAGCACAAAATAACATGGGCGCTGGACAGCTGATATACCTGGTTAATAAAAAGCGATCTTGGGTTGGAGGACAAATAATTTACAATTCTTTAACGTATTTTCCCCAACACTTAATAAGTTCTTCACTTCCTTCCGTGTCTCCCACACAGAACGGATTTATTACGTTTTAAGTGTTATTCTCAGGGCAGGATTTTCACAGAAATACTGAGACAATGTCACCACGCGTATTTGTTGGCATTGAAGTAACTAAAACATGAATTAAACCTAAATAGTAACTGAGAACTTTTTGTTTACTACGAAGATTTAACTTGCAATTTTACGTAAGCTATAAGAAATGTTATCAAAATAATATAAGATATATATTAGATATACATTCTTATCTCCTTTTATTCATGGTTTTTATTCGTTGTGTGGCAAAAAATTACAAGATAAATGAAAATTAAAACATTACATTGTAACTTTTGTTATTCGGGCTCCTTGTGATATATAAATATTGTCTAAGCTTTAAGTATTTCGCTTATTTTTCTATAATATTAGATAAAATATAAGAAAAAACCTATAAAATTTAAGTATTTATCGGCAATAAGTACTAGTAAGGATTACAGTAGATCTATAAACACATAAACAAGACAGAACAAGAACATTTAAAAGGTGTATTCCTAGAATAATACACACACACACACACACACACACACACACACACACACACACACACACACACACACACACACACGGTAACTGGCAGTATCTTGCAAATACATAAAATATAGCCTGCGATTTTACGAGTACTGTAAGAAATTTCTCATTGCTCAATAAACAGAATTAATTATGATATAAATCATGGCTCATCAGCTATTAAGGCAAGCTAGTTGAAGTTACCGAAATTTTTAAAGAAATGTATATTTAATAACGGCTGGCAACTTTTTTGAAACTACATAACTTGAGCGCTTTTGATGTAAGACCACTAATACTTATGAACATTTGTGTTAGTGAAAATCAAAGCTAAAATTTACCAAAATTTCTATATTATAATGAGAAAAATGAAACATTTCAATCTTTTAATAATTGTATCTTAATGTCGTATTCTTATTTTAGGCCTGTTTCCCGGCAAAAAAATCGTCTGCCTAGTTTCGTCAGGAGGACATTTTCAATAAAAAGCTATTGTTTTATTTATTCAAAAAATCATACTAAAATATTTTGTTCTTAAATTGAACAATAGAAAATTTAATTAAGTAATTAGAAATTAATATCTTTGATGATGATGCTAATTTTTTGGAAAAACAAGTAATCTTTTAAGATATCTTCTAGGACTGTTTTGACAACACATACAGAGCAGACGAATTTCGAACTGGAAAAAACGAAGGTTTAACTTAAAATATTCAAATTTCAACAAAGCAGTGCATAAAATATTATTAAATAAACTGGAATAAACTGAAATAGTGTTTTAATGCATATATACACTTATACATTGGCAACATGCATACGATCAGCAAAAACTGGGGCAATTAGATCTGGTGAGCATGTTAGAAGTCTAAGAAGAACCAGAAGAATAACACCTTCTGGAACCATCGTTTGGAAAGAAAAAGGTGTAGTAGTAGGTGATAAGCACTGGATATTGCTGCCCTAGGAGTTGACAATGCTTTTTGGGTACATATATAATGTACCAGCCAGCAACCCAACAAAACCTTGTTAATAATTATGACCTTGGTTTGAACAAGTACAAAGAATAAACAAATATTTACCATAACTGATTTTTCTGAAAACAGGATAAATTCTTCCTCAAGAACGTCTGGTCCGGATCTCCACACAGATGAGTCTAAAAGGAACATGACAACGCATACTGAAATCGTCACCTGAAGGATATAACATACTCAGTATCTCTGAAATATCCAATTTACTTGAATATTTTAATTATGACTACAGTTCGACAGATTTATTACGTTTTACGTGTTTATTTTAAGGCTTTATTTTTTCACAGAAATACAGGTGCAACGACACTATGGACATCTATTGACAGTTTAGGTAACTAAAACCTGAATTAAACAATAAATAATAACTGACAACTTTTTTGTGTACCACGAAGATTTAACTTCAATTTTACGCAAAATATGAGAAATTTTATTAAATTAATATAAGATATATTTTAAATATACAATTTTATCTTCTTATTTCATGGTTTTTATTCATTTTTATGAAAAAAAAATTGTAAAATAAATGAAAATTAAAACATTACAATGTAACTATTGTATTTCAAGCTCTTTGTGATATATAACTATTGTATAAGACTTAAAATTTCTAAAATTATAAAAAAAATTTAAAATAATGAATAAATTATAATAAAAAACCTAATAAATATAGCTATTTATCAGTAATAAGTGCTAGTAAGGGCGTATTTTAATTAAAGAAGAGAAACATTCAAGGTGTTTTGCACAGAATGTTTGGTAAAACAAGCAGTTAGACGAACAGTCAAAGTTGACTCACGGATATAATAAAACACGCCAAAGCACTTAAAAACCACAAAACAGATAAAACAAAGGAATAAAACAAAGTTAAATTAAGTATTTTCAAATGTTATGGACAAATTGATTTTTTTAAAATCCTTTTCTGGGCGCTTTTGTGAAGTTGTCTTGTAAAACAAGATGCAGACATCATTCGTTATAGGCAACAGAACAGAGAGTCAATAGCATATCATCACAAAGGAAATGAAGTCAGCTTGCATTAAACGAATGTTAAATAGGTATTATGATAGATCTGTAAGCACATACGTGAGACAGAAGAAGAACATTTAAAAGATATGCGTAGAATAATAATACACACACAGCAACTGGCAGTATCTTGTAAATACACAAAATATAGTCTGCGATTTTAAGAGTACTAGAAGAAATTTCTCTTTGCTCAATAAACAAAATTAATTATGATATAAATCATGGCTCATCGGCTTTTAAGACGAGATAGTTGAAGTTACCGAAATTTCTTTTAAAGCATTGTATATTTAATAAGAGCTGGCAACTTTTCGAAACTACGTAACTTGAGCTCTTTTGTGCTAATAAAAATAAAAGCTAAAATTTACCAAAATTTCTATATTACAATGAGGAATGATACATTTAAATCCTTTAATAATTGTATCTCAATGTCGTATTCTTATTTTAGGCCTGTTTCCCAGCCAAGAAAAAGCTATTGGTTTATTTATATATTCAAAAAAGCATACTATTTTTTTTTAATTCTTATATTAAATAGTAAATATTTAAAATAAGTATTGAAAATCAAAATATTTCACGATGATGCTAATTTTTCGGAAAAATAAGTAATCTTTTAAGATTTCTGCTAGGCCTGATTTGACAACACAAAAAGCCGATGAATTACTGAACTGGAAAAAACGAACGTTTAACTTCTTAAAAACGAAATATTCAAAACAAAGCAGTGCCTGAACTATTATTAAATAAACTGGAATAAATTGAAATAGTATTTTAATGCATACATACATTTATACATGGGCAACATACATATGATCAGCAAAAATTAGGCAACATTAGATCTGGTTAGTGGTAGGTGGTATGCACTGGATATTAATTTTCTGCCCTTGGAATTGGCAATGCTTTTTGGGTACATATATAATGTACCACAGGTAGATGAGTGCTTCATTGGAGGGGGAAATGCACTCTAAATAGCAAATGAAACTTCCCTATTGCTTTGGAATGCTCGAAAAAGAAAATGATGGCATCTTCACTTTTCTGTTTACTGTGTAAGTCACCAGATGTGTGGGCATGAGGTTTGCAGTCTTGTTCCTTGTGAAGACAATGCCAGAATAAGACAAAGAATAAGATACAAAGCCTTGAGGTTTAACTATGTTTATATGTAGTTCATTTTAGTTTTCTGTAAAAGAAAACTGTTGTGCCAACTTTGTCTATCCGTTCGCCCTCAGATCTTAAAAACTACTGACGCTAGAGGGCTGCAAATTGGTATGTTGATCATCCACCCTCCAATCATCAAACATACCAAACTGCAGTCCTCTAGCCTCAGTAGTTGTTATTTTATTTAAGGTTAAAGTTAGCCATAATTGTATGTCTGGCACCTATAGATACCAACAACGCAGGCCACTACTGGACTGTGGCTGCGTTTCATTGGCCACGGCTAAGAGTTTTGTGGGCAGTGGCTGAGGCCACCACTGAACCGTGGCTGATATTCATGGGCCGTGGCTAAGAGTTCCATGGGACGTGACCGAAAGTTTCATACAGCATTATACACTATACAGGAAATTCGATTGCGCCGAAGAAACTTTGGCGCATTTTTCACTTGTTTTTATAAGAAACAGTTGGATGGTTTGTGAATGCAAATTTAGACAAGAATTATTCGTTATAATTTATTAAAAATACAACAATGTCATTAACTGTTAATGACAGCATAATATACGATAAACACTAACGATTGACAATTACTAACTAAAAACAGCATATGTGTCTAACCCACCAGTCTTTCTTCAATATGGAATGAGGCAGCTAGGCTCATTACCTCTTCTACCATGACTGCTATCCACAATATCTGAATAACCAGCATTTATACATAAATCACTGCTTAAGTCAACAGGGCACAATGGACATTTTGGGTAACAGGACCAATAACATATACCTCTGCCCATTCGGGGGATTGAACTCAGACCTCGGACGTTTAAAAATGTTATTATGTTGCAATTATGGGAGAGGATTTGAAAATAATAAACTAAATCAATATTACACGAAACATGATTCTTAAAATAAAATTGTCTTTGAACACTGCAGCAGACCCCAGCACCCACTGGAGATAATTGATCCATTTTTCTCTCTCTCAGCGAATGTGAGCGTTTAAAGTAAGCAAAATCAGAAATCAAGCCACCTTTTAATTATACCTCGAGTTAAAAGATTTTTTTAATCCAAATTAAACTTTGATGATTCTACAAGTTCAACTTTCTACTACACATTAGTTCTCGATGATCTTTGTGCCTTCGGACGTATGAAGGGAAATTCTCTCTGCCAGTCGGCTCACATACAGACGGACTCATGTTAAGATCCGAGAATCAAGGGAGGAATGGAATAGCAAGGGCACATACTTGTGTCTGTTGACCTAAGCTTGGGATAATTGACCTTGGGTGCCAACTGATTGGTGTGGGTCGTAGCTGTGGTGGATTCAGAGAGAGAGAGAGAGAGAGAGTTCAGTACTATGTCAAAATGTACAGTATATCATTATTATTGTAATTTAAAATGAGAGGACCTCACCCCAGTAATTTTCACCCTTTCAGAGTAAGGCATTCAGCAGACCCTCTCTCTCTCTCTCTCTCTCTCTCTCTTTTAAGAAGTATGGTAACACACAGCAGGCCAAAAATAAGGATTTGCTTTGATGCCTGGGATAGAGACCTTGAAAAGGAACACCCACCGCAGAGAGAGAGAGAGAGAGAGAGAGAGAGAGAGTCAAATTAAATGGCAGACAAATTAAATGCAAATTATTATTATTATTATTGCAAGCAATTGACCAATATTCATATCCGGTGGTTTAGTGATGTGTAGGAGGTAGTTCTCGTTGAATGTCGACTAGTTTCGCCCTCCTCGTTAGGGCATCATTCAGGACAGGATCCTAACGAGGAGGGTGAAACTGGTCGACATTCAACGAGAACTACCTCCTACACATCACTATTATTATTATTATTATTATTTTTATTATTCCTTTTCAATGCCTAGAGCGACCATATGATCAGTTAAGGTCAGTTTGTTTAATAGTAAAAGTGAGCATTTCTATTATCATTTAACCACCAGTGTTTATGATCGTATAATTTTAATGACAAACAATAAAACCTTGGAAAAGCAGTATGTCTCACCTCCCTGGCACGGTAGAGGTCCCAACTCCATAGTGGGTCTTTCCATTTACGACCACTCAAGATATCAGTCAAATCATCCTCAAATAGTTTGCCTGGGACTCCATCTACTATCGACGGACACATGCACACTTACACAGACTTGGAAATCTCAGATGACCCAAAGTTGTTATTTCAATGGAGAATATAATAAAGAAAGGGAAGTTATTTGATGGTTAGATTGAATAAAACTGCCCTAAAAGTTACCAGATCGTGATATATGTCAGAAGTTTCTGATGGATATTAATTCTTTCTTCAGTTACAATACAGATGAGATCTTTCATAGCCAAGAGCGTAAGATCATTTACAGTAATTTATATATATATATATATATATATATATATATATATATATATATATATATATGTGTGTGTGTGTGTGTGTGTGTGTGTGTGTGTGTGTGTGCATAGTGTGTGTGAGCATATATATATATATATATATATATATATATATATATATATATATATATATATATAGAGAGAGAGAGAGAGAGAGAGAGAGAGAGAGAGAGAGAGAGAGAGAGAGAGAGAGAGATATTATATATATGTCATTATCTAGGAAAGATCCAAATCTTTATATATATATATATATATATATATATATATATATATATATATATATATATATATATATATATATATATATAAAAGATTTGGATCTTTCTAGATAGTGACCCTAAAGGGTTTTTAACCTTTTCTGCATCCACCTTTGCAGCGTGTTTAGTACAAGCCCGTTGGGGATGGCCGTAAAAACAGAAACAAAAGACTGTAAATATCATAAAGATAATGACCTCAAGAAATATTAGTCCTGGATAATGATCCCCGAAAACCTTTGGGGTCACTATCTAGGAAAGACCCAAAGTTTTTGTATCACAGTTTTGTGTGCATCTTGTGACTTTGTTTTGTCATCAAATCTACAGTAGGGGAGGAAGTAACGAATTGCATTTAAGTAATACACTTGAATTTTAAATGTTTTTCGCAATACTCGTTATTATTACTTAAATACTTGAAATAACTAAGCTTAAGTCAGGATGGGGTCTTACTTAAACATTTATAAGTACTTTATACGTTCCATTATAACAATGTCTTTCCTTATTTAATTAGAGAAGGAATTCGGTCTTTATCCCAAAACCATCAGGTGGAGATTCCGTGCTCAATAACAGCTAGGGGAGGGGGTTTAGCAAGGGTGTGTGGGTGCTCTTCGAGAGACAACGGATAACTGAAATAGGATTAGCGATACATACACTCATATATATATATACACACACACACACACACACACACACACACACACACACACATATATATATATATATATATATATATATATATATATATATATATATCATTTTACCCTGTGGTAAAGATATACATTAATTTAATACTTGAATAATATATCGTCACATACCTATCAATAAACTACCTATGGCACTTCCGTATAAACAAAAGAAAAATTCTATTCAAAATTCGCAAAAGCGTTTGTTTTCCCTATTACAAAAAATAAAAACTATAATTAACAAGGTTTGAGTTCTTACGCATAGAAATCTGTTACAAGGATCCTTTTCAAACCTCCTTGGTTCAAGGTCAGTCTTGTTGTGTATAATGATGGAAATAATGGAGTAGGGTACTTAGGTACTTTTCAATTTCTAGACAGTCTTGGGTGTCCAATCACTTTGCTAATGGAGACGTTTGTTAACTTATCCTTCGCCAAGTTTCCATCAATAAAAATTTATTTATTCTTACAGCGATTACGCATGCACATTTGTCCAGTTTCATGAAAAACAAAAATAGACTCGTCTGGCATACGAATTTCGCATACTGAATCTGCAGCAAGACAATGCTCTAAGTCAAATAAGCATAAAAGCACTACTGGTCGAAATTCCAGAAAATCGTTAGAATTAGCGCTTTATATGAGAAGTGGGTCAACGGATTTTTCCGGCACGTTATGGGACGAGTGTTTATGAATCTTAGTGGCCGGAGGCTTTTTGATTTTGTTTGTTCCTTTCTGTGTCCTCTTGCTTACAAACAGTGAAAGCGAGAAAGGAGACAGAAGAAGCATCGCGAATCGAGGAAGCGACAAAGGGAATTCTAAAAGAGGAAAGGAAAGGATGAAATTTAAAATTTTGGAGTAGAGGTCAAGAATATGATAAACAAAGCAAAGATGGTTGTGCGTCTCTCTCTTTCATACAAACACGTACAAGATTTATGACACAAAATACAGCGCTTCGATCTGCACCTCAAAAAACCTTCATAAATTTGACCTCCATAACAACCCCCTCAACACCCGCAAAAGAAAAAAAAAATAGTAAACAAAGCAATTAAACTTTTGTTCTCGATCTCGATAACCATGTTTGGGTCAACGTCCGTCCCAACACACTGATAAGATTCAAGTTCCTTCTCTCCTTTGTATTCATGCAGATATAGATAATAAAATCAGTCTGTTAGTTTATTAAATGTTCTCCTGTCCTACCTTTTGCGTCTGTATGTATATCTGCCTGTGTCATGAGATCCGGGCACTGCACACGCTGAATTTAGACTTTACCACACAACTCAACAAGGGTGAAACACAAGAGTAGGTTTCCGACGTTGCCAAGCTTCTTCAAGACTTTTAATCTGGTTCAAGCTCATCCCGGTATCCTTCCATTCGGGGTTCTTTAATCCGGTAGTAAAATTTCCTTTTCAGTTCCATACTATCATAAGTCTTTCCACTCAAGACACACACCAATCTACCCAGAGTCGACCTACAACGTCTAAGCTTGTAACGTTCCTCAGAACCGTCAGAGGAGTCTCCAGCGAACTTGTCATTCGCTAAGTCTCCGCTGAGCGAGTTTTCTATGGTGACTTCTCAGTTTCTTCGCCATACAATTAGTCACGCCTAACGTGCCAGGTCACGCGATTTTAATCAGTTAAACTATATATGTATTTGGTCACCTATTATCGATTGTGTATCTTGTTTTTCTTTATTCGCTGGCATCAAGATTACATCCATATTGGAATTTTGTCTGTCTTTATATTGTAAACTGTACTTGTTCGCTGTATATTATTGTTAATTATTATTGACCTCAGGTCACACACAATCTCATTGTCTTCCGCGGCTCGACGCCAGTCTGCCGCTATATAAACTGCCTGGATCTGTAATAAAGTAGCAGTCACTTTTACCTGCTCGTTTCTTTTGCACCTCTTACAAGCTCTCGTCACAACAGAGGCTTGTCGAGACCTGAAAAGACGTCTCATAAATTACAAAATTATGGTACAAATTTCGACGGAGTATTCATCACTTCGTTTTTTCCTATCTTGACAAAAATTGTGTGCCAAACAGTCGAATAATCATCACGTACCTCATTCATTGACTCTTGGTGTTATATTCTTAAGTAGACACAGCCTATAACTAAAGGAAGTGAGATTCTAGGTGTAGCTCAACCCGTCCGATGAATCATAAGCCAGTCTGAGAGACTGAGACTGGAGTTATGATGGTCGGAGGCATTAGTACAATAAGAGAAAACGGAGTGGCTATAAATAACAGAGAACGGAGTAGGGTTAGCTCTCAGAAACGTATTCTTTATTTAATTATGCTTATAAAACATTAGAAAAATCAAACCTTCCAGAAATCCATTCCAACGAAGAATATTCAATTAATCACGCATGAATAGTTCAGAAGACTGAAGTTTTGCTAAAACGCCTTTATATAAAGTGTTATCAATTATTCTGTATACACGAAGCCTTATACGATCGATAGAGCTTTCAGAACAATTAAGCATCTAATATAAATCTAAATAGGGCTAAGTGTGTATTACTGAAAGCATAGCTGTCAATTTTACGTAGGAATCATCTCGATCATGACCAAAAACTTGGCAAGATTAGCACTGGAGAAAGCTTGACGGCAGCATAGCGTCCGTGCGGTATGTCCGCACTAAGCTGAGCTTAGATAGGTAGAAGTTTATTGATTACAACAATACAGTTATTAAAATTACAAATTCTTAAATATTGTCCAACAAGAGTACATAAAAACATACATATATAAACCTTCAGAATAAAAAAAATAATCTAAAACCAGAACACTTAAAACTACATTAGACATGTCTTTAGTTTAGTTGGCTAAAAACGCAATTAGTCACACGGTAGTAAAAATGAATAATTATATTTACATAGCTATAAGACTTGGTTTAAGCACGGCTTTCTTTGAAAACCTTTATATTATTAACCTGAATTGTGACAGGATTTCGTGAAAGAAAAATAAGTCAGTCACATCCGGAAATTCTAGACCAGTTAAATATACTCTGATAAATCTATGTAATTACTTTTTCAATTTAACAAGTTCAAGTTTGTCAAGATAAAGTTATCTTGAAAAAAACAATGTTTGAACTATTTATTTTTAGTTGCGTCCTATGTTACAACCATTCCTTGACTGTAGTAACCTATCTGCCTATAATTCTGCAGAAGAGGTAAATGCAAAATTGATATGGAAAACTTATTTTCAAAGTCTCGTGAAGTCCATTTGATATTTTTGCTCGAAATATTTAGTCAGAAGATAATTCTGACAAGTTATGAAATCCATGCGACCCAGCAATAAACACGGTGCATGAGATATTCATATCTTTATGGGCATTGAAATTCTATTGTATTTCTATACTCAATAACAGCAGCAGCAGCAGCAGCAGCAGTAGTATTAGCAGTAGTAGTAATAGTAGTAAAGTGATATATTTTTCGTTATGAAAATAATGTGCAAGCACAATCAAGCTTATTTAAGATATCCAGCAATGGCTTTCACTTTTCTGCATGTATCTACCAAGAGCTCAGTGAAATCCCTAAAAGAAATAAATCATTTTAGACAGTTTTTCCCGCCCGAGAGAATTCTTGCAGATGTCACCTAATGGGAAACGAAATTTCCGTCTTATAAAAACAGGCATTTTAGCACCAGAGTGCACAGATCCACCCTTGTGTGCCTGAATGCATCAGGTTTGACCCTAGTAGCCTGCATGCATTAGGAAAACTCAAAGTCGAACATTATTTGCATCTATTACTGCGACAAAGAGTTGCTTTGGAAGTCACGAATCTTGACTTACAGTAAAATCGCCAAGGAACACACTAAGACATCAAAATCTGTAACACATTATGTAGTTCAAGATAGTGACTATTTCGTTAAGATCTTGCAGTCATCAAGATAAATAGGGTTCACATACACAGAAGTTGCAGATAGTCTCATCAAACTATCATAATTTAAGTAACCTATTCTTACCTAATACCTACGTAATGTAATTAATTCAGGGTATAATTCCCCGTGGAAGGAACTTGAGACATTTGAGATATAAAACGTGTTTTCCCTCGCTATTCTGAAAGAGGGAGAATTTGTGAAATAAAAGTAGTTTAGAATTGCAAGACTTCAGATTTGGATCCATCCAAATATTTCAGTAACAGTTAATGTCAAGTATGTCGTTCAAGACAAAAGGCCAAAATAGGGCAGGTAAAACTTTAACTTATTCTCACGGTATATCATTAGATACACCCAAAGACCTACTCTTAAACGGGGTTGATTTAGCCACAAATTCTACAAGCTGTTCAGTTCCTTGGTAATCTCTCGCTTGTTTATCCTTTCATAAACCTTGAAAATCACTAAACCAGAGTTATTATTAATACATTATTAATCAGGTCATCTAACTGGAAAAAAATCAAATTTTTGCCTCTAAGAGTTGGCGCAAGTTTTGTAGATTATCTATAATCCAAAAGAAATTGTAGTCAGGCCAACTTGAGATTTAGATTCTGCACTAAGTTAAAATATAAATTACCTACCTTATCTCTCCATTTAAAGAATATTTTCAGTATGAAAGCAGTTTCATTACTAGGATTATTTTCGTGACAACGGGATTTAAATACAGTTCGTCGTAATACATACAATAGAGCTTTAAATCAGGTTCCATCAGCTTAGCAAGTTTAGTGACCTTATCTGAATTACGTATAATCATCCATTGAAAAGCGAGTTTCCAGAAGATTTTAAATCACTACGTTGTTTGTGTTGGGTGAGACTACGATCGACCAGATAGGCGGTCTTCGATGACTCACGGCAGAACAATAGAAAATTCATGCCTAAGTTTATCGCATGCGCACAAGTGCAAACGGAAAATGCACTCTAAAGTCTCATCTCTCGCTTTGCAATACTCTGTTGCAATCTGGCTGCTGGCTCCGCTAGACCAGTCCGCTCCTGACTTCCTTGGTTTCCGTGAGTATATTCCCATGTTCAGCCCCCCTCGTATAATGTGCTGGGTATTCTCTAGACCTTGGTGCTGGGTTTGAGTTGGGATCCCTGTGTTTAAGTGTGTGTGTGTGTGTGTGTGTGTGTACATGTGTTTAGAATGGCGCAGAATGGTACGATTTCCTCCAACAATCGTAGTTGCATTCATTTGTCGCCGATTGATATGAAATTTTCTTAAGATGTCATTGTTTTGGATAGGGGTTAGTTTCTTGTCATAATTATGGAAAGTTAAGAATTCCTATATTCAATTTTCATTTCGTCTATTTCTCGAGGAGATCAAATCACATAAATGATTTATTCTCAAAACAAAAACTTCTAGAAGATAAATTTTAAACAAAGAATTTAATAATTAAGATGCATTTATCTATGGTGCATCACTATATTGTGACTGGAAATAATGAGTAAAAACCACAATAATGTAAATGAAAGACTGTGTTTTTCGAAAATACAATTTGTATTTTGGAAAAATACAGTCTTTCATTTACATTATTGTGGATTTTTACTCATACACTTATTTATGGCCTGGTTCTCGAAATTTCGTTTTGACAATGAATATCTTTGATAAAACTTCGTTGTCAGTTATAAATCAAAGATAAATAACATAATATTTATATTATGAATTGGGAACCTGAGTTCGAGTAGGAAAATATTTGACTTTCAGTTTTGGAGGTCAGTCGATGTGTTGGGGCAAATTTTTTATAAATGATTTGGACGCATATTATTTTTTAACATTGTTAGCGAATCATTATTGAACCGCAATCGGAAGTATTACCATCTTTTTAATTAAAAATTATTTTTAATCCGAGGCTACGCTATAGGTGCTGGAATCGAGCTAAATGAAATTACTAGACAACTGAATATTCGGAAAAGTCAAATAACAAAGAAAGTTGCCAAACGAAATAACAATTTTGCTTAAAATGAAATTGCTTTAGAGTGCAAAATTCACCCTCCAGTCCAAAGAACAGTCTCATCAATCATAAAACTCTAAAAGCCTCATCTCCATTAAATACTTAACAGTTTCTCCATTAAATACTTAACAGTTTATCAAAACACATCTAATAAGAGAATTCTTAAGACAGGATACTTGTTTTTGAGATAAAATACTCGAGTCCTTGCATGAGAGTCTGATAAAAAAGTTGAGATATTAATTCAGAACAGATTAAATAAATGACGGACGATCTGAGACGCTTATGAAAATAATTTCTTGAAAGTTAATCGCTTAGTGAAATGATATCTTATAATAACTCTAAAAGCGTCGTTTCACACTTCCCTTGTGTTTTCAATACGAGTATTTTCCGATAAGTACTGTAGTTTGAGCGGTTTTGATGTATATTTCTGTTTAATAAAATCTCACAACTCTACTGATGTCTTTCACAATTCTCTGTATTTATTGTACTGGAAAGACGCTTGTTAATATACAAATTACAAATGATTAGAAACAAGACTACACTGTAAAAAGTTCAAGGTACAGAAAGGGTATAACGATGGAGCTAAGGTATATATACAAGGTAAAACACCCCAAGGCTCAAAAATACCCCTCTGCATCAGGAGGCAGGGTATTTTTTGTGAATAATATACCCTCTATTACACTTTGTCTCAAAACGGGCTTGGTAAGTTTATGTGATCATGTCATGAAATGAACTTTTACTCTGTATTAAATCACCACATAGTTACACTGATAGTGTAATGCACCAAAAAAGTTACTAAAACATATTGGTTTTGAGTTATGGATAGTTTTGAAGCAAAATTCCTACTACAAAATGCAGTACTTGGCAATTTATATTGTTGCCACGAGGTCCCCTGATTACGCAACCGCAGTTATAATATATACATCCATATATATACATATACATATACATATATATATATATATATGTGTGTGTGTGTGTGTGTGTGTGTGTTACACAGACATACGCATATGGCAGTGCAATATGTTCGTTGTCCCGTAATTGCGCATGTTGCTGCGCGCCGCGACTCGGAGCCCGGAAATTTCAATGGTGTGCTATGCAGTGTAGATAAGGTGCTGTGTGATGTAACGCTGTTTTAATTGTGGCCTCTAAGCAGTAATTAATCGTTAACAGGAATATAATATCTACATCGTGAGAAATTACTCTCACAACGATTTTTTCAATATTTTGTGTATTCACTTGTTTCCATAATATTATCCATCTCTTTCTATAGAGTTGTTAGTAGCTTATGTCAGTGAAATCTTCCCACCTGCCCAGTTAAGGCGCTCTCACACTTTTAATGTTTTGACGACGACTTTTTAGTGTCGTCGTCACGAATTTTGAAAGCGATAACGATCGAATTCAACCCACCTCTCCCTCTACCCTACTCTACCGTCGACTTTATCGTTTGTTTACATCTGGGAGGGAGGGCGCGCATTTCAAGGTCATCAGAGCAGTATTTGGTAGAAGATTTGAGGGGGAGACGGTGCTTATGGGACCGCAAACATGATAGTTTTATGAAAAAAGGTCTCAAGATGAAGAATTATGAAGAAATCACCATGCGACTCGGGGAAAAGTTTCCGGAACTTGCTGACCTTCATACAGGTAAGAAGTCTGCTACTGTACTCCTCTATATCTGGAGTATCAGATTGTCTTATAGCCTAGGTCTACTCTCGTTATGGTATCTTGTGTGCATTATCAAATTACATAAGCACAAATCTGTGATATTTTAGTGCTTCTCTAGCTTCATTTAGGCTAGTAGCTATACTAGGCAACAGAACCTGACTGGCTAGGCTACAGAACCTGACTGGCTAGGCTACAGAACCTGACTCTGGCTAGGCTACAGAACCTGACTGGTTAGGCTACAGAACCTGACTCTGGCTAGGCTACAGAACCTGACTGGTTAGGCTACAGAACCTGACTCTGGCTAGGCTACAGAACCTGACTGGTTAGGCTACAGAACCTTACTCTGGCTAGGCTACAGAACCTGACTGGCTAGGCTACAGAACCTGACTGGTTAGGCTACAGAACCTGACTCTGGCTAGGCTACAGAACCTGACTGGTTAGGCTACAGAACCTGACTATGGCTAGGCTACAGAACCTGACTGGTTAGGCTACAGAACCTTACTCTGGCTAGGCTACAGAACCTGACTCTGGCTAGGCTACAGAACCTGACTGGTTAGGCTACAGAACCTGACTCTGGCTAGGCTACAGAACCTGACTCAGGTTGTGTAAATAAAGTTAGGACTATTCTATTTTTCAGCGGCAATGCTATGCCTAGACCTATATAGGCTGGTCTAGAAGTAAGCTATTCCTAGCCTAGTTTGAACTACTGCCGACTGTATACTAATTAGCCTAGAGAGCTTGGGTCATCCTAACCTAATTTTTCACACTTCACCTAAGATTTTAAAACGTGTAGGCAAGTCTGCAACCCATGCCCTGAAAGAGGACATCATGCTAACCTAGCATGAAACATTTAATATACCTAAATAATTTCTGTAAAGATATTTAGTTCATTAGTTAATAATTTTTATATCAAGCTAAATATATGTTTTTCCCCTTTCAGATCAAGTGTGGGCAAAATTTAGTAATTTGAAGGATACTTCATCCATGAATATAAAAAAATTCAGGCTGCTCCAAGTGGTTCATGTGGTAAACCAAGCTCAAGTGGGAATTGTTTGATTTGATGTCTTTTTACATGATACAGTGGCTTCACAACCTACATATTCCAGTGACATTAATGAACAAGTAAGAGTATATACATATGTGTATTACATTATTTACGTAGCAGTTTAATAATAGGTATAATTACTTGGCATTTAAGAATCAAATTTGCACAATAAACCTGCTGTAGGCCCAGGTAAGCAAAAGTGTAAGGTTAGGTCAGTAAGGTCAATAGAAAAATCTAATATTTTTAGTTAAGTAAAGGGAATTATGCTTGCCCTTCCATAATCTTAAATTATCAGAATTACTAATGCATCATTACCTAAAACTGATCCATTATACAGCAGTTTATGTTAACATATTCATAGTAGAGTAATATATATATATTTTTTTTATTTACAGGTAAATCCTATAGATAATCCTCTAGTTATTGAGGTTACTCAAAACACTTTTGATGAATTTCAAATTGGAGAGTCAAGTACGGGTTCTTTAACTCAACCTGTCCCCAGCTTTGACCTTTCTAATGGAAGTTCTGATCGGTCTGTTGCACCAGCAACTTCCGCAACTTCATCTCTACAGAACCAAAAGCAAGTAACAGTAGTAAGAAGAGGAAGCTACAAAATTCATTTGAGGAAGAATGCTTGCAAACCCTCAAAGAATTGGGCAACACCAGTACGCCCTAACGACTTAGGTTTCAGTGTGGGAAAAACAGTTGAGGTTTGGATAAGGTCCCTACTAGTAAATGGACAAAAGGTTGCAGCAGCTAGGATTTCCCAAGTCGTCCTGGAAACTGAGTGGAAT